>NC_086449.1:427367609-427689797 GCF_028390025.1 Pseudophryne corroboree | reverse complement strand
GCACATCGCTCATTTCACCGCTGGGTGAAATGAGCGCCCCCCCCCCTTCTCTGTCCCCCCTTACTTGGCACATATCGCGCTGTGCTGATTGGGGGGCAGAGATTGTGCAGATCTGTGCTAGATCGCTCAGCACACATCTCCCCCGTGTGTATGGTCCTTTAAAGCCTGAACTAGAGCCAGACACAATGGGTCATTCTAGCACAACACAAAAGCAATCAGCAACCTATTGTGCGAGATCACTCCATAGATAGGACTGCTTAACATTTGAGTGACATCAATGGCCATCTCCGCCCACAGAGCCTTGTGGCTTCGTCAGTGGACAGTGGATGCAGAGTCCAAATGAGAGGTGAAAAGCCTTCCATATATAGGAGGTTTTGTTTGGAGTGGATTTACATAAGTGGTTCACAAGTTACTGCTGACAAATCCACTTATTTCCACTTCAGCTCACCAGCTAGACGGCTTTATTTGCAGGGTCCTTTCATGTTGCAAGATTAGAGACACAGCCCTATGTGCTCTGTGGCTCATCTCACTGGAGCACAATGCCAGTAAACTCAAGAATCTTAGTTTGAGTGTGATTCCATTAAGGAGCCTCAAATGTGGCCCGTAGCCCCAGAAGGCAGGGGACGGAAATCAGCTTTTACAGGCAGGGCGCTCTCCCTCTGCGCCTAGAGGATCTCAGTGTAGGAGCACGCCTAAGACATTTCAGTCACATGGGAAAAGCTCCAACCAAGATGCCTGGGTTAACATCCAAGGATACAAAATAGAGTACCTACCTCATAGGTTTTCACTTCAGGTTTACCAGTTTTCCTCGAAAACACAGGTATTTGTCTTAGTTCCAACTCGTCAGGGAACAAGGGATTCTATTCCAGCCTGTTTGGTATTTCAGAGACTGAATGAGTCGGTCGGACCCTTCCTAATGGAGTCCCTGAACCCTAAGGGTCTTCAACTTCAACAAGGAATTTGCTAGGGCAGTCATCACAGGACTGGAACAAGGGGAGTTCTCGGTATCTTTGGATATCAAGGCGGCCTGCTTTTACATTCTAATATGGCCGTTCACAAAGGTCATGGCGGAGATCATCTAGCATTCCTACAATTTTAAATAAAAAATATCCACTACCAATTCTAGGCCTCACCTTTCGGTCCTTTATCAGCTCCGAAGGTATTCAAAAGGTCAGGGTGGAGAGGAGAATACAACTCCTTATTCAAAAAACACAGTTTAGTATCTGGACACTTCCTCATAAGGGAGCTATCCTGCAAACAGCAGGATTGCACAGCATCACTCAACAAAAGGTCTATTAAGACACTTTAAGCCTATTCGGAGATTTCAGCTTCTGTGTATGATTCTGGACACTATCTTAGAGGGTTTTCTTCCTCTGGAAAGAGCCTGAGGAATCCAGACATTAGTGTGTTTAGTCCTGAAATCACATTAAGTTTCCATAAATATCTTGGAACTGACTGTAATTAACAATGCTCTACATCAGGCCTTCCATCTACTACAATCAGGATATTCAAGTACTGTCTGATAATGCCACATCAGTGGCGTATAGAACGAGGTGGAAAAGCAGCAATGAGAGAGAGGTTTCCAAGATACTTTGAGGCAGAAAGAGATGCCACGGCCATCTCAGCCATATTTATACCGGTAGAACGGGAAAACGGATTCTGAGCAGACACTACCTACACCCAGAGCAGTGAGGTCTTCATCTGCAGGTCTTCCAACAGGCAGTATAATCAGTGGGGATGCCCATAAGCAGACATGATGGCTTCTCGGAACAACAAGAGGCTTCAAAGTTATTGTTCAAGAACAAGAGATCCACAGGCAACAGCAGTGGATGCGCTAACACCACCTTGAAATTAGCAAACGGTAAATATTTTCCCTCTATTTCCTTTACGAGAATAGGAGAGAGTTCAGGCAATTTAAATTGCCCCAGACTGCCCACGCAGAGCTTGATACGCAGATCTCATTTCCCTGTTGGTAGAAGAACCCTGGCACCTGACGCTCCGGGAAGCTCTTCCTTAACAAGGCCCGTTCATCTATCCAAGCTTACATCGGCTACATTTAATTGCATGGAGGTTGAAAAGGCAAATTCTAGTCAGGAAGGGCATTCCAGGTGCTGTAATACGGACTATGCTTCAAGCAAGAATGGCAGTCACTTCACGACATTCCCATCGAATATGGAAGAGGTATGTCTCCTGGTGAGAATGACGACACTATCCGCCAGCGGATTTCAAACTGGGTCGCCTTTTACGCTTCTTACATTCAGGAGTGGATGTGGGCCTAAGTTTAGCTCACTAAACATTCAGATTTCAGCCTTATCAATCCTTTTCCGAAAACAACTGGCCATGCTGTGATATATGCCTCAAAGGTGTGCTTCGCATACTACCACCTTTTGTACCACCTGTCCTAAGACATCTTGGGATCTAAACCTGGTTTTAGATTTCCCACAATCTTCTTGGTTTGAACCACTACAAACGGTAGATGAAAGATATCTTACGTGGAAGACACTAATGCTGTTAGCCTTGGATTTAGCAAGCAGTCCCTCAGATTTAGGGGCATAGTCGGACAAGAGTCATTACCTTCTGTTTCACGTTGACAGTGCAGAGCTCAGAACTCAGCAGAAGTTCTTTCTGAAGGTTATCTCAGCTTTTCATATCAACAGATAGTGGTTCTGGTTAATAATGACGTCTCAGCTACTCCAAGATCACTGGATGTAGTACGAACACTGAAGATCTATGGGTATGGGCCTAATTCAGACCTGATCGTAGCACCAAATCTGTTAGCAGATGGGAAAAACCATGTGCACTGCAGAGTAGGCAGATATAATATGTGCAGAGAGAGTTAGATTTGGGTGGGTTATATTGTTTCTGTGCAGAGTAAATACTGGCTGCTTTATTTTTACACTGCAATTTAGATTTCAGTTTGAACACACCCCACCCAAATCTAACTCTCTCTGCACATATTCTATCTGCCCCACCTGCAGTGCACATGGTTTTGCCCATCTGCTAACAAATTTGCTGTTATAATCAGGTCTGAATTAGGCCCTATGTCAGAAGAACCGCTCGTATCGGAATGGCAGATTCTCTTTTTATTTTGTACAATGCCAACCAGATAGATTGCCCAGCATCAAATCAGGCAATAGGCCATTGGATCAGACTCACTCTCCAACAGGCTTATTCTCTACCACATTCCTTTACAGCCCACTCTTCAAGGTCGGTGGGCTCCTTTTGGGCAGCTGCCCGGGGAGTCTCGGCATTACACCTATGCCGAGCGGCCAACTGGTCGGGTACAACACGTTGTAAAATCTGATTAGTTTCATACCCTGGCGTCAGCGGAGAGTCAACATGGTCGTTCAGTATTGCAGGGGTCTCCACACACTCCAGTCTGTTAAGGGAGCTCTGGGACGTCCTCATTGTAATAAGTATTCCCCAGTATCCCCCCTGGATGCAAGAGAAAAAGGGATTTTGGTACCTACCGGTAAATCCTTTACTCGTAGTGTATAGTGGCTACTGGCCCTCCTCTGTGCTTCGTAAATTTTCCTGCATAAGTTAAGTTCTTGTGTGACAGACTGTTGGATCAGCTTTGCTGTTTGCTGTCACTTCTAATTCTTCTTGTTGTGCTGGTTATGTTCTCCTCTCAAAGTATGTCCCGTCTCCTTCGGGCACAGTTTTTCTAGACTGAGCTGTGGGAGGGGGCATAGAGGGGAGGAGCCAGCAGTCAGTTGAAGATTTCTTAAAGTGCACTGGCTCCAGCGGACCCATCTGTACCCCATTGTAATAAGCATTCCCCAATATCCCCCTATGGACTACGAGTAAAGGATTTACCGCTAGGTACTAAAATCCCATTATTTCTGCTCAGTTCCACATTGAGGGAGTCTTATGTCTATGATGCTTTCTTTGTTTCATTGTGAAATTGATTCTAATATTGACTATGTCATGCTTTGTCTTTGTTTAAACCAGGGGTTCCCAAACTGTGTGCCGTGTCTCCCTGGGGTGCCTCGGGACACTTGCAGGGGTGCCCTGGGTTGGTGGTTCAGGACCAATTCAAATTAATTATGGTCAATATAATAGGCAAAACCAGTGCTGGTGGCTGCCAGTCATAAAATATGTGGCCAAACAGAAGCAAATCTTGTCCCTCACCACACAACTGACCCCAAGGATGACATATAAACGCGATCTACTTAATGTAATATTTCTTTCTAAATGTCTCAATAAGAAATTTTTGGCCTAGGGGTGCCGTGAATAAAATTCTGATATTCTAGGGAGCTGTGATTCAAAAGAGTTTGGAAACCACTGGTTTAAACCAATAAAAATTATGAAAAAACAAAAAGAAACAACCAATTGATAAATCTGATGCTAATATTGTGTAGTTATATCTGTAGTTAGACTAACTGCAGTTCATCAAAAGGGAATTACTGATACCACAAGCATATAATTTAAAAAGTCAAAGATTAAAGAGCATTGTTAGACAACTATTATATACTTTAATAACTTCAAACTATACAAAATTAGACTATCCACACTATAAAACATAACACATACAAATAAAAACAAATGCATTTGTTACAGAATATTAAGAAAAGTTATTCCTAAACTATGTACAGTACTATGCTATTCTGAAAAGCTAGAAGATCAATATCAAGGTTAAATCAAAGCTTTAAATCATGCTCCAGGGCAACAAGATTAGTAATTCATGCAAGTTCAGCTGTAGCTAAAGAAATTAGAATGGTATCAATTCCAACACAAATTTTTACTTGGCAGCAGCAGTGTGGGTTAATTTTGCTTTCACTTCTATAATGTTTGAAATTAAACAAAGTTTTAGCTGAAATGCAAGCAATAATTAGTATAAAACAATCCAAACTTTAGCTCTATATCTCTAGAATATAGAATTCATCTCAGCTGATAGAATATCCGATTAAACAGCTAAAAGATGAAGAATTCATGGTATGCATACCTGATCCTTACTGCAAAGAATCCACACACAGATGCAAAGACCAGACGTAAACGCGTAAGCGAACCCGTTTATAGACAAAAAGGCTCATTCATGCAATTGAAAATGTTAAAAGTTTATTACGGACATTGTATTTTTATGCGGACTCTTTGTGGTAAGCATACCAAGAATTCTTGACTATCTGTAACTGTTCACTGAGACACCCCCATCATCGGAGAGGATAATACTGTATATTAAGGAGATATAAAAGCACATTTCTTGAAACTATTATTAATATATTATTATTATTATTATACTAATTATTGGATGTAATTCAACTTAAACTATGTCTCATTTAAAGCTCCATGGACAATAAAGCAATACTAACACACAGCTATTATCCAACTTAAAAGCCATACTAATACTTCAGCTACTGCTGAACTTATATGAATTACTAACCTTTATTACACTGGCGCATGATTACATGCTTAGATTAAAACCAAATATTACGCTCTGTGGTATTAAAATCACATAGTACAAAGACCAAGAATTATTGTGCAATATATGCATTTTTTTTTATTGTATGTGCTATGTTTTATAGCGTTGATGGTTGAGTATACATGATCTAAACTGTCTAAATAGACAGTCATTAGGTCAACCCCAAATGGTCAACATGCATTAGAGCAACAGGGTCAAAAGGTTGCAATGCTCAAAAGGTAGACAGTGGGCAAGGTCTACATGAAAATGGTTGACACAAGTTTGTGGGTGTCATTTTGTAGGTTTAATAATATTTAAGCACGATTAGTGGAAATGTGAACCCCCACAGTCTCGTTTCAGTAATGTGTAATAACAAAAGAATTACAGGTTGAGTATCCCTTATCCAAAATGCTTGGGACAAGAGGTATTTTGGATATCGGATTTTTCCGTATTTTGGAATAATTGCATACCATAATGAGATATCATGGTGATGGGACCGAAGTCTAAGCACAGAATGCATTTATGTTTCATATACACCTTATACACACAGCCTGAAGGTACTTTTAGCCAATATTTTTAATAACTCTGCATTAAACAAAGTGTGTGTACATTTACACAATTCATTTATGTTTCATATATATACCGTATACACACAGCCTGAAGGTCATTTAATACAATATTTTAAATAACTTTGTGTATTAAACAAAGTTTGTGTACATTGAGCCATCAGAAAACAAAGGTTTCACTATCTCACTCAAAAAAGTCCGTATTTCGGAATATCCGTATTTCGGAATATTTGGATATGGGATACTCAACCTGTAATACTACCCTACATAAATCCGTAAATTATCCAGGATGGGGAAGATGTATCTAAACCACCTTTGCTTCAATAAACTCAGGTGTACCCTTAATGGTGAAAAAAAAAAAAAAAAAAAAGTTCACTCTCATATGGTGTGGCACCTCATCAGTTATTCTATGGTGGCCGTATATTATAATAAGGAATACCCACCAACACTACAGATAACTTTAAAGCAGCCCTGAATGCATGAGAGGTTTGCAAACACCCATCCTGGCTCCAAGAAACACAGGGCACCTTTTAGTTAGCCCCTTTAGTATTTATTGTCTGTTGGAACCATAAAATAAAATCCACACTGCAGAAAGTGTTAAGACGACAAAAAATGTGGAGGGATTCTAATACTCAGATTTCCCTCATCCTGGCATCAAACACAGGGACCCCCTCATTTGATTGATGCGGTAGGTTTACTATTCACAACTGTATGCTTTGTTGGGACACCATTATTCCTATACTTTCTGTGTGTTCAAGTCCAACTAGTAAATATATATAAGAAAGAAAGAAAAAAAGTGCTTTGTGTTGATTTTTTTTTTATTTTTTTTTAAGAAACACTAAATCTTCTGATTTTTATTTTTATTTTTGCCACTATTGATGTTTGAATGTGACCAGCCTCAAAAATGTTTTGTTAGAAGAGGTTCGGCACGGGAGAAAGAAAAGCCTAGAGTGGTAAACAAGTTAAACACATCAACTCATTTGCTTTATATTAAGCGTTTCAGACAAAAAGCACAATAGATAAAGAAGAGAGGGGCATAATTACATAACACTTAAGAATAAAAAACAAAATCCCACTTATTCTACATGCAAGGCTGAAGAGGCATTCAGAATAAATAGAAGGATACTGCAATACTTTACACCCTTGGAAAAATCAACTAAAAAGGAATCTTGAGAAATTTAGAAGGAAAGCAAACTCAGAAGTGTGAGTAATTAAGGAGTGGGGGGAGGGGGGTGTCACACTTGAAATGGTACCTACCAGATACAAGGCTTCCGTTGTTGCCTCTACCATTGTAGCAGGTTTGAAGATCATCTGCATTAGAGTCACAAAAGTTATAGCCCAAAAGGTATGTGGCACTCAATAAATAACATCAGTGCACTAACACTCTTTGCCTCTGAGCATGACCAGACTGATCTGTTCACCTAATGGCAAAGAAAGTACTGCCTCCTTAATAGGCTTCACCATTGTCCCAACTATGAAGATGATCTATGTTACGGCATCTAAAATATCAATGCTCAATAATAAAAAATTAAAATAAATAAAACATTAATTAGTGGCTAATAACTTTACTTCCAATGACGGTTATGATTATAGGACCATTTACCATATTGGGCAGTGTTTACAATGTAAAGTGATGTACACACTTGAATTTGTTTTAAATTTTGTGGCCAAAAAAAATGAAATACATCACTTTAAGTTTACTACACCGTTTCACTTGGGAGTGTTCAGAGAGTATAAATACCAAATTCATATCTAAGTGTGTGCGAAAAGGACATTATTATAACCATACTATTACTTCAAATGACAAGAAACTAAGGGGCAAATGTATTAACCTGGAGAAGGCATAAGGAAGTGATAAACCAGTGATATGTGCAAGGTGATAAAGGCACCAGCCAATCAGCTCCAATATGTAAATTAACAGTTAGGATCTGATTGGCTGGTGCCTTTATCACCTTGCACATATCACTGGTTTATCACTTCCTTATGCCTTCTCCAGGTTAATAAATCTGCCCCAATATGTCATAACATGTTTTGCAAGTGTTTTAAGATTAGGACTATAGAAACAAGATTATAACCATTTAAAAACAAAAAAGGAAGTCAAATTTCTTGTTAAAACATGATTCTCACCCTATTATTTATATTAGTTTACATTATGGATAGGTCTGCCATGATTTTATATATATATATATATATATTTATTTATTTCTGGGTTCCTCTCAAATGAACGTTGAACAGTGTCTATGGTGATAAATCACTAAAAATGCCTTCATTTCCAACAGAGGAACATTTAAAAAAAACTGGGGCATATGTATTAAGCCTTGAGAAGTGATAAGTGGAAGGTTATAATGCACCAGCCAATCAGCTCCTTACTGTTATTTTTCAAACCAGTAATGATTGGCTGGTGCGTTATCACCTTCCACTTATCACTTCTTTATCACTTCTCCAGGCTTAATACATCTGCCCCAATGTTTTGCGCATCCCTTAGGTAAAATTACTTTGTTACTCCAATAGACAACCACAGTAATTGTTATAGCAACACAACTACATAAACTGCTAATTTAATAAAAATGTAAAAACATGAATAGTTTAAGTAAACATTAAAAAGGGATTTAGAGATGTAATGGTTAACATTAATGTTTAATCCAAACTGAGAAATGATGTCACAATTTAATAAGTTTAGAAACTGTCTAGGACAACATCTGTATGCTGCTACGGTTTAAAGTCAAGAAATAGCTGGTTTGCCCATAAGGTAACCAGAGGTGTGTACATTTATAATTGTAGGTTTTACAGCAAGCCCAAGGTGACTTAATTAAAATATACAACAGGGAATAAAATAATATCCTATAGAAAGGATAATTGTGAGGCGGGGAAAATACATTACATAATATTCCAAGCATATTGGACATTTTCCCATTAATCAGAAGCCAATCATCTTGTTAAGGGAATTGGTGGCTATGGAAGATTGATACTAGGACATCTGACAAGTACAAAGATACAGTCTAAACTTGTTTCACACCTACCTGACAAATGTTCTCTTTTTCTTTGTTGAAGCAATACTGCTCGCTCTCTGTCCAGAACCCTGTCAAAAAAGAAAAAAGTTTAGCCATACAAATTGAAATGACAACTTTCTTAAGCACAAGTTAGAAGTCTGTGAAAATGAATAAAATGGATACATAAAGAACAGAAAAGAGGATATTAATTACCTACCGGTAAATCCTTCTCTCGGAGTCCATAAGGGATACTGGGGTCACTTATTACGATGGGTTCCAAAGGAGCCAGTGCACTTTAAATTCTTCAAACAGCGTGTGCTGGCTCCTCCCCTCTATGCTCCTGCCCTCTATGCCCTCCCAGCCTAGGAAAACTGTGCCCAAAGGAGACGGACATACTTGAGAGGGAGAACATGACAAGAGAACGAGTGGTGAGAGTAACGAACCAGCACACAGCAGAACAAACAACCAGTAACAGCCAGTGAAACAGAAACAGCAAAAGCTGATTCAAACAACTTCACATAACAGATTTGCAGAAAAGTCGAAGCACAGAGGCGGGCGCCCAGTATCCCTTATCGACTCAGAGAAAAGGATTTACAGGTAGGTAATTAAAATACTCTTTTCTACATTATCCATAAGGGATACTGGGGTCACTTAGTACGATGGGGACATCCCAGAGCTCCCAGAACGGGCGGGAACGTTCTGAGATGCCTGCAGTACCGTACGTCCGAATTGGACATCCTCTGTAGCCAGGGTATCAAACCTGTAAAACTTAAACATGGTTTGTCCCAGGTAACAGCCCGGCATAGTTGCAAAGCTGAGACACCCCGGGCCACTTCCAAGGAAGAACCCACCGACCTAGTAGAGTGGGCCATGAGAGACCTTGAAACAGGCAAACCGAAGAGTATGCCTGCTGAATGGTAAGCTTAAGCCAAAGAGCAATTGACTGCTTTGAAGCAATACAAACCTTCTTTTGAGCATCATACAGCACAAAGAGGGAATCTGATTTTCAGACAGCAGCCGTCCTCTGAACGTAGACCTTCAGGGCTCGCAACACATCCAAGGACTCAGGATTCGAGGAAGTGGCCGAAGCAGCCGGAAGCACAATAGGCTGATTCAGGTGGAAGGCAGAAACCACCTTCGGCAGGAACTGCTGGCGAGTCCTGAGCTCTGCTCTCATGAAAAACCAAGTAAGGACTGTTGCAAGACAAAGCTCCAAGTTGCGAAACACGCCTAGCCGAAGCCAAGGCCAATAGCATAACAGTCTTCCACGTAAGGTACTTGTCCTCTACCGACATCAACGGTTCAAACCAAGAGGACTGTAGAAAGGTCAAAACCACGTTTAGATCCCAAGATGCAGTGGGCGGTACAAAAGGAGGCTGGATGTGAAGGATGCCCTGTAAGAACGTCTGGACTTCAGGTAAAAGTAGCCAATTTCCTCTGGAAGAAAATGGACAAGGCTGAGATCTGCACCTTAAAAGGAGCCCAACTGTAGGCCCATGGCCACACCTGCTTGTAAAGAAATGCAAAGAGCTCCCCAGGTTGAAATCCGCAGTAGAATATCTTCGGCCCTCACACCAGGAGACGTATCGTTTTCAGACCAGGTATCCTCTTTGGCCAGGGTATCAAACTTGTAGAACTTCACAAAGAGTTAGATTTGGGTGGGTTATTTTGTTTCTGTGCAGGGTAAACACTGGCTGCTTTATTTTTACACTGCAAATTAGATTGCAGATTGAACACACCCCACCCAAATCTAACTCTCTCTGCACATGTTATATCTGCCTCCCCTGCAGTGCACATGGTTTTGCCCAATTGCTAAAAAAAATCCTGCTGCGATCAACTTGGAATTAACCCCCCAAGTAAGGACTTTTACACGATATGGCACCCAATTCAGAGACAAAACTAGCAGAAGCCAGGGCCAATAAAATTACCATCTTAACGTAAGGTACTTGACTTCTACTTTCATCTGCGGTTCAAACCAAGAGGATTGTAGGAAATCCAAAACCACATTCAAATCCCAGGGTGCCGTTGGTGGCACAAAGTGAGGCTGTATGTGAAGCACTCCTTGCAAGAAGGTCCGAACCTCTGGAAACAACTTCTTATGGAAGAAAACAGAGGGGGCTGAAATCTGGACCTTAAGTGAGCTCAGACGTAAGCCCATATCCACACCAGTCTGCAGGAAATGTAAGAAACGTCCCAGGCTGAATTCCGCAGGAGGATGTGTGTGCTCCTCGCATCAAGAGACCTATCGTTTCCAGATATGATGAAAGCGTGTTTCCTTCACAAGCTTTCTGGCCTGAACCATAGTTGCAATAGCCTTTTTGGAAAGGCCTTTGTGGGCTAGGATGTTCCGCTTAACCTCCATGCCATCAAACGAAGTCGCCGTAAGTCCAGGTAGACAAACTGTCCTTGTTGAAGAAAATCTCCTCATTGGCAGAGGCCAAGGGTCTTTTACGGACATGTCCAGAAGGTCCGCGTACCATGCCCTTCGAGGCTAATCTGGGGCAATCAGAATTGCCTGGACTCCGATTCCTGATTCGCTTTAGCACCCTCGGGAACAGAGAAATTAGGTAACCAGCCGGTAAGGCCAAGGCATCGTCCGTGCATCTACTGCCCTCGCCTGAGGGTCCCTGGTTCTCGAACAACACCATGGAAGCTTCTTGTTGAGTCGAGATGCCATCATGTGTATCTGTGGACAGCCCCACCGGTTGATGATCTGTTGAAACACCTGCTGGTGGAGATCGTGACGACTGAGGAAGTCCGCCTCCCAGTTGTCCACCCCGGGAATGAAAATGGCCGACATTGCTCTTGCATTTCTTTCCGCACAGAGGCGTATCCTTGACACCTCTCGCATGCAGTCTCTGCTTTTTGTCCCTTCTTGTCGATTGATATAAGCCACAGCCGTGGCGTTGTCCGACTGGACCAGAACAGCTCGATCCCGGAGCAGAGGAGAGGCCTGAAGCAGAGCGTTGTAGATCACTCGAAGTTCCAGAATGTTGATCGGAAGTAGGACTTCGTGGGCTGACCACCTGCCCTAGAACTGAGCCCCTTGGGGGACAGCTCCCCATCCCCTTAGATTCACATCTGTCGTGAGGTGATAACCGTTTAATCCGATGCAATCTGTAGGTGCGATCCGGACCACTTGCTTAGGAGATCCAATTGAAACGTTCTAGCATGGAACCTTCTGTACTGGATCGCCTTGTATGAGGTTACAAATCTTTCCCAACAATCAAATGAAAAGATGGATGGATATCAGTCGGCCGCAGGACCGCTCTGACCATTTCCTGTAGCATCCTCTGGGAGGAATACTTTCTGAGCTACTGTGTCCAAAAACATTCCCAGGAACAAAAGCAGCTGAGTAGGCTCCAGGTGGGACTTCTGCAAATTGAGAATCCAACCATGTTGTGACAGAAGCTGAATAGTGCGGTCTATACTGAGCAATAGAAGCTCCCGGGATCTCGCTTTTATCAAGAGATCGTCCAAGGTAAGAAACTAGGTTTACCCCCTGGACTTGGAGCTGGAACATCATTTCCGCCATTACCTTCGTGGAGACCCTTCGTGATCGTTCAGCAGGGCAAACCGCAGGTAAGCATGGTGAGGCGGCTAAATTGGAATATGGAGATAAGCGTCCTTTATATCCAGCGAGACCATGTACTTCTGTTCTTCTAGACCCGCAATCACTGCTCACAAGGCTTCCATCTTGAACTTGAAAACCTTTAGGTAAGGGTTCAAGGATTTGAGATTCAAAAATAAGATTTTTAACCTACCGGTAAATCTTTTTCTCCTAGTCCGTAGAGGATGCTGGGGTCTCCGTAAGGACCATGGGGAATAGACAGGCTCCGCAGGAGACATGGGCACTAAAAAGAACTTTAGATATGGGTGTGCACTGGCTCCTCCCTCTATGCCCCTCCTCCAGACCTCAGTTAGAAAACTGTGCCCAGAGGAGACGGACAGTACGAGGAAATAATTTTTGTTAATCTAAGGGCAAGATTCATACCAGCCCACACCATCCACACCGTATAACATGGAATATACGAACCAGTTAACAGTATGAAACAAAAACATTATCAGCCCGAAACTGTAACATAACCCTTATGTAAGCCAAAACTATATACAAGTCTTGCAGAATTTAGTCCGCACTGGGATGGGCGTCCAGCATCCTTTACGGCAGGCATGTCCAAACTGCGGCCCTCCAGCTGTTGAGAAACTACACATTCCAGCATGCCCTGACACAGCTTTAGCATTCTTTGACAGCAAAACTGTGTTGCGGCATGCTGGGATATGTAGTTTCACAACAGCTGGAGGGCCGCAGTTTGGACATGCCTGCTTTACGGACTAAGAGAAAAAGATTTACCGGTAGGTTTAAAATCTTATTTTCTCTTACGTCCTAGAGGATGCTGGGGACTCCGTAAGGACCATGGGGATTATACCAAAGCTCCAAAACGGGCGGGAGAGTGCGGATGACTCTGCAGCACCGATTGAGCAAACATGAGGTCCTCATCAGCCAGGGTATAAAACTTGTAGAACTTTGCAAAGGTGTTTGAACCCGACCAAGTCACCGCTCGGCAAAGCTGTAATGCCGAGACACCTCGGGCAGCCGCCCAAGAAGAGCCCACCTTCCTAGTGGAATGGGCATTTACTGAATTTGGTAACGGCAATCCAGCCGTAGAATGAGCCTGCTGAATCGTGTTACAGAGCAATAGTCTGCTTAGAAGCAGGAGCGCCAACCTTGTTGGCTGCATACAGGACAAACAGTGCCTCTGTTTTCCTAACCCGAGCCGTCCTGGCTACATAAATTTTCAATGCCCTGACCACATCAAGGGACTCTGAATCCTCCAAGCCCCTCGTAGCCACAGGCACCACAATAGGTTGGTTCATGTGAAAAGAGGAAACCACCTTAGGCAAAAATTGAGGACGAGTCCGCAACTCAGCTCTATCCACATGGAAAATCAGATAGGGGCTTTTATGAGATAAAGCTGCCAACTCAGACACTAGCCTTGCCGATGCCAAGGCCAACAACATGATCACTTTCCAAGTGAGATACTTTAATTCCACCGTTTGAAGAGGCTCAAACCAGTGAGACTTAAGGAACCGTAACACCACGTTAAGGTCCCATGGTGCCACAGGAGGTACAAAAGGAGGCTGGATATGCAGCACTCCCTTCACAAAAGTCTGGACTTCTGGGAGAGAAGCCAATTCCTTCTGAAAGAAAAATGGATAGGGCCAAAATCTGAACCTTAATGGAGCCTAATTTTAGGCCCAAATTCACTCCAGTCTGTAGGAAGTGAAGGAAACGGCCCAGATGGAATTCTTCCGGAGGAGCATTCCTGGACTCACACCAAGACACATACTTCCTCCATATACGGTGATAATGTTTTGCTGTCACGTCCTTCCTAGCCTTTATCAGAGTAGGAATGACCTCATCCGGAATGCCCTTTTTCGCTAGGATCCAGCGTTCAACCGTCATGCCGTCAAACGCAGCCGCGGTAAGTCCTGGAACAGACAGGGCCCCTGTTGCAACAGGTCCTCTCTGAGAGGAAGAGGCCACGGATCTTCTGTGAGCATTTCCTGCAGATCCGGATACCAGGCCCTTCGAGGCCAATCTGGTACAATGAGAATTGTCTGTACTCCTCTTCGTCATATGATTCTCAATATCTTGGAGATGAGAAGAAGAGGAGGGAACACATAGACCGACTGGAACACCCACCGTGTCACCAGGGCGTCCACTGCTACCGCCTGAGGGTCCCTTGACCTGGCGCAATATCTCGGAAGTTTCTTGTTGAGGTGTGACGCCATCATGTCTATTTGAGGCAGTCCCCACTGAGTTGCAATCTCTGCAAAGACTTCCTGATGAAGTCCCCACTCTCCTGGATGTAGATCGTGTCTGCTGAGGAAGTCCGCTTCCCAGTTGTCCACTCCCGGAATGAAGACTGCCGTCAGAGCGCTTACATGATTTTCCGCCCAGCGAAGAATCCTGGTGGATTCTGCCATTGCCACGCTGCTCTTTGGTCCGCCTTGACGGTTTACATGAGCAACTGCGGTGATGTTGTTTGACTGAATCAGAACCGGTAGGTCGCGAAGCAAATTCTCCGCTTGACGAAGGCCTCTTGTATATGGCCCTTAATTCCAGTAAGTTGATGTGAAGACAAGCCTCCTGGCTTGACCATAGACCTTGGAAGTTTCTTCCCTGTGTGACTGCTCCCCATCCTCGGAGGCTCGCGTTCGTGGTTACCAGAACCCAGTCCTGAATGCCGAACCTGCGACCCTCTAGAAGGTGAGCACTCTGCAGCCACCACAGGAGAGATACCCTGGCCCTGGGGGACAGGCTGATCATCTGATGAATATGTAGATGCGACCCGGACCACTTGCCCAGAAGGTCCCACTGAAAAGTCCTTGCATGGAACCTGCCGAAGGGGATGGCCTCGTACGACTCCACCATCTTTCCCAGACCTCGAGTGCAGTGATGCACCGACACCCTTTTTGGCTTCAAGAGGTCCCTGACCAAGTTCATGAGTTCTTGGGCCTTTTCCATTGGGAGAAAAACCCTTTTCTGGTCTGTATCCAGAATCATGCCTAAGAAAGGCAAACGGGTCGTTGGAACCAACTGTGACTTCGAGAGATTGAGAATCCAGCCGTGCTGGTGCAACACCCTCAGGGAGAATGCTACGCTGTTCAGCAACTGCTCTCTTGATCTCGCTTTTATTAGGAGATCGTCCAAGTACGGGATAATTGTGACTCCCTGTTTGCGCAGGAGCACCATAATTTCCGCCATTAGCTTGGTGAAAATCCTCGGGGCCGTGGAAAGCCCAAACGGCAACGTCTGAAATTGGTAATGACAATCCTGTACAGCAAATCTCAGGAACGCCTGATGAGGCGGATATATGGGGTCATGAAGGTATGCATCCTTTATGTCCAGGGACACCATATAATCCCCCCCTTCCAGGCTGGCGATGACCGCTCTGAGTGATTCCATCTTGAACCTTTTTAAGTATAGGTTTAAGGATTTTAAATTCAGAATGGGTCTGACCGAACCGTCCGGTTTCGGGACCACAAACAGGGTTGAGTAATACCCCATCCGCTGCTGAAGCAGGGGAACCTTGACCACCACTTGTTGAAGACACAATTTTTGAATTGCTGCTAAAACTACCTCCCTCTCTGGGGAAGAAGCCGGTAGGGCCGATTTGAAAAACCGGCGAGGAGGCACCTCTTCGAATTACAGCTTGTAACCCTGGGAAACAATGTCTATTGCCCAGGGTTCCACCTGTGATTTAACCCAGACGTGGCTGAAAAGTCGAAGACGTGCCCCCACTGGAGCGGACTCACTCAGTGGAGCCCCAGCGTTATGCGGTGGATTTTGTAGAAGCCGGGGAGGACTTCTGCTCCTGGGAACTAGCTGTAGTTTGCAGCTTTTTCCCCTTGCCCTTACCTCTGGCAAGAAAGGAAGATCCCCGTACTCTCTTGGATTTATGCGACCGAAAGGACTGCATCTGATAATGTGGCGTTTTCTTAGGCTGTGAGGAAACATAAGGCAAAAAAGTTGATTTACCTGCAGTAGCTGTGGAAACCAGGTCCGTGAGACCTTCCCCAAATAACTCCTCACCCTTGTAAGGCAAAACCTCCATATACCTCTTCGAGTCGGCATCACCCGTCCACTGTCGGGTCCATAGGGCTCGCCTAGCAGAAATCGCCATCGCATTGGCTCTGGAACCCAGTAGGCCAACGTCTCTCTGAGCATCTCTCATATATAGGACAGCATCCTTAATATGACCCAAGGTCAATAAAAATGGTTTCCTTATCCAGCGTATCAATATCAGCAGATAAGGTATCTGTCCACGCTGCTACAGCGCTACAAACCCAAGCCGACGCTATCGCCGGTCTGAGTAATGTACCAGTATGTGTGTAAATAGACTTCAAGGTAGTCTCCTATCTGCAGGATCCTTGAGGGCTGCGGTATCTTGAGATGGCAGCGCTACCTTTTTGGATAAGCGTGTCAACGCTTTGTCCACCCTTGGGGAGGATTCCCACCGTATCCTGTCCTTAGTCAGGAAAGGATACGCCATAAGAATCCTCTTGGGAATCTGCAGTTTCTTGTCTGGAGTTTCCCAAGCCCTTTCAAACAACTCATTTAGCTCATGAGAAGGGGGAAAAGTAACCTCAGGCTTCTTTTCTTTAAACATGTGTACCCTCGTGTCAGGTACCGAGGGGTCATCTGTTATATGCAACAAATCCTTTATTGCAATAATCATATAATGAATACTTTTAGCCAACTTAGGCTGCAACTTCGCATCATCATAGTCGACACTGGAGACAGAATCCGTGTCGGTATCAGCGTCAACTACTTGGGATAGTGGGCACTTCTGAGACCCAGAAAGTCCCTGCGTCATAGTGAAAGGCAGGGCTTGACTCCCTGTACATTACCCGTACTCCGCTTTGTCCAACCTCTTGTGTAATAAATTCACATTTGCATTTAAAACATTCCACATATCCAAACAGTCAGGTGTCGGCGTTGCCGACGGAGACACCACACTCATTTGCTCCACCTCCTCCTTAGAAGAGCCTTCCGCTTCAGACATGCTGACACACGCGTACCGACACCCCACACACTCAGGGAAATCTCTAATCTGGAGACAGTTCCCCAACAAGGCCCTCTGTCACCGTGTTCAGCAGGGGAGAGTCCAGGGAGCCAGCTTCCCAGCGGTGTGCTGTGGAGAAAATGGCGCTGGTTAGTGCTAAAGGATCAAGCCCCGCCCCCTCAGCGGCGGGCTTCGGTACCGCTCGATTTCTTCAAACTGGCGGGGGTTTTAAATATACAGTCCGCAGAGCCTATATATCTATACTGGCCAGTCCTAGAGGTTTATTATTGCTGCCCAGGGCGCCCCCCCTGCGCCCTGCACCCATCAGTGCCTGCCGCTGTGTTTTGTGTGTGGGTGCAATGGCGCGCAGCGTTACCGCTGCACGTTACCTCTGAGAAGATCTGAAGTCTTCTGCCGCCTCTGAAGTGTTCTTTTTTCTTATACTCACCCAGCTTCTGTCTTCCGGCTCTGTGAGGACGACGGCGGCGCGGCTCCAGGACGAACAGCGAGGGGAGACCTGCGTTCCGACTCCCTCTGGAGCGAATGGTGTCCAGTAGCCTAAGAAGCAGAGCCTAGCATTTAAGTAGGTCTGCTTCTCTCTCCTCAGTCCCACGATGCAGGGAGCCTGTTGCCAGCAGTGCTCCCTGAAAATAAAAAACCTAACAAAATTCTTTCTTTCAGAGAAACTCAGGAGAGCTTCCTGTAGTGCACCCAGTCTCCTCTGGGCACAGTATCAAACTGAGGTCTGGAGGAGGGGCATAGAGGGAGGAGCCAGTGCACACCCATATCTAAAGTTCTTTTTAGTGCCCATGTCTCCTGCGGAGCCCGTCTATTCCCCATGGTCCTTACGGAGTCCCCAGCATCCTCTAGGACGTAAAAGAAATGGGTCTTACCGAACCATCCGGTTTCAGTACCACAAACAGGTTGGGAGTAGTAACCCTTTCCCTGTTGTTGTTGTGGCACTGGCAAAATGACTTGGGGCTGTACCAACCTTTTGGATGTCCTGTTTCAGCGTAACTCGTGAATCCTCCAAAACTGGTAAGCATGATTTGAAAAATCGTTGGGGAGGAGCACCGTCGAACTCCAGCTTGTAGCCCTGAGAAATGAGGTCTCTTACCCAGGCATCCTGGCAGGAGCTTTCCCAGACTCAGCTGAAGTGACGCAGTCAAGCTCCCACCTCGAGGTGGGGAGGCACAGTCATGCTGAGGCCTTAGTGGAAGCTGAACTGGTGCTTTGTTCCTGATAACCTGTGGTGGCTGGTTTTCTTGTCCTACCTCTGGTGCCTCTTTCCGCGGTGGAGGCTCCTCTGGCTCTTTATCTGAACCTGGCAGATCGAAAAGGACCGAGTAGGCGTCCCGGGTAGGAACGCCTAGTCGGCGGGGCCCCAGAGGGGAGGAACGTGGCTTTTCCCGCAGTAACCTTGGAAATCCACGTATCCAACTCAACCCCAAAGAGCCAATCCCCTGAAAAAGAGAATCTACATTGCGCTTGGCCTCTGCTATCCACTGATGCAACCACAAAGCTCTGTGCGCCAACACTACCATAGCAGTGGTCCTAGCATTAATATTGCCTATCTCCTCGAGATTCACACAGGACTCGCGCAGTGTCATGAATGTGTTTTAGGAGAGTCACTGTAGTGACCAAGGACATATCCCCCTAGAGGCCCTCTTGAATTTGAGTAGCCCACGTATGAATGGCACGCATCATCCAGCAACCCGCTATGACCGGTGTTTGTGATATACCAGCCGCTGAGTAAATAGACTTCAGTGTAGTCCCTATTTTCCTATCCCCAGGGTCCGTTATGGTAAAGGAGCCCGGAGCTGGTTGTACAGCCTTTTTAGATAGGCGAGAGACTGATACGTCTACGTCCAGGGTTCTTCACAGATTTTCCTGCTTTCAGGAGTAAATGGGAAAGTGTGCAAAAATCGTTTTGTCACTTGATATTTCTTAGCAGGATTTTTCCAGGCTAATAAACAGGTCATCCAGTTCTGCAGAATCAGGGAAAGTGACACAGTTTGTTCTGTATTAAGAAAAAATAAGAATTTACTTACCGATAATTCTATTTCTCGGAGTCCGTAGTGGATGCTGGGGTTCCTGAAAGGACCATGGGGAATAGCGGCTCCGCAGGAGACAGGGCACAAAAAAGTAAAGCTTTACTAGGTCAGGTGGTGTGCACTGGCTCCTCCCCCTATGACCCTCCTCCAGACTCCAGTTAGGTACTGTGCCCGGACGAGCATACACAATAAGGGAGGCATTTTGAATCCCGGGTAAGACTCATACCAGCCACACCAATCACACCGTACAACTTGTGATCTAAACCCAGTTAACAGTATGACAACAGAAAGGGCCTCTTAAAGATGGCTCCTTAACAATAACCCGAATTAGTTAACAATAACTATGTACAAGTATTGCAGATAATCCGCACTTGGGATGGGCGCCCAGCATCCACTACGGACTCCGAGAAATAGAATTATCGGTAAGTAAATTCTTATTTTCTCTATCGTCCTAAGTGGATGCTGGGGTTCCTGAAAGGACCATGGGGATTATACCAAAGCTCCCAAACGGGCGGGAGAGTGCGGATGACTCTGCAGCACCGAATGAGAGAACTCCAGGTCCTCCTTTGCCAGGGTATCAAATTTGTAAAATTTTACAAACGTGTTCTCCCCCGACCACGTAGCTGCTCGGCAGAGTTGTAATGCCGAGACCCCTCGGGCAGCCGCCCAAGATGAGCCCACCTTCCTTGTGGAGTGGGCTTTTACAGTTTTAGGCTGTGGCAGGCCTGCCACAGAATGTGCAAGTTGAATTGTGTTACAAATCCAACGAGCAATCGACTGCTTAGAAGCAGGTGCGCCCAACTTGTTGGGTGCATACAATATAAACAGCGAGTCAGATTTTCTGACTCCAGCCGTCCTTGCAATGTATATTTTTAAGGCTCTGACAACGTCCAACAACTTGGAGTCCTCCAAGTCGCTAGTGGCCGCAGGCACCACAATAGGTTGGTTCAGATGAAATGCTGATACCACTTTAGGGAGAAAATGCGGACGAGTCCGCAGTTCTGCCCTATCCGAATGGAAGATTAGATAAGGACTTTTATAAGATAAAGCCGCCAATTCAGATACTCTCCTGGCAGAGGCCAGGGCTAGTAACATAGTCACTTTCAATGTGAGATATTTCAAATCCACCTTTTTCAATGGTTCAAACCAATGGGATTTGAGGAAATCTAAAACTACATTTAGATCCCACGGTGCCACCGGAGGCACCACAGGAGGCTGTATATGCAGTACTCCCTTGACAAAAGTCTGGACCTCAGGGACAGAGGCCAATTCTTTTTGGAAGAATATTGACAGGGCCGAAATTTGAACCTTAATGGATCCCAATTTGAGACCCATAGATAATCCTGATTGCAGGAAATGTAGGAAACGACCCAGTTGGAATTCCTCCGTCGGAACCCTCCGATCCTCGCACCACGCTACATATTTTCGCCAAATGCGGTGATAATGTTTCACGGTGACTTCCTTCCATGCCTTAATCAAGGTAGGAATGACTTCTTCTGGAATGCCTTTCCCTTTTAGGATCTGGCGTTCAACCGCCATGCCGTCAAACGCAGCCGCGGTAAGTCTTGAAAAAGACAGGGACCCTGCTGTAGCAGGTCCCTTCTCAGAGGTAGAGGCCACGGTTCGTCCGTGAGCATCTCTTGAAGTTCCGGATACCAAGTCCTTCTCGGCCAATCCGGAACCACTAGTATTGTTCTTACTCTTCTTTGCCGTATGATCTTCAATACCTTTGGTATGAGCGGCAGAGGAGGAAACACATACACTGACTGGTACACCCAAGGAGTTACCAGTGCGTCCACAGCTATTGCCTGTGGATCTCTTGACCTGGCGCAATATTTGTCCAGTTTCTTGTTGAGGCGAGACGCCATCATGTCTACAATTGGTCTTTCCCAACGGTCTATTAACATGTTGAAGACTTCTGGATGTAGACCCCACTCTCCCGGATGAAGATCGTGTCTGCTGAGGAAGTCTGCTTCCCAGTTGTCCACGCCCGGGATGAACACTGCTGACAGTGCTATCACGTGATTCTCCGCCCAGCGAAGAATCTTGGCAGCTTCTGCCATTGCACTCCTGCTTCTTGTGCCGCCCTGCCTGTTTACATGGGCGACCGCCGTGATGTTGTCCGACTGAATCAACACCGGCTTTCCTTGCAGGAGAAGTTCCGCCTGGCTTAGAGCATTGTAGATTGCTCTTAGTTCCAGAATGTTTATGTGAAGAGACTTTTCCAGACTCGTCCATACTCCCTGGAAGTTTCTTCCTTGTGTGACTGCTCCCCAGCCTCTCAGGCTGGCGTCCGTGGTCACCAGGATCCAATCCTGAATGCCGAATCTGCGGCCTTCTAATAGGTGAGCCTTCTGCAACCACCACAGAAGTGACACCCTTGTCTTTGGTGACAGGGTTATTCGCAGGTGCATCTGCAGATGCGACCCTGACCATTTGTCCAACAGATCCCTTTGGAATATTCTTGCATGGAATCTGCCGAATGGAATTGCTTCGTAAGAAGCCACCATTTTTCCCAGGACTCTTGTGCATTGATGTACTGACACTTTTCCTGGTTTTAGGAGGTTCCTGACCAGATCGGATAACTCCTTGGCTTTTTCCTCTGGAAGGAAAACCTTTTTCTGAACCGTGTCCAGAATCATTCCTAGGAACAGCAGACGAGTTGTCGGGATTAAATGGGATTTTGGAATATTCAGAATCCACCCGTGTTGTCTTAGCACCTCTTGAGATAGTGCTAAAGCTGTCTCCAGCTGTTCTCTGGACCTTGCCCTTATTAGGAGATCGTCCAAGTATGGGATAACTAATACGCCTTTTCTTCGAAGAAGAATCATCATCTCGGCCATTACCTTGGTAAAGACCCGAGGCGCCGTGGACAATCCGAACGGCAGCGTCTGAAACTGATAGTGACAGTTTTGAACAATGAACCTGAGGTACCCCTGGTGTGCGGGGTAAATCGGAACGTGTAGATACGCATCCTTGATGTCCAAGGATACCATAAAGTCCCCTTCTTCCAGGTTCGCTATCACTGCTCTGAGTGACTCCATCTTGAACTTGAACTTTTTTATGTAGAGGTTCAAGGACTTCAGATTTAGAATAGGCCTTACCGAGCCATCCGGCTTCGGTACCACAAATAGAGTGGAATAATACCCCTTTCCTTGTTGTAATAGGGGTACTTTGACTATCACCTGCTGAGCGTACAGCTTGTGAATGGCTTCCAACACCCTCTCCCTTTCGGAAGAGACGGTTGGTAAGGCAGACTTCAGGAAACGATGAGGAGGATCCGTCTCTAATTCCAACCTGTACCCCTGAGATATTATCTGCAGGATCCAGGGGTCTACCTCTGTTCCTGGGAAGGAGCTGCCTGTTGGTGTCTCTTCCCTCTTCCTCTGCCTCGTGGCAGGTACGACAAGCCCTTTGCTCTCTTATTTTTGTAGGAGCGAAAAGGCTGCGGTTGAAAGGTCGGTGCCTTTCTCTGTTGGGGAGTGACTTGAGGTAAAAAAGTGGATTTCCCGGCAGTAGCCGTGGCCACCAAGTCTGATAGACCAACTCCAAATAACTCCTCCCCTTTATACGGCAAAACCTCCATGTGACGTTTTGAATCCGCATCGCCTGTCCACTGTCGTGTCCATAAGGCTCTTCTGGCTGAAATGGACATAGCACTCACCCGAGATGCCAGTGTGCAAATATCCCTCTGTGCATCACGCATATAGATAAATGCATCCTTTATTTGTTCTAACGACAGTAAAACATTGTCCCTATCTAGGGTATCAATATTTTCAATCAGGGATTCTGACCAAACTACTCCAGCACTGCACATCCAGGCAGTTGCTATAGCTGGTCGTAGTATAACACCTGCATGTGTGTATATATTCTTTTGAATAACTTCCATCTTTCTATCTGATGGATCCTTAAGTGCGGCCGTCTCAGGAGAGGGTAACGCCACTTGTTTGGATAAGCGTGTGAGCGCCTTGTCCACCTTAGGGGGTGTTTCCCAGCGCGCCCTAACCTCTGGCGGGAAAGGGTATAATGCCAATAACTTTTTTGAAATTATCAACTTTTTATCAGGAGCAACCCACGCTTCATCACACACGTCATTTAATTCTTCTGATTCAGGAAAAACTGTTTGTAGTTTTTTCACACCATACATAATACCCTGTTTTACGGTATCTGTAGTATCAGCTAAATGTAACGTCTCCTTCATTGCCAAAATCATATAACGTGTGGCCCTACTGGAAAATACGTTTGAATTTCTACCGTCGTCACTGGAATCAGTGCCCGTGTCTGGGTCTGTGTCGACCGACTGAGGCAAAGGGCGTTTTACAGCCCCTGACGGTGTTTGAGGCGCCTGGACAGGCATTAATTGATTGTCCGGCCGCCTCATGTCCTCAACTGACTGTTTAAGGGAAGATAAACCATCACGTAATTCCACAAATAAAGGCATCCATTCTGGTGTCGACCCCCTGGGGGGTGACATCTGCATATTTGGCAATTGCTCCGCCTCCACACCAATATCGTCCTCATACATGTCGACACCACGTACCGACACACCGCAAACTCACAGGGAATGCTCTAATGAAGACAGGACCCACTAGCCCTTTTGGGGAGACAGAGGGAGAGTCTGCCAGCACACACCACAAAGCGCTATATATACAAGGGATATCCTTATATTAAGTGCTCCCTTATAGCTGCTTTAATATATATATATATAGCCATTAATGTGCCCCCCCTCTCTGTTTTACCCTGTTTCTGTAGTGCAGTGCAGGGGAGAGACCTGGGAGCCGTTCTGACCAGCGGAGCTGTGACAGAAAATGGCGCCGTGTGCTGAGGAGATAGGCCCCGCCCCTTTTTCGGCGGGTTCTTCTCCCGCTATTTTTCCAGTCAGGCAGGGGTTAAATATCTCCATATAGCCCCTATGGGCTATATGTGAGGTATTTTTAGCCTTGTATAAGGTTTATATTTGCCTCTCAGAGCGCCCCCCCCCAGCGCTCTGCACCCTCAGTGACTGCCCAGTGAAGTGTGCTGAGAGGAAAATGGCGCACAGCTGCAGTGCTGTGCGCTACCTTATGAAGACTGAGGAGTCTTCAGCCGCCGGTTTCCGGACCTCTTCACGCTTCAGCATCTGCAAGGGGGTCGGCGGCGCGGCTCCGGGACCGGACTCCACGGCTGGGCCTGTGTTCGATCCCTCTGGAGCTAATGGTGTCCAGTAGCCAAGCAGCAAATCCACTCTGCATGCAGGTGAGTTTACTACTTTCCCCCTAAGTCCCACGTTGCAGTGATCCTGTTGCCAGCAGGACTCACTGTAAAGAAAAAAACCTAAACTAAACTTTCTCTAAGCAGCTCTTTAGGAGAGCCACCTAGATTGCACCCTTCTCGTTCGGGCACAAAATCTAACTGGAGTCTGGAGGAGGGTCATAGGGGGAGGAGCCAGTGCACACCACCTGACCTAGTAAAGCTTTACTTTTTTGTGCCCTGTCTCCTGCGGAGCCGCTATTCCCCATGGTCCTTTCAGGAACCCCAGCATCCACTTAGGACGATAGAGAAATGACTGCTGTGTGCAGAAAACTCTCTGGAGCTCCAAAGTGTGCATCCTCTCCTGAGTGCACATTTTTCTAAACTGCCTGTGGGAGGGGACATAGAGGTGAGGAGCATGCACACCAAGTTGAAGAAATTTAAAGTACACCAGCTCCTTTGGACTCCATCTATACCCCATCGTACTAAGTGAACCCCAGTATCCTTTATGGATGCTAGAGAAAAATAAAAGTTTTAAAATAAACTGAAGAAAAAATCCTCTACCGAAGGCACATTTTTCTAAACTGGGCTGTCGGTGAGGGCATTGAGGGGAGGAGACAGCACACCCTGTTTGAAGAATTTAAAGTGCACCGGCTCCTTTGGACCCCATCTATACCCCATTGATGATCGAGAAAGGTAGATGTATTATCTTGTGTTACGTGCGAGAAGTGGTATCAGCGCATGTTATGTGGGCTGATACCACTTCTAAACCATGTATGAATGCGGAGAAGTGCTGCTATCTATAAGATAGCACGCTGATATGCCGGTCCATGTATAAATCAATTTGGACAGCTGCAGGTGTCGTTGCCCATTCACCACAGCAGGGAAAACTCGGTCCCTGGCTGTGGCAGCGTGGGAGTTCTTGCAATAGTAGCAAGATCTTTCACATGCCCAGTGGAGCGGGTCAAGAGAGTCACAGCAGCACCCCGGAAGCACGCATGTAGAAAGCACTCTGGAACAGTGGGGACTAACTTGACGAAGAGAACAGTCTAAAGTGGGAGGGCACACATCGCTGGAAAGGCAAGATAACATTCTCTCACATTGGATTGGACTGGAATAATGCATGCTGCAGATAAGAGGACCCACTCCTCAGCAAAACAGTGGTGACGTGGCCCACACAAATAATGGCCGCAGCCGGCACCATAATACATCTACCCCAGAATTCCTATCATAACATGGTGGAGGTTTGCAGATTTCAGTACTTAAAACATAGATTTTCTGTTTGGTGAGGAATTACTGAGGGCCAATAGGAAAGCAGTGGAATAAGTAAGATTGTTAAAAAATACAGTTGCAAAAAATATCAACTTTTTTGGTATATCCAATACATATTGTAAAAGCAAATGAGCTGCTTACCGAGGCTGACAGCGCTCACATAAATAGATGTCTGGAATATTTTGTCTGTCGATACCCATGCAATCTATATGTTGCCATACGCTGAAAAGATAAAATACATAAACAGTTGCATGGACAGGACTGGTATTACTGAACAAAGACCAGCTATTAAACACAAGTCATGGCCAGATCTTTTGAGTTTAGGTCTCGGTGGCAGAAACCATATCTATGTGACAAGTAATTAACATACAGAAAATAAAATAGGACATGCTTTTCCTGTAATCAGATATCTCACATATTTACAACAACTTACTCTCATACCTGCATTTGTCACAACAAATCATGTACCCATCATCATGGGTAAAGCCGCAGATACAGCGAGTGACATCTGTTCCATAGCTTCCATCTTCTGAAGTGCTGATGGTTGTAGCACTAGAAGTCTCATCAAAATGAGGAGTGGTAAATATGTTCACTTCATTCTTAATAAGAACAGGAGGCGGAGATGCCGGTGGTGTTGGTGGGGGGCGAGCGCCATAGTTGTGATCCTATGTTTCCATATAAAACATATAAAAAAGAAACAAACCCACAAATGAAGTAAAAACGGTAAAGATAAATAATTACTGCACAAATTTATATAAGCACTTGCATATATCTTTACAAAACAAGAAAGTTGTCCTGTAAAATCAAATGATAATTTAATTTAAAGTACGACCTTTAATTGTCTTCAGTCTTCTAAAGAGAGATATGTGTACAAGTGACCGTACCCATCGCAATCATTCAGATTTTACCTATCATTTAATAAAATGTACTTGGAAAAAAAAAATGCTAGCTATAGTTGCTATGGACAACTTCTTCACCCTTTAGAAGCTTGATGTATTTCCCGTTAATTGATTATTTTATGTATACTTTTCAGCCACATTGCAGTGTGTTTGAAATACATTAATTTTATAAGCGGGCTTCACCTGATCTTTAAAAAAATAAAATAAAATGTAAAAATTCTATCAACAAAATGTAAAGCTGTATTCTTAGTCGAGAAGATGCATCAAGGTTTCTAAAAAGTGGACAAATGGAGAAGCTGCCTGTAGCAACCAACCAGCTTCAACCTGTCATTTTACAAATTGCACTTAATAAATGTTAACTAGAAGCATATTGGTTACTATGGACAACGCCTCCTAATAAGTGAGAAATCACTTCAACCACTATTCCTACCCCACAAAGCCCATATGTAGTCATTTTGCTCATAACTCAGCCAAAAACTGGGTTACAAGAAGCACAGACCAATAGAACCCTGCAAGCAATGAGGCTGTAGCTTCCAATTAGTCTGTGCGGACACATCCTCTAGACTGTATTTACATACCGAATCAAATCAGGCAAAGTTTACACTGGTAGGAATACACCACTTCTTTTAGTCGCAGTGTTATATTTGGTCTTTGTGAATAGTGACGTAGAGGGGACAAGATATTTCTTTGTACTTTTTAAATAAAGCAAGAGTGGACAGTCAGGATAAGAAAGAAATGGAAATGTGCATATATACATTGTTATATATGTGTGGGTTCAGCTATATTATCCAGAAATAAGCATAACAGGCAAATTGGTGTAAATGCCTAAAAATGGGATTTATGTACTAACCTGGGTAATTCCTTTTCTTTGAGTCCATAGGGGGCAGAGGGAGAGACGCTGGGTATAGGCTGGGTAGGGACTGAGTCTGGGCACCAAAAAGTTACAGTACTCTTTCCAGCAGCCCTCAGTCTACCTATCCCTCCCCACCCTCCTGCCGAGGCCCGCCATTTTTAGTTAGCAAGACCCCGGCAGGAGCACGGAAAAGAAGAAGACCATCACACACACACAAAGACATACACTCTAGAAGACGATACACACCCATTATTACAGGAACAATGCCTAGCAAGACAGGTGCGTAAAGGAAGGGCGCCCTGTGCCCCCTATGGACTCGAAGAAAAGGATTTACCCAGGTAAGAAGATAAATCCATTTTCTTCTTCATCCACTAGGAAGCACAGGGAGAGATGCTGGGATGTCCAAAAGCTGTCCCATTAAGCGCCAAGAACACTACGCCCGAAGGCGGCGTCCTGGGACGCAAAAGTGTCAAAGGCATAAAACCTGACATAAGTGATAGCAGATGTCCAAGTGGCCGACTTGCATAGCTGTTCTGCAGAGGCACCATAGCAAGCTGCCTAAGAGGATCTAATGGAACATGTGAAAAGAGCAGTTACCTCGGCAGGGGTCTGTAGGTCAGCCGCCGTATATTTAAATGGAGCCACCTAGCACGAGACTTTTGTAGTAGGCCAGCCCAGTTTGTGAGAATCCTATAAGACGAACAAGGAATCTGACTTGCGGATGTCCTTAGTCCGTTCCACATAGATAGAGCGAGCCAGCACCACACCAAGGGAAGCCTTCGAAGTAGAGGCAGCAGAAAAAGAAGGCACCACAATTTCATGATTGATGTGGAACCTTGAAACCACTTTAGGATAGTGGCCCTAATTCAGAGTTGATCGCAGCAGCAAATTTGTTAGCAGCTGGGAAAAACTGTGCACACTGCAGGGGGGGGGGGGGACGACGACAGATATAACATGTGCAGAGAGAGTTACATTTAGGTGGGGTGTGTTCAAACTGAAATCTAAATTGCAGTGTAAAAATAAAGCAGCCTGCACGGAAACAAAATAAAACACCCAAATCTAACTCTCTCTGCAAATGTTATATCTGCCCCCCCTGCAGTGCACATGGTTTTCCCGAACTGCTAACAAATTTGCTGCTGCAATCAACTCTGAATTACCCCCAGTGGCCTAAGTGGGTCCGCAAGACCACTCGATCAGAGTGGAACAAAATAAATGGGGAGCGCCGATAACAGAAACCCGCCAGGCAGACGAAATGTGTAGAATAAAGCGGTTCAAACGGGGCAGTTTGAAGGGCCCAAAGTACCAGGGATAAGTCCCACGGAGCAATCGGAGGCACAAAAGGAGGTTGAAGATGTAGAAAGGTCTTAACGTCTGGCAACTGAGCCAGCAGACGTTGTAATACCTTGAGGGAGGAAAAGCTAAGATCCAGATCAAGTACCGACTGGATAAAAGCGAAAAGCCACGAAATACGAAAAGACCGCAGATTAAACTGCTTTGCTGAACACCTATCAAAGAAAGCCTTCCAGACTCCGTGATAAACCCTGGATGAAGGTGGTTTCTTGGCTCGAAGCATGGTAGAGATAACTTTCCGAGAAAAATCTTTTTCTCTTAGGACGGTTGTCTCAAGAGCCACAACATCAAAGCCAACCTGTCCAGATCTGGATGTAGACAAGGGTCCTGGAACAGAAGATCCGACTGCCGTGGAAGACGGAGAGGTGAATCAATTGAGAGACTCTAAATATCTTTGCACCAGCCTCGCCATGGCCAACTGGGGCTATCAGAATTAGCATGCCTCCCCTCCAGCTTGAATTTGCAAAGAACCTGCAGCAGCATTGAGATTGGAGGCAAGACATATAAGTGAAAACTCCCATGGAATTGTTAAGGCATCTACCAGGAAGTCTGCCGGATGCCTTGCGCGAACGTAGTACAGTGGTACCTGGTGATTGTGTCGGGACGCCATCATGTCGATGTACAGTAGTCCCCACCAACAGACTAGCAACTGAAAAGCTTCCGCATGTAGAGCCCACTCCGCAGAATACACATCATGCCGACTTAGGAAGTGTGCTTCCCAGTTAAGGACTCCCGGTATTAATATTGCTGACAGAGCAGGTAGATGTTGTTCCGCCCAATGGAAGATGCGTGTTGTTTCTCGCATAGCACAGCGACAGCGGGTGTGCCGCCTTCCCGATTTATGTAAGCGGCTGTGGTCGTGTTGTCTGACTGTAACTTGACTGGACGACCCTGGGAGGACAGGCTGCGCAGCACAAAGGGCTCTGTATATTAAGCTGAGCTCCAGGACATCGATTAGAAGTTTGCTTTTATGTATTGTCCAGCGCCCGTAGAACGAGTGTTGTTCCGAGACCGCTCCACAACCCCGCAGGCTGGAATCTGTGGTGAGCAGGATACAGTTCTGGATCCAAAAGGGGCAACCCTGGTTCAGATTGGAATGGCACTGAACTTAGCGGGAAAGGACAATCGTCTGTATGTTGATGTGCAGATGGCACCCATTCCACTTGGTCAGCACCTCCAACTGTAGAGGCCGCAAGTGAAGCGATGCGTACTCTACCATGTCGAAAGTGGCTACCATGCACCCTAGAATCCGCATGCAAGCCTGTACAGACACCCTGCAGTGACGGAGAAAAATGTTGAATTTTGGATTGTAGGGCCCGAATATTGTCGTCTGTGAGGAAGAGGTGTTGTAGCCGCAAATTAAGTAGGGCCCCCAAGTGTAACATTTCCTGTGACGGCACTAAGGATGATTTGTGCCCATTTATCTTCCAGCCGTGCGACTTCAGAAGATCCACTGTCATTTGAATATGTTGAACTAGTACCTCCTGGGACTGGGCCATAAGGAGGAGGTCGTCCGAGTTAGGTAGAATCCAGGCCCCTCTGCAACATAGGTGTGTTGCCATGACCGCCATGATTTTATAAAAATACTCAAGATGCAATTGACAACCCGAATGGCAACACCTGAAACTGGTAATGGTCCCTTAGAATGCCAATTCTGAGGAACAGTTGAAATTACTGGCACCGGTAATTCCTTTTCTCCTAGTCCGTAGTTTATACTGGGGTCTTGTACTTTAGTATCACGGGGTATAGATCGGGTCCACTGGAGCCTGGCACTTTAAAAACCTTCAGTGTGTGTAGGCGCCTCCCCTCTATGCCCCCCCTACCAGACTCAGTCTAGGAAAACTGTGCCCGAGGAGACGGACATAATATGAGAAAAGAAACAGGTACAACAGCGGTGAGACAACAAGCCAACACACGACCATAAACGAAAAGGAGATTTATGGTAAGAACTTACCTTTGTTAAATCTTTCTGCGAGGTGCACTGGGTTCCACAGGGATAACATCAGGGTGTAGAGTAGTAACTTGATCGTTAGTAGCCACATACACAACATTCTTAAAACAGGAGAAAGTGCCAGCGGCTAATGCCACACAAACCCAAAGAAGTTAAGTGCGTCAGGGTGGGCTCCCTGTTGAACCCAGTGTGCCTCGCAGAAAGATTTAACAAAAGGTAAGTTCTTAACATAAATCTCCTTTTCTGCAGCAGGGTACACTGGGTTCCACAGGGATAACATCGGGGATGTCCTAAAGCAGTACCTCATGGGAGGGGACGCACTGTAGTGGGCACAAAACCCTGCATCCAAAGGAGGCATCCTGGGAGGCGAAGTATCGAAGGCATAGAAACTTATGAACGTGTTCACTGAGGACTACGTAGCCGCCTTACACAAATGTTCTGCGGAAGCGCCATGGCGGGCCGCCCAAGAAGGTCCAACAGACCGAGTAGAATGGGCTTTGATGGAATCAGGAGCTGGAAGGCCCGCCTGTACATAAGCATGTGCAATCACCATTCTAATCCATCTGGCCAAGGTCTGCTTGTTAGCAGGCCAGCCACGTTTGTGAAAACCAAACAGTACGAAGAGAGATTCAGACTTCTGAACAGAAGTACTTCTCTTCATATAGATACGGAGAGCCCGTACCACATCCAAAGACTGCTCTCCAGAAGACAACTCAGGAGAATTAAAGGCAGGAACCACAATTTCCTGGTTAAGGTGGAAGGAAAACACCTTAGGTAGGTAACCAGGGCGTGTTCTAAGTACTGCCCGATCACGGTGAAAAATCTGATAGGGAGACTTACAGGATAAGGCACCCAGGTCTGAAAAGCATCTAGCAGAGGCAATGGCTAGCAGAAACAAGACCTTAAGGAAAAGCCACTTAAGATCTGCGGATGCAAGATGTTCAAATGGAAATTCTTGCAAGGCCTCCAAGACCACCGACAAATCCCAAAGGGGACACAGGTGGGACAAAAGGAGGCTGAATGCGCAACACACCGAGTGAAGGTATGAACATCACGCAGAGATGCAATTTTTCTCTGAAACCATACTGAAAAGGCAGAAATATGAACCTTGAGGGAGGCTAGACGAAGACCTAAGTCCAGGCCTAGAAAAGACAAAAGTTTGGCTGTACTAAATATGTAAGCATCATGATTGTTATTTGCGCACCAAGCAAAGTAAGAAATCCAGACCCTATGGTAAATCCGAGCAGAAGCCGGCTTACGGGCTTTCAACATCGTTTGAATGACCGCCACTGAAAAACCTTTGGCCCTCAGTACGGAAGCTTCAAGAGCCACGCCGTCAAAGCCAGTCGGGCCAGATCCTGGTAGACACAAGGGCCCTGAACGAGGAGGTCTGGCCGTTGTGGAAGTAGAAGGGGACGCCCTAGCGAGAGGCCCTGGAGGTCTGAGAACCAATGCCGTCTGGGCCACGCGGGAGCAATCAGAAGTAGTATGCCGCCTTCTTGTTTGAACTTCCTTATCACTCCGGGCAGGAGAGACACCGGAGGGAACACATATGGCAACCGTAAGTTCCACGGGATTGCCAGTGCGTCCACGAACGCTGCTTGAGGATCCCTTGTTCTTGCTCCGAAGACCGGAACCTTGTGGTTGTGTCAAGACGCCATCAGATCTACATCCGGTGCCCCACTTGTCCACGAGGAGTTGAAATACTTCTGGATGGAGGCTCCACTCCCGGCGTGCATGTCCTGACGACTGAAAAAGTCAGATTCCCAGTTGAGGAGCCCCAGAATGAACACCGCCGATATGGCTGGTAGATGGCGTTCCGCCCATTGAAGAATCCTTGATACTTCCCTCATTGAAATGCGGCTTCGAGTGCCGCCTTGATGATTTATGTACGTCACTGTGGTGGCGTTGTCAGACTGTACCTGAACAGGTCTGTTCTGAATTAGATGCTGGGCCAGGCTCAGTGCGTTGAACACCGCCCGCAGTTCCAGAATGTTTATTGGGAGGTGAGATTCCTCCTTGGTCCACCGACTCTGAAGGAAGTGTTGCACCAACACCGCGCCCCAGCCTCTCAGACTGGCATCAGTCGTCAGAAGGACCCAGTTGGAGATCTAGAAGGGATGACCCCCGCTCAAACGTCGGTCCTGCAGCCACCAGCTCAGTGACAAACGGATCTCCAGAGACAAGGAAATGATGTGAGACCTGATCCGGTGAGGCAGGCCGTCCCATTTGGCAAGAATCAGTTTCTGCAGCGGGCGCGAATGGAATTGAGCGTACTCCACCATGTCGAAAGCCGACACCATGAGACCTAGCACTTGCATCGTCGAATGTATTGACACTTGCGGACGAGATAGGAAGTATCAAATCTTGTCCTGAAGCTTCAGGACCTTCTCCTGAGACAACAACCGCTGGTTGTGGGTGTCCAACAACGCTCCCAGGTGCACCGTGCTCTACGCAGGGACCAGGGAAGATTTCTTCCAGTTGATGAGCCACCCGTGGGCTTGCAGAAACTGGATATAGACAGATCCAGATGGCGTAGGAGAACTTCTGGGGAATTTGCCAGGATCAACAAGTCGTCCAGATACAGTAGGATCCTGACCCCTTGACGGTGGAGTACAGCCGTCATTACCGCCATGACCTTGGTGAAGACTAGCGGAGCCGTGGTCAAGCCAAAAGGTAACGCCCAAAATTGGTAATGGAGGTTGCCCACAGCAAACCTAAGGTGCTGCTGATGAGACATTGCAATAGGAATATGCAGGTAAGCATCCTGTATGTCCAGGGAGACCATATAGTCCCCAGGTTCCAAGGCCAGAACAAAACCTGGAAATCCTGACAAATTTGTTCAAGGACTTGAGGTTGAGAATGGGCCGGAAAGACCCATTCGGTTTCGGGACTAGGAACAGTGGTGAATAGTACCCCTTGCCTCTCTGAGCCAGAGGCACTTGTACTACCACTCCTGTGTCCAGGAGGGACTGTACCACCGCATTAAGAGTTTTTGCCCTCACCTGATCCGAAGGGACGTCTGTCAGGCAAAATCGATGAGGGGGACGTTTCTTGAAGGATACGGCATAACCTCGAGTGACGACTTCCCGTACCCAGGCGTCCGAAGTGGTCTTCAACCAATCCTGGGTAAACCCTAAAAGTCGGCCCCCCACCCTGGGATCCCCCAGGGGGGCAGTCCACCCCGTCATGCGGCAGGCTTGTCAGTTTTGGAAGCAGGCTGACGGGCAGCCCAGGCCCGTTTGGGTTTGGGCTTAGTAGGTTTGGAAGTGCGACCGTGTTTCGGGTACGCCTGACCTTTTGCTTTTCCCGGAGGACGAAAGGAACGAGAGGAAGTACTCAGCCTTCGGCGTCGAAGGAGCAGTACTAGGCAGACATGCCGTTTCAGCAGAAGCTAAGTCAGCCACTATCTTGTTGAGGTCTTCTCCAAAAAGAATGGGGAGAAGGGAGCACCTCCAGGGTTTTCTTGGGGTCCAGATCAACGGACCAGGACTGCAACCAAAGAATCCAGCAAGCCAGGATAGATGTAGTACAAGCCTTGGCCGCCAGAATACCGGCATCAGAAGCCACCTCTTTCTCATATAAAGTGAAGCTTTGACAATATACGACAGGCATTGTCTAGTGTGATCAGAAGCATTGGAAGGCAACTCTGGCTCCAACTCCTGGGCCCACACCTCAATGGCCTCTGCAGCCAAAGTTGCTGCAATAGTGGGCCTATGCACAGCACTAGATAGGGTGTAAACTGCCTTTAAACAATCCTCCACACGCTTATCCGTCGGTTCCTTCAGAGATGTGACGGTAGTCACAGGCAGAGCCGAGGATACTGCCAGCCGCGCCACTTGCGAATCCACTGGCGGATGCGTTTCCCAATTTTGACTTAGTTCCGCAGCAAGAAGATGGCGAGCCAGCATCTTCTTGTGAGATGCGAATTTCTTACCTGGAGTTTCCCAGAATTCCTGACGTATGTCCACTAAGTGGTTAGAGTGAGGTAAAACTTGCTTAACAACTTTCTTACGTTTGAACCTGTCCGGTTTCTTAGGAACGGCATCAGGCTCTGCGTCATCCGTGATCTGAAGAATCATCCTGATCGCCTCCAACAAGTCAGGAACATCTACCTGCGACCCAGCCTACCCATCAGAACTATCAGTATCAGAATCTGAGGGGTCAGTATAAACACCATCCTCATCAGATGAGGTGTCTGGGAAAGTGGTAGACTGTGAGGAAGTAATGGCCAGTTTAGATGACCCCTTGGTCTTGGGTGTGTACACACGGTGAGATAAATCTGTGAGATATTGACTATATAGTCAAAATCTTATGAAAAGTTAGTGCATATCTCATGGTGCTAGGCAGCTTGCGATACAGATTCGATCCCGATGCGCGCTCCCATGGGGTCGGTATCGTAGGGCTAGATAGACTGTGCAGGCAAGTCAATCTTGACTATCTAGTGTACAATCTAGTATAAAGTATAGTCAAAATTGGCACTTAGTCAACATCGTACATAGACAAAATCTCAAGCACCGATAGTCAAAATCTGTACAATCTGTGCTATCTGGGCTCTGGGGGAGTTCAAGGGAAATCGCATAGTCAAAATCGAACATAGCAGGGATCTCACCGTGTGTACACACCCTTAGGCGGGAGAGAGTCAGATTTCTATTTAGACAGTGACTGGTTTAATTGCTGTACCTGACTGGAGATTTGATCTGCCCAGGGCCGACTACTGCAGGTACCATAATCTGTTGTACCGGTACAGGAGGTCACATAGGGGGCGTAAGTTTAGTTACAAGCGTAGTTAATATAGAGGAAAATGTAGCCCAAGGTGGGTCATTTTGAAACCCCGTTGCCACTATTCCACTGGGGGTTAGGGAACCCCCAGAACCTGAACTCTCTGCTGCCAAGTTTACCTCAAACATGACTGCAGCGTCACCGCCACACACTGTGGGATCAGCTCCAGCTCTGTTCCCCCTGTAGCTGACATAGCTAAAAGCACAATCTCAGGCAACACAGTACAATATCAGCAGCAATATACCCGACAAGCACCACCTGTGCAGCTTATATATTCAGCAAACAGGGAATTCAAGGGGTGTCGTACGGTATGTCGGCGCTCGGGCTCCCGGCGCCCAGCATACCGACGCCAGGAGCCCGACCGCCGGCATACCGACAGCGTGGCGAGCGCAAAGTAGCCTCTTGCGGGCTCGCTGCTCTGCGGGCACACTATTTTATTCTCCCTCCAGGGGGGGCGTGGACCCCCACGAGGGAGAATAGTTGTCGGTATGCCGGGTGTCGGGATTCCGGCGCCGGTATACTGTGTGCCGGGATTCCGACATTCGGCATACAGAAGACCACCCAATTCAAGAGGTATATGGTGACTAAGGATCACAAAGAAACATACACAATGAGTATATCTTGTGAGATGCCTATATCAGATAATAAACCTGAAATACTGAGCCCCTTCAGGTCATAGAATATAGGGATAGCAATCTGAGTGAGAGACAGAAATGGGAGGTCACAATGTACAATGCAGAAATTATGACATGCAATAAAACTGCACTGGACTAGCAATAAAAAGTAATAAGATTTTAAACCTACCGGGAAATCTTTTTCTCCTAGTCCGTAGAGGATGCTGGGGACTCCGTAAGGACGGGCTCCGCAGGAGACATGGGCACCTAAAAGAACTTTCTAGTATGGTGTGCACTGGCTCCTTCCTCTATGCCCCTCCTCCAGACCTCAGTTAGAGAACTGTGCCCAGAGGAGATGGACAATACGAGGAAAGGATTTTGTTAATCTAAGGGCAAGATTCATACCAGCCCACACCAATCATACCATATAATCCTGGCATACCCAAAACCAGTTAACAGTATGAACAAACAACAGTATCGGTCCAAGACCGATTCTAACTGTAACATAACCCATATGTAAGCAATAATAAGATTTTAAACCTACCGGTAAATCTATTTCTCCTAGTCCGTAGAGGATGCTGGGGACTCCGTAAGGACCATGGGGGTATAGACGGGCTCCACAGGAGATAGGGCACCTAAAAAGAACTTTGACTATGGGTGTGCACTGGCTCCTCCCTCTATGCCCCTCCTCCAGACCTCAGTTAGAGAACTGTGCCCAGAGGAGATGGACAATACAAGGCAGGATTTAGCAATCCAAGGGCAAGATTCATACCAGCCCACACCAATCATACCATGTAACCTGGAACATACATAACCAGTTAACAGTATGAACAAACAACAGTAACGGTCCAAGACCTATTCCAACTGTAACATAACCCTTATGTAAGCAACAAGTATATACAAGTCTTGCGGAATTTCCGCACTGGGACAGGCGCCCAGCATCCTCTACGGACTAGGAGAAATAGATTTACCGGTAGGTTTAACATCTTATTTTCTCTTACGTCCTAGAGGATGCTGGGTACTCCGTAAGGACCATGGGGTTTATACCAAAGCATCCAATCGGGCGGGAGAGTGCGTATGACTCTGCAGCACCGACTGAGCAAACGCTAGGTCCTCATCAGCCAGAGTATAAAACTTGTAGAATTTAGCAAAAGTGTTTGACCCCGACCAAGTCGCCGCTCGGCAAAGCTGTAATGTCGAGACGCCTCGGGCAGCCGCCCAAGAAGAGCCCACCTTCCTAGTGGAATGGGCTTTAACCGAATTTGGTACCGGCAATCCAGCCGTAGAATGAGCCTGCTGAATCGTATTACAGATCCAGCGAGCAATAGCCTGCTTCGAAGCAGGTGCGCCAATCTTATTAGCAGCATACAAGACAAACAGAGCCTCTGTTTTCCTAATTCTAGCCGTCCTGGCTACATAAATCTTTAAGGCCCTGACTATGTCCAGGGATCTGGAATCCTCCAGGTCACTTGTAGCCACAGGCACCACAATAGGTTGATTCATATGGAATGAAGAAACCACCTTAGGCAAAAATTGCGGACGTGTCCTCAATTCAGCTCGATCCACATGAAAAATCAAGTAGGGGCTCTTGTGTGACAAAGCCGCCAATTCTGACACTCGCCTTGCTGATGCTAAGACCAACAACATAACCACCTTCCAGGTAAGAAATTTCAACCTCAACCTTGTTAAGCGGTTCAAACCAGTGTGATTTTAGGAACTGCAACACCACGTTCAGGTCCCATGGTGCCACTGGAGGCACAAAAGGGGGCTGGATGTGCAGCACTCCCTTTACAAACGTCTGGACTTCTGGAAGAGAAGCCAATTCCTTCTGAAAGAAAATCGAGAGGGCCGAAATCTGAACCTTAACAGAGCCTAATTTCAGGCCCATATCCACTCCTGTCTGTAGGAAGTGGAGAAGACGACCCAGATAAAAATCTTCCATAGGTGCATTCTTGGTCTCACACCAAGACACATACTTTCGCCAGATACGGTGATAATGTTTTACCATCACCTCCTTCCTAGCCTTTATTAAAGTAGGGATGACCTCTTCCGGAATCCCCTTTTTCGCTAGGATTCGGCGTTCAACCGCCATGCCGTCAAACGTAACCGCGGTAAGTCTTGAAATACACAGGGCCCCTGTTGCAACAGGTCTTCCCTCAGAGGAAGAGGCCAGGGATCCCATGTGAGCATCTCTTGTAGATCCGAGTACCAGGCCCTTCGAGGCCAGTCTGGGACAACGAGTATCGTCTGTATTCTTCTTCGTCTTATGATCCTCAACACTTTTGTGATTAGAGGAAGAGGAGGAAACACGTAGACCGATTTGAACACCCACGGTGTTACCAGAGCGTCTACTGCTACTGCCTGTGGGTCCCGAGACCTGGCACAATACCTCCGAAGCTTTTTGTTGAGGCGTGACGCCATCATGTCTATTTGAGGAGTTCCCCAAAGACGCGTTACGTCTGCAAAGACTTCTTGATGAAGTCCCCACTCTCCTGGATGGAGATCGTGTCTGCTGAGGAAGTCTGCTTCCCAGTTGCCCACTCCCGGAATGAAGACAGCCGACAGAGCGCTTACATGATTTTCCGCCCAGCGAAGGATCCTTGTGGCTTCTGCCATCGCGACTCTGCTTCTTGTCCCGCCTTGGCGGTTCACATGAGCCACTGCTGTGACATTGTCTGATTGAATCAGAACCGGTAGGTTTCGAAGAAGACTCTCCGCTTGTCGAAGGCCGTTGTAAATGGCCCTGAGTTCCAACACATTGATGTGTAGACAGGACTCCTGGTCTGACCAAAGACCCTGAACATTTTTTCCCCATCCTCGGAGGCTCGCGTCCGTGGTAACCAGGATCCAATCCTGAATTCCGAACCTGCGACCCTCCAGAAGGTGAGTACTTTGCAACCACCACAGGAGGGACACTCTGGCCCCCGGGGACAGAGTTATTTTCCGATATAAGTGCAGATGGGACCCCGACCACTTGTCCAGAAGGTCCCATTGAAAAGTCCTTGCATGGAACCTTCCGAAGGGAATGGCCTCGTAGGCCGCCACCATTTTTCCCAGAACTCGAGTGCATTGGTGAACTGACACCCTTTTTGGTTTTAGCAGGTCTCTGACCATGTTCTGGATGTCTTGGGCTTTCTCTATTGGGAGGAAGACCTTCATTTGTTCCGTATCCAGTATCATACCTAGGAACGGTAGTCGAGTTGCCGGAATAAACTGTGACTTCGGTAGATTTAGAATCCAACAGTGTTGCTGGAGCACTCTCAGAGAGAGCGCCACACTGCTCAGCAATTTCTCGCTTTTATCAGGAGATCGTCCAAGTATGGGATAATTGTGACTCCATGCTTGCGCAGGACCACCATCATTTCCACCATTATCTTGGTGAAAATCCTCGGGGCCGTGGAGAGTCCAAACGGCAACGTCTGAAATTGGTAATGACAACTGATGACAATCCTGTACAGCGAATCTCAGGTATTCCTGATGGGGGGCATATATGGGGACATGAAGGTACGCATCCTTTATGTCCAGAGACACCATAAACTCCCACTCCTCCATGTTGGCTATTATCGCTCTGAGACATTCCATTTTGAATTTGAATCTTTTTATGTACAGGTTTAGGGATTTCAGATTCAAAATAGGTCTGACCGAACCGTCCGGTTTCGGGACCACAAATAGGGTTGAGTAGTAACCTCTTCCCTGCTGGTGCAGAGGAACCTTGATTATCACTTGCTGTATACACAGCGTTTGAAATGCAGCTAACACTATATCCCTTTCCGATGTGGAAGCTGGTAGGGCCGATTTGAAAAATCGGCGCGGGGGCACCTCCTCGAATTCCAATTTGTAACCCTGGGAAACTATTTCCAACACCCAGGGATTCAGGTCCGAACTGACCCCCAGGCATGACTGAAAAGTCGAAGACGTGCCCCCACCGATGCGGACTCCCTCGGGGTAGCCTCAGCGTCATGCTGTGGGTTTTGGAGCAGCCGGGGAGGACTTTTGTTCCTGGGCACCTGCCGAAGCAGGTGCTCTTTTGCCTCTGCCCTTTCCTCTGGCGAGGAAAGAGGATCCCCGACCTCTTCTGGACTTGTGCGACCGAAAGGACTGCATCTGATAGGGTGTTACTTTCTTTTGCTGCTGGGGAATATATGGTAAAAAAAATTGATTTACCTGCTGTAGCTGTGGAAACCAGGTCAGTCAGCCCATCCCCAAACAATACATCACCCTTACAGGGTAGTACTTCCATATGTTTCTTGGAATCCGCATCACCCGTCCATTGGCGAGTCCATAAGGATCTTCTCGCTGAGAAAGACATGGCATCAGCCCTAGAAGCTAGCAATCCAATGTCCCTTTGAGCATCCCTCATAAATAAGACTGCGTCCTTTATGTGGGCTAGAGTTAAGAATATAGTATCCTTATCCATATTATCAAATTGATCTGTCAGCTCATCTGTCCAAGCTGCAATCGCGCTACACACCCATGCCGACGCAATTGTCGGTCTTAGCACAGCCCCTGTATGAGAATAAATACACTTTAATGTAGTTTCTTGCCTGCGATCTGCAGGGTTGTTAAGGGCCGCAGCGTCAGGAGACGGTAGCGCCACTTTCTTGGACAAGCGCGTCAGGGCCTTGTCCACAGTGGGGGAAGATTCCCAAATCTCCCTGTCCTGCTTAGGGAAGGGGGATGCCATATAAATTATTTTGAGGATCTGCGGTCTCTTGTCCGGAGTCTCCCAAGCTTTCCCAAAGAAATCATTTAATTCATGAGATGTGGGAAAATTAATAATCTGTTTCTTTTCCTTAAACATGTGTGCCCTTGTGTCGGGGACCGAGGGTTCATCCTCAATATGCAACACATCCCTTATTGCCACAACCATACACTGAATGGTTTTAGTCACCCTAGGGTGCAATTTTACTTCGTCATAGTCGACACTGGAATCAGAGTCCGTGTCGGTAGTAGTGTCTTGTGTTAAGGGACGCTTTCGAGACCCCGACGGGTCCTGTGAGTCGGTCCAATCCGAGGATTGACCCCCTGATGTCCCCCCTAATTCAGCCTTATCAAGCCTTTTATGTAAAGATGCCACACTTGCATTCAACATATGCCACATGTCCATCCAATCTGGAGTCGGCACAACCGACGGGGAGACACCACTCATTTGCTCCACCGCCTCCTTGGAGAAGCCTTCCACCTCAGACATGTCGACACACAGGTACCGACACCGCACACACACACAGGGATTAACCTATAAAGGGACAAAACCCCAACCAGGCCCTTAGGAGAGACAGAGAGAGAGTAAGCCAGCACACACCCAGCGCTTAATAACACTGGAAAGATATGACCAGATAGCGCTTTTATATAACTATAAATTGACCAGATTCCCACTCACTGCGCTCAAAATGCCCCCCTCCTCTTTTTTCCAGCCTGAATGTTCAGCAGGGGAGAGACCAGGGAGCCAGCGTTTTCCTCATGCAGCTTCTGTGGAGAAAATGGCGCTGGTTAGTGCAGGGGATCAAGCTCCGCCCACCTGACGGCGGGCTTCGGTCCCGGTAATTTTTCTATAGAAAATGGCGGGGGATCGTAGAATTACTGCCCAGCAGCCTAATCTACCTTGTCAGTGCCCAAATGTGAGGTTTATTGCTGCCCAGAGCGCCCCCCCCCCCCCCCTGCGCCCTGCACCCTTCAGTGCTGCTCTGTGTGTGTGACTGGGAGCAATGGCGCGCAGCTTACCGCTGCGCGCCTTACCTCATGAAGATCTGATGTCTTCTGCCGCCTAAGATGTCTTCTGCCTTCTCATCCGGCTTCTGTCTTCGGCATCTGTGAGGAGGACGGCGGCGCGGCTCTGGGACGAACCCCAGGTGAAACCTGTGTTCCGACTCCCTCTGGAGCTAATGGTGTCCAGTAGCCTTAGAAGCAGTGCCCAACTTGACAAGCCAGCTCTGCTCCTCTCTCCTCGGTCCCACGATGCAGGGAGCCTGTTGCCACCAGGACTCCCTGAAAATAAAAAACCTAACAAAATTCTTATCAACAGAAAACTCTGGAGAGCTCTCTGCAGTGCACCCATTCTCCTCTGGGCACAAGATCTAACTGGGGTCTGGAGGAGGGGCATAGAGGGAGGAGCCAGTGCACACCCATAGTCAAAGTTCTTTTTAGGTGCCCTATCTCCTGCAGAGCCCGTCTATACCCCCATGGTCCTTACGGAGTCCCCAGCATCCTCTAGGACGTAAGAGAAAACTATATACAAGTCTTGCAGATTTTCCGCACTGGGACTGGCGCCCAGCATCCTCTACGGACTAGGAGAAATAGATTTACCGGTAGGTTTAAAATCTTATTTTCTCTTACGTCCTAGAGGATGCTGGGGACTCCATAAGGACCATGGGGTTTATACCAAAGCTCCCAATCGGGCGAGAGAGTGCGGATGACTCTGCAGTACCGACTAAGCAAATGCTAGGTCCTTATCAGCCAGGGTATCAAACTTGTAGAATTTAGCAAAAGTGTTTGACCCCGACCAAGTTGCTGCTCGGCAAAGATGTAATGCCGAGACGCCCCGGGCAGCCGCCCAAGAAGAGCCCACCTTCCTAGTGGAATGGGCCTTTACTGAATGCGGTAGCGGCAATCCAGCCGTAACATAAGCCTGCTGAATCGTGTTACAGATCCAGCGAGCAATAGTCTGCTTCGAAGCAGGCGCGCCAATCTTGTTGGCAGCATACAGGACAAACAATGCATCTGTTTTCCTAATTCTAGCCGTCCTGGCTACATACATTTTTAAGGCCCTGACTACATCCAGGGACATGGAATACTCCAAGTCACTCGTAGCCACAGGCACCACTATAGGTTGGTTCATATGAAATGAAGAAACCACCTTGGGTAAAAATTGAGGACGAGTCCTCAATTCCGCTCTATCCACATGAAAAATCAAGTAAGGGCTCTTGTAAGACAAGGCCGCCAAATCTCACACACGCCTCACAGATGCCAAGGCTAACAACATGACCACCTTCCAGGTGAGAAATTTTAACTCCACCGTTTTAAGGGGTTCAAACCAGTGTGATTTAAGGAACTGCAACACCACGTTCAGGTCCCATGGTGTCACTGGGGGCACAAAAGGAGGCTAGATGTGCAGTACTCCTTTTACAAAAGTCTGGACTTCTGGAAGAAAAGCCAATTCCTTCTGAAAGAATATTGACAAATCCGAAATCTGTACTTTAACAGAGCCTAACTTTAGGCCCATATCCACTCCGGTCTGTAGGAAGTGGAGAAAACGACCCAGATGGAAATCTTCCGTAGGAGCATTCTTGGTTTCACACCAAGAGACATATTTCCACCAGATACGGTGATAATGTTTTGACGTCACCTCCTTCCTAGACTTTATTAGAGTAGGTATGACCACCTCCGGAATACCCTTCTCCGCAAGGATCCGGCGTTCAACCGCCATGCCGTCAAACGTAACCGCGGTAAGTCTTAGAACAGGCAGGGCCCCTGCTGTAACAGGTCCTCTCTTAGAGGAAGAGGCCAAGGATCTTCTGTGAGCATCTCCTGAAGATCTGAGTACCAGGCCCTTCGAGGCCAGTCTGGAACAATGAGTATTGTCTGTACTCTTTTTCGTCTTATGATCCTCAACACTTTTGTGATGAGAGGAAGCGGAGGAAACACATAGACCTACTGGAACACCCATAGCGTTACCAGAGCGTCTACTGCTATTGCCTGAGGGTCCCGGGACCTGGCACAATACCTCCAAAGCTTCTTGTTGAGGCGTGACGCCATCATGTCTATTTGAGGAACTCCCCAGAGACCCGTTATCTCTGCAAAGACTTCTTGATGAAGTCCCCACTCTCCTGGATGGAGATCGTGTCTGCTGAGGAAGTCTGCTTCCCAGTTGTCCACTCCCAGAATGAAGACAGCTGACAGAGCGCTTACGTGATTTTCCGCCCAGCGAAGAATCCTGGTGGCTTCCGCCATCGCGACTCTGCTTTTTGTCCCGCCTTGGCGGTTCACATGAGCTACTGCTGTGACATTGTCTGATTGAATCAGAACCGGTAGGTTGCGAAGAAGATTCTCCGCTTGTCGAAGGCCGTTGTATATGGCCCTTAGCTCCAACACGTTGATGTGTAGACAGGACTCCTAGTCTGACCATAGTCCCTGAAAATTTCTTCCTTGGGTGACTGCTCCCCATCCTCGGAGGCTTGCGTCCGTGGTTACCAGTATCCAGTCCTGAACGCCGAACCTGCGACCCTCTAGAAGGTGAGCACTTTGTAGCCACCATGGAAGAGAGACCTTGGCCCTGGGGGACAGTGTTTTTTTTTTTTTTTTTTTTATGTAATTGTAGATGGGACCCGGACCATTTGTCCAGAAGATCCCATTGAAACGTCCTTGCATGGAACCCGCTGAAGGGAATGGCCTCGTAAGTTGCCACCATTTCCCCCAGAACCCGAGTGCATTGATGAGCTGACACTCTTTTCGGCTTTAGTAGTTCTCGGACCATGTTTTGGAGGTCCTGGACTTTTTCCAACGGGAGGAAAACTTTCTTTTGTTCCGTGTCCAGTATCATGCCTAGGAACGATAGTCGAGTTGTCGGAACCAACTGTGACTTTGGTAGATTGAGAATCCACCCATGTTGTTGAAGCACTCTCTGAGAAAGTGACACGTTCTCCAGTAATTGCTCTCTTTATCTCGCTTTTATCAGGAGATCGTCTAAGTATGGGATAATTGTGACTCCTCACTTGCGCAGGATAACCATAATTTCCGCCATTATCTTGGTGAAAATCCTCGGGGCCGTGGACAGCCCAAACGGCAACGTCTGAAACTGATGACAATCCTGTACCGCGAATTTCAGGTACTCCTGATGAGAGGGATATATGGGGACATGAAGGTAAGCATCCTTTATGTCCAGTGACACCATAAAATCCCCCCCCTTCCAGGCAGGCTATCACCGCTCTGAGCGATTCCATCTTGAATTTGAATCTTTTCAGGTACAGGTTCAGGGATTTTAGGTTTAAAATGGGCCTTACCGAACCATCCGGCTTCGGAACCACAAATAGGGTTGAATAATACCCTTTTCCCTGTTGGCTCAGGGGAACCCTGATAATCACTCGCTGTTGACACAGCATTTGAATTGCAGCTAGCACTACTTCCCGCTCTGGGGAAGAAGCTGGTAAGGCCGACTTGAAAAATCGGCGTGGGGGCACCTCTTCGAATTCCAGCTTGTAGCCCTGGGAGACTATTTCTATCACCCAAGGGTCCACGTCTGACTGAACCCAGACTTGGCTGAATAGTCGAAGGCGTGCCCCCACCTGTGCGGACTCCCGCAGGGGAGCCCCAGCGTCATGCGGTAGACTTAGCGGAAGCCGGGGAGGACTTCTGCTCTTGGGAACCAGCCGCAGCAGGTGTCCTCTTGCCTCTACCCTTACCTCTGGCGAGGAAAGAGGAGCCCCGACCTCTTCTGGATCTATGCGACCGAAAGGACTGCATCTGATATTGTGGGGGTTTCTTTTGCTGTTGGGGAACAAAAGGTAAAAAGGTCGACTTACCCGCGGTAGCTGTAGATATCAGGTCCGCGAGGCCGTCCCCAAACAATACATTACCTTTGTAAGGTAAAACCTCCATATGCCTTTTTGAGTCTGCATCCCCCGTCCATTGGCAGATCCATAAGGCTCTTCTTGCCGAAATAGCCATAGCATTGGCTCTTGAACCCAGTAAACCAATGTCTCTTTGAGCGTCCCTCATATATAAGACTGCGTCCTTAATATGAGCTAATGTTAACAAAATTGTATCCCTATCTAGGGTATCAAGGTCAGCTGACAGTGTATCCGTCCAAGCTGCTACTGCACTACATACCCATGCCGACGCAATTGCCGGTCTAAGCAAAGTACCAGTATGAGTGTAGATAGACTTTAGTGTAGTCTCTTGCCTGCGGTCCGCAGGATCCTTGAGGGCCGCTGTGTCAGGGGACGGTAGCGCCACCTTCTTGGAAAGGCGTGTTAAGGCTTTGTCCACTGTGGGAGAGGATTCCCAACTTACCCTGTCCTGTGTAGGGAAAGGGTACGCCATAAGAACCCTTTTGGGAATCTGCAGTTTCTTATCTGGAGTTTCCCATGCTTTGTCACATAACTCATTAATTTCATGGGAAGGAGGAAAGTTTATAACTTGTTTCTTTCCCTTAAACATGTGTATCCTTGTGTCGGGCACCGAGGGCTCATCAGTGATATGTAACACATCTTTTATTGCAATAATCATGCACTGAATACTTTTTGTCACCCTGGGGTGCAATCTTGCTTCATCATAGTCGACACTGGAATCAGAGTCCGTGTCGGTATCTGTGTCCCTTATTTGTGAGAAGGGACGTTTCTGAGACCCCGACAGGTCCTGTGAGTCGGTATAATCCGTAGATTGATTACCTGCCGACGCACTGGACTCTGCTTTGTCCAGTCTTTTATGCAGTGAAGCTACACTAGCATTTAACATATGCCACATATCCATCCAATCCTGAGTCGGCACCGCCGACTGAGACACAAAACTCATCTGTTCCACCTCCTCTTTGGATAAGCCTTCCGTTTCAGACATGCCGACACACGTACCGACACCCCACACACACTGGTATATAACTATAAGGGGACAATTCCCTAAAGAAGGCCCTTTGGAGAGACAGAGAGAGAGTATGCCAGCACACACCAGCACCAACTGACCCAGGAACAAAAAAAAAATAAGAATTTACTCACCGGTAATTCTATTTCTCATAGTCCGTAGTGGATGCTGGGGACTCCGTAAGGACCATGGGGATTAGCGGCTCCGCAGGAGACTGGGCACAACTATAAAGAAAGCTTTTAGACTACTGGTGTGCACTGGCTCCTCCCACTAAGACCCTCCTCCATACTTCAGTTAGGATACTGTGCCCGGAAGAGCTGACACAATAAGGAAGGATTTTGAATCCCGGGTAAGACTCATACCAGCCACACCAATCACACCGTATAACTCGTGATACAATACCCAGTTAACAGTATGAAAACAACTGAGCCTCTCAACAGATGGCTCAACAATAACCCTTTAGTTAAGCAATAACTATATACAAGTATTGCAGACAATCCGCACTTGGGATGGGCGCCCAGCATCCACTACGGACTATGAGAAATAGAATTACCGGTGAGTAAATTCTTATTTTCTCTAACGTCCTAAGTGGATGCTGGGGACTCCGTAAGGACCATGGGGATTATACCAAAGCTCCCAAACGGGCGGGAGTGCGGATGACTCTGCAGCAAACTCAAGGTCCTCCTCAGCAAGGGTGTCAAACTTGTAGAATTTAGCAAACGTGTTTGACCCCGACCAAGTAGCTGCTCGGCAAAGTTGAAGAGCCGAGACCCCTCGGGCAGCCACCCAAGAAGAGCCCACCTTCCTCGTGGAATGGGCTTTTACCGATTTAGGATGCGGCAGTCCAGCCGCAGAATGTGCAAGCTGAATCGTACTACAGATCCAGCGAGCAATAGTCTGCTTTGAAGCAGGTGCACCCAACTTGTTGGGCACATACAGGATAAAGAGCGAGTCAGTCTTTCTGGAGACGGTAGTGCCACCTTCTTTGACAAGCGTGTGAGCGCTTTATCCACCCTAGGGGATGTTTCCCAGCGTGACCTATCCTCTGGCGGGAAAGGGTACGCCATTAGTAACCTCTTAGAAATAACCAGCTTTTTATCAGGGGAAGCCCACGCTTCTTCACACACTTCATTTAACTCTTCAGATGGAGGAAAAGCTACTGGTAGTTTTTTCTCTCCAAACATTATACCCTTTTTTGTGGTACCGGGGGTAACATCAGAAATGTGCAACACATTTTTCATTGCCTCAATCATGTAACGTGTGGCCCTACTGGAAGTTACATTAGTCTCATAGTCGTCGACACTGGAGTCAGTATCCGTGTCGACATCTGTGTCAGCCATCTGAGGTAGCGGGCGTTTTAGAGCCCCTGATGGCTTTTGAGACGCCTGGGCAGGCACAGGCTGAGAAGCCGGCTGTCCCACAATAGGTATGTCGTCAAACCTTTTATGCAAGGAGTCGACACTGACGCGTAAGTCCTTCCACAGCACCATCCAACTCAGGTGTCGACCCCGCAGGGGGTGACATCACGTTTACAGACATTTGCTCCGCCTCCACATAAGCCTCCTCATCAAACATGTCGACACAGCCGTACCGACACACCGCAAACACACAGGGAATGCTCTGACAAAGGACAGGACCCCACAAAGCCCTTTGGGGAGACAGAGAGAGAGTATGCCAGCACACACCAGAGCGCTATATAACACAGGGATCCCACTATCAATGAGTGTTTTCCCTTATAGCTGCTTTTTTATATATATCATATATATATATATTATCTATACTGCGCCTAAATTTAGTGCCCCCCCTCTCTTTTTTACCCTTCTGTAGTGTTCAGACTGCAGGGGAGAGCCAGGGAGCTTCCTTCCAGCGGAACTGTGAGGGAAAAATGGCGCCAGTGTGCTGAGGGAGAAGCCCCGCCCCCTTTTCGGCGGACTTTCTCCCGCTTTTTCTGGAATACTGGCAGGGGTAATTTTACATCTATATAGCCTCTAGGACTATATATGATGTATATTTGCCAGCCAAGGTGTCATATATTGCCCTCAGGGCGCCCCCCCCAGCGCCCTGCACCCATCAGTGACCGGAGTGTGAGGTGTACATGAGGAGCAATGGCGCACAGCTGCAGTGCTGTGCGCTACCTTGGTGAAGACCGAAGTCTTCTGACGCCGATTTTCCGGACCTCTTCGTTGCTTCTGGCTCTGTAAGGGGGACGGCGGCACGGCTCCGGGAACGAACACCAAGGTCGGGTCCTGCGGTCGATCCCTCTGGAGCTAATGGTGTCCAGTAGCCTAAGAAGCCCAAACTACCACCTGTTAGGTAGGTTCGCTTCTTCTCCCCTTAGTCCCTCGCTGCAGTGAGTCTGTTGCCAGCAGATCTCACTGTAAAATAAAAAACCTAAATATACTTTCTTTCTAGGAGCTCAGGAGAGCCCCTAGTGTGCATCCAGCTCAGCCGGGCACAAGAATCTAACTGAAGTCTGGAGGAGGGTCTTAGTGGGAGGAGCCAGTGCACACCAGTAGTCTAAAAGCTTTCTTTATAGTTGTGCCCAGTCTCCTGCGGAGCCGCTAATCCCCATGGTCCTTACGGAGTCCCCAGCATCCACTTAGGACGTTAGAGAAAACCCAGATAGCGCTTTTATATGTATAAATGTATATAGATTTCCCCACTCACTGCGCCTTAATTATGTGCCCCCCTCTCTTTTTTTCAGCCCTCTGATGCTCAGCAGGGGAGAGTCCAGGGAGCCAGCGTTCTCTGCAGCCTCTGTGGAGAAAATGGCGCTGTTAGTGCTGAGGGATCAAGCTCCGGTCCCGCTCGTGAATTTGAAAAAAAAAAATATGGCGGTGATCCGTAGTTTACTGCCTCCGCAGCCTAACTACATACTTTTTTTTGCCTAAAACGAGGTTTATTGCTGCCCAGGGTGCCCCCCCTGCGCCCTGCACTCATCAGTGCCATGTGTGTGTGTGTGTAAGTGTGGGAGCAATGGCGCGCAGCTTCCTGCTGCGCGCTTACCTCATGAAGATCTGAAGTCTTCTGCCGCCTGATGTCTTCTTATGTCTGACATACTCACCCGGCTTCTTTTTTCCGGCATCTGTGAGGAGGATGGCGGCGCGGCTCCGGGACGAACCCCAGGGTGAGACCTGTGTTCCGACTCCCTCTGGAGCTAATGGTGTCCAGTAGCCTAAGAAGCAGAGCCCTTAACTCTTAAGAAGTGGGACTGCTTCTCTCCCCTCAGTCCCACGATGCAGGGAGTCTGTTGCCAGCAGAGCTCCCTGAAAATAAAAAACCTAACAAAATTATTTTTACAGAAAACTCAGGAGAGCTCCCTGTAATGCACCCTATCTCCTCTGGGCACAAGATCTAACTGAGGTCTGGAGGAGGGGCATAGAGGGAGTGCACACCATATTAGAAAGTTCTTTTAGGTGTCCATGTCTCCTGCGGAGCCCGTCTATACCCCATGGTCCTTACGGAGTCCCGAGCATCCTCTAGGACGTAAGAGAAACTCAGTATAGCTACATAATTAGTAGATATATCAATGCACAGTAAAGCCTGGATGTATATCACAGGGTAATTGTACTATATAACCCTGACCAAATGTACGGTTTCTTAACGAATACTGTCAACAGACATGTAGAATACTTAAGTGTCTTGTAAAATGCACAGCGCTTACATGCAGGAGGCTTTACAAAGGAGGATTTGCTCAAACAGTCCCAGGAACAGTGCTGCTCTGTGTAATGGCGCCCAAACACTGACTGGGAGTGAGGGAGAGAGATACATGCAGCTCAAGGGCGGGAACATTACTGTAAATGGCGCCCTGGGGCTGGGGGCGGGGCTACAGGTCCAAGCCTTATCCCCCTGCTGGACCTCACCACCGGTACGATGGGCTGTAATAAAAAATAAGAATTTACTTACCGATAATTCTATTTCTCGGAGTCCGTAGTGGATGCTGGGGTTCCTGAAAGGACCATGGGGAATAGCGGCTCCGCAGGAGACAGGGCACAAAAAGTAAAGCTTTAGGATCAGGTGGTGTGCACTGGCTCCTCCCCCCATGACCCTCCTCCAAGCCTCAGTTAGGATACTGTGCCCGGACGAGCGTACACAATAAGGAAGGATTTATGAATCCCGGGTAAGACTCATACCAGCCACACCAATCACACTGTACAACATGTGATCTGAACCCAGTTAACAGTATGATAACAGCGGAGCCTCTGAAAAGATGGCTCACAACAAATAATAACCCGATTTTTGTAACTATGTACAAGTAATGCAGATAATCCGCACTTGGGATGGGCGCCCAGCATCCACTACGGACTCCGAGAAATAGAATTATCGGTAAGTAAATTCTTATTTTCTCTATCGTCCTAGTGGATGCTGGGGTTCCTGAAAGGACCATGGGGATTATACCAAAGCTCCCAAACGGGCGGGAGAGTGCGGATGACTCTGCAGCACCGAATGAGAGAACTCCAGGTCCTCCTTAGCCAGGGTATCAAATTTGTAGGATTTTACAAACGTGTTTGCCCCTGACTAAATAGCCGCTCGGCAAAGTTATAAAGCCGAGACTCCTCGGGCAGCCGCCCAAGATGAGCCCACCTTCCTTGTGGAATGGGCATTTACATATTTTGGCTGTGGCAGGCCTGCCACAGAATGTGCAAGCTGAATTGTATTACACATCCAACTAGCAAAAGTCTGCTTAGAAGCAAGAGCACCCAGTTTGTTGGGTGCATACAGGATAACAGCAAGTCAGTTTTCCTGACTCCAGCCGTCCTGGAACCTATATTTTCAGGGCCCTGACCACATCTAGCAACTTGGAGTCCTCCAAGTCCCTAGTAGGCGCAAGACACCACAATAAGCTGGTTCAGGTGAAACACTGACACCACCTTAGGGAGAGAACTGGGGACGAGTCCGCAGCTCTGCCCTGTCCGAATGGACAAACAGATATGGGCTTTTTTGAGAAAAAAACCACCAATTTGACACTCGCCTGGTCCAGGCCAGGTCCAAGAGCATGTTCACTTTTCATGTGAGATGCTTCAAATCCACAGATTTGACTGGTTTTAAACCAATGTGTTTTGAGGAATCCCAGAACTACGTTGAGATCCCACAGTGCCACTGGAGGCACAAAAGGGGGTTGTATATGCAATACTCCCTTGACAAACTTCTGGACTTCAGGAACTGAAGCCAATTCTTTCTGGAAGAAAAATCGACAGGGCCGAAATTTGAACCTTAATGGACCCCAATTTGAGGCCCATAGACACCCCTGTTTGCAGGAAATGCAGGAATCGACCGAGTTGAAATTTCTTCGTGGGGCCTTCCTGGCCTCACACCACGCAACATATTTTCGCCACATGTGGTGATAATGTTGTGCGGTCACCTCCTTTCTGGCTTTGACCAGGGTAGGAATGACCACTTCCTGAATGCCTTTTCCCTTAGGATCCGGCGTTCCACCGCCATGCCGTCAAACGCAGCTGCGGTAAGTCTTGGAACAGACATGGTACTTGCTGAAACAAGTCCCTTCTTAGCGGCAGAGGCCATAAGTCCTCTGTGAGCATCTCTTGAAGTTCCGGGTACCAAGTCCTTCTTGGCCAATCCGGAGCCATGAGTATAGTTCTTACTCCTCTACGTCTTATAATTCTCAGTACCTTAGGTATGAAAAGCAGAGGATGGAACACATACACCGACTGGTACACCCACGGTGTTACCAGAACGTCCACAGCTATTGCCTGAGGGTCTCTTAACCTGGCGCAATACCTGTCCCGTTTTTTGTTCAGACGGGACGCCATCATGTCCACCTTTGGTAATTCCCAACGGTTTACAATCATGTGGAAAACTTCCCCATGAAGTTCCCACTCTGCCGGGCGGAGGTCGTGCCTACTGAGGAAGTCTGCTTCCCAGTTTCCATTCCCGGAATGAAACACTGCTGACAGTGCTATCACATGATTTTCCGCCCAGCGAAAAGTCCTTGCAGTTTTTGCCACTGCCCTCCTGCTTCTTGTGCCGCCCTGTCTATTTACGTGGGCGACTGCCGTGATGTTTTATCCCACTGGATCAATACCGGCTGACCTTGAAGCAGAGGTCTTGCTAAGCTTAGAGCATTATAAATTTACCCTTAGCTATATTTATGTGGAGAAAAGTCTCCAGACTTGATCACACTCCCTGGAAATTTTTTCCTTGTGTGACTGCTCCCCAGCCTCTCGGGCTGGCCTCCGTGGTCACCAACATCCAAAACTGAATGCCGAATCTGCGGCCCTCTAGAAGATGAGCACTCTGTAACCACCACAGGAGAGACACCCTTGTCCTTGGATATAGGGTTATCCGCTGATGCATCTGAAGATGCGATCCGGACCATTTGTCCAGCAGATCCCACTGAAAAGTTCTTGCATGAAATCTGCCGACTGGAATTGCTTCGAAGGAAGTCACCATTTTTTTTACCATGGCCCTTGTGCAATGATGCACTGATTTTAGGAGGTTCCTGACTAGCTCGGATAACTCCCTGGCTTTCTCTTCCGGGAGAAACACCTTTTTCTGGACTGTGTCCAGAATCATCCCTAAGCACAGGAGACTTGTTGTCGGGATCAGCTGCGATTTTGGAATTTAGAATCCACCCCTGCTGTTGTAACAGTATCCGAGATAGTGCTACTCCGACCTCCAACTGTTCCCTGGACTTTGCCCTTATCAGGAGATCGTCCAAGTAAGGGATAATTAAGACGCCTTTTCTTCGAAGAAGAACCATCATTTCGGCCATTACCTTGGTAAAGACCCGGGGTGCCGTGGACAATCCAAACGGCAGCGTCTGAAACGGATAGTGACAGTTCTGTACCACGAACCTGAGGTACCCTTAGTGATAAGGGCAAATTTGGGACATGGAGGTAAGCATCCCTGATGTCTCGGGACACCATATAGTCCCCTTCTTCCCGGTTCGTTATCACTGCTCTGAGTGACTCCATCTTGATTTGAACCTTTGTAAGTGTTCAAATTTTTTTAGATTTAGAATAGGTCTCACCTAGCCTTCTGGCTTCAGTACCACAATATAGTGTGGAATAATACCCCTTTTCTTGTTGTAGGAGGGGTAATTTAATTATCACCTGCTGGGAATACAGCTCGTGAATTGTTTCCCATACTGCCTCCTTGTCGGAGGGAGACCTTGGTAAAGCAGACTTCAGGAGCCTGCGCAGGGGAAACGTCTCGACATTCCAATCTGTACCCCTGGGATACTACTTGTAGGATCCAGGGGTCCTGTACGGTCTCAGCGTCATGCTGAGAGCTTGTCAGAAGCGGTGGAACGCTTCTGTTCCTGGGAATGGGCTGCCTGCTGCAGTCTTCTTCCCTTTCCTCTATCCCTGGGCAGATATGACTCTTATAGGGACGAAAGGACTGAAGCTGAAAAGACGGTGTCTTTTTCTGCAGAGATGTGACTTAGGGTAAAAACGGTGGATTTTCCAGCAGTTGCCGTGGCCACCAGGTCCGATGGACCGACCCCAAATAACTCCTCTTCCTTTATACGGCAATACACCTTTGTGCCGTTTGGAATCTGCATCACCTGACCACTGTCGTGTCCATAAACATCTTCTGGCAGATATGGACATCGCACTTACTCTTGATGCCAGAGTGCAAATATCCCTCTGTGCATCTCGCATATATAGAAATGCATCCTTTAAATGCTCTATAGTCAATAAAATACTGTCCCTGTCAAGGGTATCAATATTTTTAGTCAGGGAATCCGACCAAGCCACCCCAGCTCTGCACATCCCGGCTGAGGCGATCGCTGGTCGCAGTATAACACCAGTATGTGTGTATATACTTTTTATGATATTTTCCAGCCTCCTGTCAGCTGGCTCCTTGAGGACGGCCCTATCTATAGACGGTACCGCCACTTGTTCTGATAAGCGTGTGAGCGCCTTATCCACCCTAAGGGGTGTTTCCCAACGCGCCCTAACTTCTGGCGGGAAAGGGTATACCGCCCATATTTTCTATCGGGGGGAACCCACGCATCATCACACACTTCATTTAATTTATCTGATTCAGGAAAAACTACGGTAGTTTTTTCACATCCCACATAAAACCCTCTTTTGTGGTACTTGTAGTATCAGAAATATGTAACACCTCCTTCATTGCCCTTAACGTGTGGCCCTAATAAGGAATACGTTTGTTTATTCACCGTCGACACTGGATTCAGTGTCCCTGTCTGTGTCTGTGTCGACCGACTAAAGTAAACGGGCGTTTTAAAACCCCTGACGGTGTTTTTGAGACGTCTGGACCGGTACTAATTGTTTGTCGGCCGTCTCATGTCGTCAACCGACCTTGGCGCGTGTTGACATTATCACGTAATTCCCTAAATAAGCCATCCATTCCGGTGTCGACTCCCTAGAGAGTGACATCACCATTACAGGCAATTGCTCCGCCTCCTCACCAACATCGTCCTCATACATGTCGACACACACGTACCGACACACAGCACACACACAGGGAATGCTCTGATAGAGGACAGGACCTACTAGCCCTTTGGAGAGACAGAGGGAGAGTTTGCCAGCACACACCAAAAACGCTATAATTATATAGGGACAACCTTATATAAGTGTTTTCCCTTATAGCATCTTTTTTATATATTTCTAACGCCAAATTAGTGCCCCCCCTCTCTGTTTTAACCCTGTTTCTGTAGTGCAGTGCAGGGGAGAGCCTGGGAGCCTTCCCTCCAGCCTTTCTGTGAGGGGAAAATGGCGCTGTGTGCCGAGGAGATAGGCCCCGCCCCTTTTTCGGCGGCCTCGTCTCCCGCTCTTAACGGATTCTGGCAGGGGTTAAATATCTCCATATAGCCCCCGGAGGCTATATGTGAGGTATTTTTAGCCAAAAATAGGTTTTCATTGCCTCCCAGGGCGCCCCCCTCCCAGCGCCCTGCACCCTCAGTGACTGCCGTGTGAAGTGTGCTGAGAGGAAATGGCGCACAGCTGCAGTGCTGTGCGCTACCTTAAGAAGACTGAGGAGTCTTCATGCCGCCGATTCTGGACCTTCTTCTTGTTTCAGCATCTGCAAGGGGGCCAGCGGCGAGGCTCCGGTGACCATCCAGGCTGTACCTGTGATCGTCCCTCTGGAGCTAATGTCCAGTAGCCAAAGAAGCCAATCCATCCTGCACGCAGGTGAGTTCACTTCTTCTCCCCTAAGTCCCTCGTTGCAGTGATCCTGTTGTCAGCAGGACTCACTGTAAAATAAAAAACCTAAGCTAAACTTTTCTAAGCAGCTCTTTAGGAGAGCCACCTAGATTGCACCCTTCTCGGCCGGGCACAAAAATCTAACTGGGGCTTGGAGGAGGGTCATGGGGGGAGGAGCCAGTGCACACCACCTGATCCTAAAGCTTTACTTTTTGTGCCCTGTCTCCTGCGGAGCCGCTATTCCCCATGGTCCTTTCAGGAACCCCAGCATCCACTAGGACGATAGAGAAACGTGTTTTATGAGGAAAAAAACGACCTGTGCCGTTGCCCTGGTGGTTTAGTGGAGTCCCTTCCCGACCACAGTGTCCATGCCAGCGCACGCGGCCCGGCTGCGCCGGACCACGATTTCAGCGGAACCCGCCTAGGGGACCCACTTAACTCCTCCCTGAGTGCGGCCACGCGATCCAGGAGAACTTCGGCGAGTGTGTGACTAACGGGGAGCAAACCGGAGCCTCCACTGTAAGTACCCGGCAACCAAGGCGCGGGAGTATACAGCGCCGCTGGAGGAGGTGATGGAGGTGCAGCAGGAGATGTCAGACTGACATCTATCACTGCTGCAGCCCTTGAAGTATTCTATCTTTGCTTAGAAAAGCTCTCTCAGGGCTGCTGGAGCAGCCCACCTGTTGTATGCCTGCTTACTGCATAGCACAAACTACAAAACTGAGCTCCTGTGCACAGAGGCGGGGTTATAGAGGAGGCTGCGCTATGCATCTTGGGAACAGTCAAAGCTTTGAGCCTATTGGTGCCTCGGATCAAGATCCTACTCTACACCCCGATGTTATTCCCTGTGGATCCCAGTGTACCCCGCAGCAGAAATACAATTGAATCGCCACACACTGAAGCTGAAACAGCAGGATGTGTTAACAGCCGTGCAAAAGACTAAATGCACCCAATAGCAATTAGTGGGGTAGGCAGTATCTATAATAGATAGATCTATAAAAAAGGTAAGGCACCAACCGAAGGTTGTTCCAATTAGTGAGTGGCAGATATACAAGATACACTCCACAGGCACACAAAACTCTCAATGCATAAGAATACTTAACAATCCAGCTATGAAGTAGCAGGAAGGAGTTGGCTAAAGACCAGGCTTCAGGAGCAAGGTACTGGGGAGAGTGAGGCCAAGGGTCCATCTCCTTCTGATATTGGTGCAGCTATGTGCTTAAAATGGCTGCCCAGCGTCCTGAGTGAGGAGATCAAAGAGGGAGGAGGATAGAGCCCAAGGAAGGCAGTTAACAAAAGCGAGCCACGGGGGAGGAGCTAACAGGCAAAGACCTCTTCCCCCTAAGGTGACAGGACCACAGGGACACAGCGCTGTACCTGTGTTGCTTACGCCCTGTGGGTCAAGTAGCTCAGTGCATTATCATGGGCTAGCACAGCACCCCGCGGTCTCTCACCCGCAGGATGGATCGCTGCATCTTCCTGTAAACCGGGAGCCGTCCTACTTATCCTTCAGCCCTCGGTCATGGCTACGAGCTCTAGAAGGTGTGCACTGCCTGGAGACCCATGGTGGAAGTCACCGACCCAGTCGCCATTGCTGCTGCTGCCACCAGGGCTGAACGGTGGAGTAACTATGTGGGCATCCAATGGATGCCCCACAGTTACTCCAGTGCAGACCTAAAAATAAAATAATAACGTAAAATTGATCTGTAACTGGGGGCTGTAAACAAAAAAACAAAAACAAAAAAAACTGTCGGGGCTCGGTCAGGGTATAGAGGACAGGTAGACTGAGGGCTGCTGGGAAGAGTTCTGTAACTCTTTGGTGTCCGGACTCAGTCCTCTCCCTGTGCCCCCTATGTACTCTAAGAAAAGGATTTACCCAGGTAAGAGCATAAATCCCATTTTTATGTATTTACACCAATTTGCCTGTTATGCATTGTCTGGAAAATATAGCTGAACCCACATATACATAATGCTAATATGCACATTTAAAAAAAAAAAATAGTTCTCAGAAAACCAGTCTCGTCATGTTTCACTGAAATGCTGACTACACAGAGGGGTTCTCAACGTTATTGCTAATAGACACAAACAAAAAAAGAAGTTTTCCCATCTACTGTCTGTGGAATTATTCTATTAGCTATGGATCAGGATGAGTAAAATAAGAATTTACTTACCGATAATTCTATTTCTCGTAGTCCGTAGTGGATGCTGGGGACTCCGTCAGGACCATGGGGAATAGCGGCTCCGCAGGAGACAGGGCACAAAAGTAAAAGCTTTAGGATCAGGTGGTGTGCACTGGCTCCTCCCCCTATGACCCTCCTCCAAGCCTCAGTTAGGATACTGTGCCCGGACGAGCGTACACAATAAGGAAGGATTTTGAATCCCGGGTAAGACTCATACCAGCCACACCAATCACACTGTACAACCTGTGATCTGAACCCAGTTAACAGCATGATAACAGCGGAGCCTCTGAAAAGATGGCTCACAACAATAATAACCCGATTTTTGTAACAATAACTATGTACAAGTATTGCAGACAATCCGCACTTGGGATGGGCGCCCTGCATCCACTACGGACTACGAGAAATAGAATTATCGGTAAGTAAATTCTTATTTTCTCTGACGTCCTAAGTGGATGCTGGGACTCCGTAAGGACCATGGGGATTATACCAAAGCTCCCAAACGGGCGGGAGAGTGCGGATGACTCTGCAGCACCGAGTGAGAGAACTCCAGGTCCTCCTCAGCCAGGGTGTGCCCCTGACCAAGTAGCAGCTCGGCAAAGTTGTAAAGCCGAGACCCCTCGGGCAGCCGCCCAAGATGAGCCCACCTTCCTTGTGGAATGGGCATTTACATATTTTGGCTGTGGCAGGCCTGCCACAGAATGTGCAAGCTGAATTGTACTACACATCCAACTAGCAATCGTCTGCTTAGAAGCAAGAGCACCCAGTTTGTTGGGTGCATACAGGATAACAGCAAGTCAGTTTTCCTGACTCCAGCCGTCCTGGAAACCTATATTTTCAGGGCCCTGACAACATCTAGCAACTTGGAGTCCTCCAAGTCCCTAGTATCCGCAGGTACCACAATAAGCTGGTTCAGGTGAAACGCTGACACCACCTTAGGGAGAAACTGGGGACGAGTCCGCAGCTCTGCCCTGTCCGAATGGACAATCAGATATGGGCTTTTGTGAGACAAAGCCGCCAATTCTGACACTCGCCTGGCCGAGGCCAGGGCCAACAGCATGGTCACTTTCCATGTGAGATATTTCAAATCCACAGATTTGAGCGGTTTAAACCAATGTGATTTGAGGAATCCCAGAACTACGTTGAGATCCCACAGTGCCACTGGAGGCACAAAAGGGGGTTGTATATGCAGTACTCCCTTGACAAACTTCTGGACTTCAGGAACTGAAGCCAATTCTTTCTGGAAGAAATTCGACAGGGCCGAAATTTGAACCTTAATGGACCCCAATTTGAGGCACATAGACACTCCTGTTTGCAGGAAATGTAGGAATCGACAGAGTTGAAATTCCTCCGTGGGGGCCTTCCTGGCCTCACACCATGCAACATATTTTCGCCAAATGCGGTGATAATGTTGTGTGGTCACCTCCTTCCTGGCTCTGACCAGGGTAGGGATGACCTCTTCCGGAATGCCTTTTTCCCTTAGGATCCGGCGTTCAACCGCCATGCCGTCAAACGCAGCCGCGGTAAATCTTGGAACAGACATGATCCTTGCTGAAGCAAGTCCCTTCTTAGTATCTCTTGAAGTTCCGGGTACCAAGTCCTTCTTGGCCAATCCGGAGCCACGAGTATAGTTCTTACTCCTCTCCTTCTTATAATTCTCAGTACCTTGGGTATGAGAGGCAGAGGAGGGAACACATACACCGACTGGTACACCCACGGTGTTACCAGAGCGTCCCAGCTATTGCCTGAGGGTCTCTTGACCTGGCGCAATACCTGTCCAGTTTTTTGTTCAGACGGGACGCCATCATGTCCACCTTTGGTCTTTCCCAACGGTTCACAATCATGTGGAAGACTTCCAGATGAAGTCTCCACTCTCCCGAGTGGAGGTCGTGCCTGCTGAGGAAGTCTGCTTCCCAGTTGTCCACTCCCGGAATGAACACCGCTAACAGTGTTATCACATGATTTTTCGCCCAGCGAAGAATCCTTGCTGCCATTGCCCTCCTGCTTCTTGTGCCGCCCTGTCTGTTTACGTGGGCGACTGCCGTGATGTTGTCCGACTGGATCAGCACCGGTTGACTTTGAAGCAGAGGTCTTCCTAGGCTCAGAGCATTGTAAATTGCCCTTAGCTCCAGTATATTTATGTGGAGAGAAGTCTCCAGACTTGACCACACTCCTTGGAAATTTCTTCCCTGTGTGACTGCTCCCCAGCCTCTCAGGCTGGCATCCGTGGTCACCAGGACCCAGTCCTGAATGCCGAATCTGCTGCCCTCTAGTAGATGAGCACTCTGCAGCCACCACAGAAGAGACACCCTTGTCCTTGGAGACAGGATTATCCGCTGATGCATCTGAAGATGCGATCCGGACCATTCGTCCAGCAGATCCCACTGAAAAATTCTTTCGTGAAATCTGCCGAATGGAATCGCTTCGTAAGAAGCCACCATTTTTCCCAGGACTCTTGTGCATTGATGCACTGACACTTGGCCTGGTTCTAGGAGGTTCCTAACTAGCTCGGATAACTCCCAGGCTTTCTCCTCCGGGAGAAACACCTTTTTCTGGACTGTGTCCAGAATCATCCCTAGTAACAGCAGACGTGTCGTCGGAATCAGCTGCGATTTTGGAATATTTAGAATCCACCCGTGCTGTCGTAGAACTACTTGAGATAGTACTACTCCGACCTCCAACTGTTCTCTGGACCTTGCCCTTATCAGGAGATCGTCCAAGTAAGGGATAATTAAGACGCCTTTTCTTTGAAGAAGAATCATCATTTCGGCCATTACCTTGGTAAAGACCCGGGGTGCCGTGGACAATCCAAACGGCAGCGTCTGAAACTGATAGTGACAGTTCTGTACCACGAACCTGAGGTACCCTTGGTGAGAAGGGCAATTTGGGACATGGAGGTAAGCATCCTTGATGTCCAGGTACACCATATAGTCCCCTTCTTCCTGGTTCGCTATCACTGCTCTGAGTGACTCCATCTTGATTTGAACCTTTGTATGTAAGTGTTCAAAGATTTCAGATTTAGAATAGATCTCACCGAGCAGTCTGGCTTCAGTACCACAAATAGTGTGGAATAATACCCTTTTCCTTGTTGTAGGAGGGGTACTTTGATTATCACCTGCTGGGAATACAGCTTGTGAATTGTTTCCAATAATGCCTCCCTGTCGGAGGGAGACGTTGGTAAAGCAAATTTCAGGAACCTGCGAGGGGGAGACGTCTCGAATTTCCAATCTGTACCCCTGGGATACTACTTGTAGGATCCAGGGGTCCACTTGCGAGTGAGCCCACTGCGCGCTGAAACTCTTGAGACGACCCCCCCCCACCGCACCTGAGTCCGCTTGTACGGCCCCAGCGTCATGCTGAGGACTTGGCAGAAGCGGTGGAGGGCTTCTGTTCCTGGGAAGGGGCTGCCTGCTGCAGTCTTCTTCCGTTCCTCTACCCCTGGGCAGATATGACTGGCCTTTTGCCCGCTTGCCCCTATGGGGACGAAAGGACTGAAGCTGAAAAGACGGTGTCTTTTTCTGCTGAGATGTGACTTAGGGTAAAAAGGTGGATTTTCCAGCTGTTGCCGTGGCCACCAGGTCCGATGGACCGACCCCAAATAACTCCTCCCCTTTATACGGCAATACTTCCATGTGCCGTTTGGAATCTGCATCACCTGACCACTGTCGCGTCCATAAACATCTTCTGGCAGACATGGACATCGCACTTACTCATGATGCCAGAGTGCAAATATCCCTCTGTGCATCTCGTATATATAGAAATGCTCTATAGTCAATAAAATACTGTCCCTGTCAAGGGTATCAATATTTTCAGTCAGGGAATCCGACCAAGCCACCCCAGCGCTGCACATCCAGGCTGAGGCGATCGCTGGTCGCAGTATAACACCAGTATGTGTGTATATACTTTTTAGGATATTTTCCAGCCTCCTATTAGCTGGCTCCTTGAGGGCGGCCGTATCTGGAGACGGTAACGCCACTTGTTTTGATAAGCGTGTGAGCGCCTTTAATTTTTTTTTCGGGGGAAACCCACGCATCATCACACACTTCAATTAATTTATCTGATTCAGGAAAAACTACAGGCAGTTTTTTCACACCCCACATAATACCCTTTTTTGTGGTACTTGTAGTATCAGAAATATGTAACACCTCCTTCATTGCCCTTAACATGTAACGTGTGGCCCTAATGGAAAATACGTTTGTTTCTTCACCGTCGACACTGGAGTCAGTGTCCGTGTCTGTGTCTGTGTCGACCGACTGAGGTAATGGGCGTTTTAAAGCCCCTGACGGTGTTTGAGACGCCTGGACAGGTACTAGTTGGTTTGCCAGCCGTCTCATGTCGTCAACCGACCTTGCAGCTTGTTGACATTATCACGTAATTCCCTAAATAAGCCATCCATTCCGGTGTCGACTCCCTAGAGAGTGACATCACCATTACAGGCAATTGCTCCGTCTCCTCACCAACATCGTCCTCATACATGTCGACACACGTACCGACACACAGCACACACACACACAGGGAATGCTCTGATAGAGGACAGGACCCCACTAGCCCTTTGGGGAGACAGAGGGAGAGTTTGCCAGCACACACCAAAACGCTATAATTTTACAGGGACAACCTTATATAAGTGTTTTCCCTTATAGCATCTTAATATGTAATAATATCGCCACAAAAATGCCCCCCCTCTCTGTTTTAACCCTGTTTCTGTAGTGCAGTGCAGGGGAGAGCCTGGGAGCCTTCCCACCAGCAGTTCTGTGAGGGAAAATGGCGCTGTGTGTTGAGGAGAATAGGCCCCGCCCCCTTTTCGGCTGGCTTCTTCTCCCGTTTTTCTGACAACCTGGCAGGGGTTAAATACATCCATATAGCCTCAGGGGCTATATGTGATGTATTTTTAGCCAGCATAGGTACTTTCATTGCTGCCCAGGGCGCCCCCCCAAGCGCCCTGCACCCTCAGTGACCGTTGGTGTGAAGTGTGCTGAGAGCAATGGCGCACAGCTGCAGTGCTGTGCGCTACCTTAAGAAGACTGGGAAGTCTTCAGCCGCCGATTTCTGGACCTCTTCTCTCTTCAGCATCTGCAAGGGGGTCGGCGGCGCGGCTCCGGTGACCCATCCAGGCTGTACCTGTGATCGTCCCTCTGGAGCTAGTGTCCAGTAGCCTAAGAAGCCAATCCATCCTGCACACAGGTGAGTTCACTCCTTCTCCCCTAAGTCCCTCGATGCAGTGAGCCTGTTGCCAGCAGGACTCACTGAAAATAAAAAACCTAACAAAACTTTTACTCTAAGCAGCTCTTTAGGAGAGCCACCTAGATTGCACCCTTCTCGGCCGGGCACAAAGATCTAACTGAGGCTTGGAGGAGGGTCATAGGGGGAGGAGCCAGTGCACACCACCTGATCCTAAAGCTTTTACTTTTGTGCCCTGTCTCCTGCGGAGCCGCTATTCCCCATGGTCCTGACGGAGTCCCCAGCATCCACTTAGGACGTCAGAGAAAGATAGTGAACCTTTTAGATCTCTATACCATGACGGCACCTGCACAGTAGTGTTAACACTGCTGGGAACAATGTCTGTATATGATGGTTATTACCATTAACTGTCCTTATTCAGATCAGAATGTCCATTACATACAGATGCGTCCTCATACATGTAGCCTCAGTACGACACGCTGCACGAGATGCCTCACTTGAGTGAGCAGACAGGTCCAGTGCAATTCTAATGTCAATGAAACTAGGGTGCACAATATGACTGTGCTGATTAAATTGATATGACACTTGTACATTGTGTGACCTAGTCTGAAAATGGAGCAAAACAGAAATTATACTGGAAAAAACAAGCTGCTACATTGTAGCACTTCGTATACAGATTCAGGGGCTGATTCAATTGTTTTGGGCGTCTAAAAATAGGATTTTAATACCTACCGGTAAATCCTTTTCTACTAGTCCGTAGAGGATGCTGGGGACTCCAAAAGGACCATGGGGTATAGACGGGATCCGCAGGAGACATGGGCACACTAAAAAGACTTTGACTGGGTGTGAACTGGCTCCTCCCTCTATGCCCCTCCTCCAGACCTCAGTTATAAGAACTGTGCCCAGGAGAGATGGACATTTCGAGGAAAGGATTTTTGTTAAACTAAGGGTGAGAAACATACCAGCCCACACCACAAACATACCGTACAACTGGAGCAGCAGGAAACCAAATAACAGTATGAACTAACAACAGCAACAAGCTGAATAACGGATATACAAACCTCGTGTAACCGAAAATAACCAGTATCAATACAACTGCAAGGAACAGTCCGCACTGGGATGGGCGCCCAGCATCCTCTACGGACTAGGAGAAAACGATTTACCAGTAGGTATTAAAATCCTATTTTCTCTTACGTCCTAGAGGATGCTGGGGACTCCAAAAGGACCATGGGGTCTATACCAAAGCTCCAGACCGGGCGGGAGAGTGCGGACGACTCTGCAGCACCGACTGAGCAAACATGAGGTCCTCATCAGCCAGGGTATCAAACATGTAGAACTTAGCAAAAGTGTTTGAACCCAACCATGTAGCTGCTCGGCAAAGTTGAAGAGCCAAGACCCCTCGGGCAGCCGCCCAAGATGAGCCCACCTTCCTGGTAGAATGGGCCTTTACTGACTTCGGCAACGGTAGCCCAGCCGAAGAGTGAGTGTGCTGAATCGTATTACAAATCCAGCGTGCAATAGTCTGCTTAGAAGCAGGATTTCCAATCTTGTTGGAAGCATACGGGACAAACAGAGCCTCTGTTTTCCTAGTAAAAGCCGTTCTGGCTACATAAATTTTCAAAGCTCTTACAACATCCAGAGATTTTGGGACTGCCACAGCATCCGTAGCCACAGGTACCACAATAGGTTGATTTATGTGAAACGAAGAAACCACCTTCGGCAGAAATTGTTGACGAGTCCTCAATTCCGCTCTATCCACATGAAAAATCAAATATGGGCTCTTGTGAGACATAGCCGCCAATTCGGACACTCGTCTGGCAGACGCAAAAGCCAAAAGCATTACAACTTTCCAAGTGAGAAACTTTAACTCAACCTTACGCAAAGGGTTAAACCAGTGAGACATAAGAAACTGCAACACCACTTCAAGATCCCACGGTGCCACGGGTGGCACAAATGGAGGATGGATATGCAGCACTCCCTTCACGAAAGTCTGAACCTCATGAAGGACGGCTAATTCTTTTTGAAAGAAAATAGATAAAGCCGAAATCTGCACTTTGATGGAACCCAATTTCAGGCCAGCATCCACGCCTGCCTGCAAAAAATGGAGGAAACGACCCAAGTGAAACTCCTCCGCAGGAGCTGCTTTGGTTTCACACCACGACACATACTTTCTCCAAATACGGTGATAATGTATCGCCGTAACCTCCTTCCTAGCCTTAAGGAGAGTGGGGATGACCTCCCCGGGAATACCCTTCCGAGCTACGATTTGGCGTTCAACTTCCACGCCGTCAAACGCAGCTGCGGTAAGTCCAGAAACACGCAGGGCCCCTGCAGTAACAGGTCCTCTCTTAGAGGAAGCGGCCAGGGATCTTTCACTAGTAATTACTGAAGATCCGGATACCAGGCCCTCCGTGGCCAATCTGGAACGACGAGTATAGCCTGAACCCTTGTTCATCTTATGATCCTCAACACCTTTGGAATGAGAGGAAGCGGAGGGAACACATACACCGACTGAAACACCCACTGAGTTACCAGAGCATCCACCGCACAGGCTTGGGGGTCCCTTGACCTGGAACAATACTTCGGAAGCTTCTTGTTGAGGCGAGACGCCATCATGTCTATCAGAGGCATTCCCCAACGCCTTGTCACTTCTGCAAATACCTCTTGATGAAGAGCCCACTCTCCTGGATGGAGATAGTGTCTGCTGAGGTAGTCTGCTTCCCAGTTGTCCACGCCCGGGAGGAAGACTGCTGACAAAGCGCTCACGTGCTGTTCCGCCCAGCGTAGAATTCTTGTGGCTTCCGCCATTGCCGCCCTGCTCCTTGTTCCGCCTTGGCGGTTTACGTACGCCACCGCTGTTATGTTGTCCGACTGGATCAGGACAGGGAGACCCCTGCAGGAGGACGTTGTAAATGGCTCTTAACATTTTACTTCGTCATAAACGACACTGGAATCAGAGTCCGTGTCGGTAGTAGTGTCTTGTGCTAAGGGACGTTTTTGAGACCCAGACGGGCCCTGTGAATTGGTCCAATCCGAGGATTGACCCCCTGATGTTCCCCTTAATTCAGCCTTATCAAGCCGCTCATGTAAAGAGGTCACACTTGCATTTAACCTATGCCACATGCTCATCCAATCCTGAGTCGGCACCAGCGACGGGGACACACCACTCATTTGCTCCACCTCCTCCTTGGAGAAGCCTTCCGCTTCAGACATGTCGACACACACTTACCGACACCCCACACACACAGGGAGTTACCTATAAGGGGACAAAACCCCAACCAGGCCCTTAGGGGAGACAGAGAGAGAGAATGCCAGCACACACCCAGCGCCCAAACACTGGAATATATGACCAGATAGCGCTTTTATATATTTATAATGTTAATCTCCACTCACTACGTCACCAATGTGCCCCCCTCCTCTTTTTTCCAGCCTGTGAAGCTCAGCAGGGGAGAGAACAGGGAGCCAGCGTTTTCTCATGCAGCCTCTGTGGAGAAAATGGCGCTGGTAGTGCCGAGGATCAAGCCCCGCCCACCCGACGGCGGGCTTCGGTCCCCTCATGATATTGTAAGTAAATGGCGGGGGTCCGTGGATTTACTGTCCCACAGCCTAATCCGACATATTTATGCCCAAATTGAGGTTTATTGCTGCCCAGGGTGCCCCCCCCCCCCGCGCCCTGCACCCTACAGTGCCTCTTGTGTGTGTGTGAGACTGGGAGCAATGGCGCGCAGCTTACCGCTGCGCGCTTACCTCATGAAGATCTGATGTCTTCTGCCGCCTGAAGTCTTTTCCTCAATACTCACCCGGCTTCTATCTTCGGCATCTGTGAGGACGGCGGCGCGGCTCCGGGACGAACCCCAGGTGAGGCCTGTGTTCCGACTCCCTCTGGAGCTAATGGTGTCCAGTAGCCTAGAAGCAGTGCCCAACCTTACAAGCCAGCTCTGCTTCTCTCTCCTCGGTCCCACGATGCAGGGAGCCTGTTGCCAACAGGACTCCCTGAAAATAAAAAACCTAACAAAATTCTTTAAAACAGCAAACTCTTGAGAGCTCACTGCTTTGTACCCTTTCTCCTCTGGGCACAGAATCTAACTGAGGTCTGGAGGAGGGGCATAGATTGAGGAGCCAGTGCACACCCATAGTCAAAGTTCTTTTAGGAGCCCAATCTCCTGCGGAGCCCGTCTATACCCCCATGGTCCTTACGGAGTCCCCAGCATCCTCTAGGAAGTAAGAGAAAATCCCATTTAAACCGCCAAAACAATTGTCACAAATCAATTGCGTTTGGGACCCCAATGCACATTGCGCCCAAATAGATTAGATTTAGCCTCCTAAAACCCGTATAAACTCCTAAAGTGCAGAGTTTCTGCACATTTTTTCTCACATCTCAGGAGGCTGCAAGAAAAAAATGTTGTCCACACAGTTACTGGGCACCTAAACGAAGCAACAGTTGAATTGCTCGATTTTGCGCCCCCTTGGTGAGAACCATAGAGTAAAACATTTGAATCAGCCCCTCAGATTCTCAGTCGCGCACAGATACACAAGTATCCTATCAATTATTTTGTGTACAACCTGGCATGAAAGATATACGAGGACATATCTGTAAATACACAAATACTGTTAAAACTCTCTGAAAACCTCAAAAATCTGTACAACTGTATACAAATGTGATATCAATACCACACCTCATACTTACCGCATAAGGCAAGCCAATATAACTGTGTGAGTGATGAGAACTGCTGGTATACAACAGGTGTGGGTAACTGTTTGACTTTTCAACTACAACAGGGCTTGCTTCTACGGATTCTGGTCTAAATGAAAAGAAAGAATTGCTTTTTAGTGCAGAAATACTACACAAGAGTGCAAAGAATATTTTTTTCAGTGAAAATCCAATATGTACAACTCACAAGGTAAAGACTTTAAAAGTGTTCTAAAACTACTATTATGGGTATGGGGCAGCATGGTTGGTGCAACTGTTAGCATTACGGCATCACAGCACTGAGGTCTTGGGTTCATTATTCCCCTCAAAACCATTTGTGCAGTTTGTATGTTCTCTGCGTGCTTGTGTGCGTTTCCTCCAGGTACTCGTTTCTTTCGCAATATAAAAATATACTGATAGGTTAATTGGCTTCTGGATTACATTAACTCTAGTGTGTATGTGGTAGGAAATATAGATTGTGAGCTCCACAGAGGCAGGGACTGATGTGAAAGGCCAAATATTCTCAGTAAAGTGCTGTGGAATATGTATGTACTATATAAATAAATTATGAATACATATGTCAAGAATGTGTGAACCACTTACAGATTTCAAAATCCCCTATTTAGTTCTAGGTGTACAATTTTTATTATAACCTGGTTTATAAAGTGTACTACCATTTTATCATTCAACTTAGAAATGCATACTGAAATGCTTTTATGTCGTTTTTTTCTGCAGTATTCCCCCAAAGCACTAGTACTGAAAGGGTTAAGGGGTAAGCAATAGCAGGGAGTATGCTTCTCTGGATTTAACGTACAGCTTCAGAATTAGAACTTTTGGTAAGAGGTACGACCAAGATCCTAGGAGGTATTTTAAGGCAGGAAATTAATGGGCCCTACACACTGGTCGATACCAGTGAAAGATATGAACGATCTCATTCATTAATGAACGAGATACCGTTCATAACTTTCAGTGTGTAGGCACCAGCGATGAACGATGCGCGCCCCCGCATTCGTTCATCGCTGGTGCCGGCTCGTTTAAACATGCAGGCCAACATAGACAATCTCGTCCATATTAGCATGCAGTGCTATGGAGCAGAGTGACGGTGGAGTGAAGAAATGTCGCCCGTATCGGCCGTCAGATACAGATGCAAGGGAGTCAATGAGGCCATGCCTCTTGTCCCAGGCAATTCATGGAAGGTACACACCCAATTTCCGTCAGATACAATGTAGTTGTGTGCAAAATCTCTCCATATATGTGCTCACTGCAATCATCACCATAAATTGGGATTTATTACTCACTGCTGAATTGTATGTAAACAGAATAAGAGGAGCTGCTGTGGCCCAGGAAATGTTTTCAGAAGTTTAGATGATACACACATCTATATGCTCTATGAACTCTCGTACCTACAATGTTTATCCATTTCTGCATAAACCTGTTCAGTTTTCATTGAACGAACCTGGTGGCGACAGTAACTAAACCTCTTAAAAAAAAGCAGTAGGAAAAGTCAGTAGCATGCATTTACTGATGGCAAGAAGAAACCCCTATAGTCCAGATCACGGCCAGGATGAGGTTTTTTTTTTTTTTTTTTAAAGGGGCTAAACCATGCCTTTTACATAATTGCCCTTTTAAAAAAAATGTCTGAGTTCGGCTGGCATCCTGCCGTACCAACCTTCATTACATCCCGCCCCATGGGTCATGTCACATAGTAAGATTATCCAATTGCACTTAACAGTGACCCAGCTGGTAGAGTAAACCCATCTAGCCACAAAAAGATTTTGTAAAAGTATACTGAATGTTCCATGAACCCTTTGTTATATACTTCATGACAAAAGACAATATCATATTATTACCCATTTTTATAATGCTAAAGAATTTTTCATTACAAAACGGTGGTCATAGAAACAAAAAAAACGAGGGGATATTCAGAAAAGGGCATTTGAAAAATATAGAGAAAACTCAGGGCAAGTAGTATAAAACAATTCCAGCCAAAGAACCTCCTAAACAAGTATAAAACATTCACTGCAGGGTCGGAATTGAAAAACAACCTATGTAGGATACACAGGATGGAATAAAAAATTATCGCACCCGATCTCCCATCTAAAGTGACATTGAAATGTATGTCTTTATCGTGCTAATAGGGGTCAGGTTTAGCTGCTTTATAAGTGCTGTGCATGATCGCGAAAAGTGCCGTTTGGGCGCCCAAACCAGTCACGCATTTCAGCTCACCATATTTTAAGATGGAAAACAGCTTGCCAGAACAGTCTAAATGGCATTCAATACCAAAAAATATACTTTCATATTTTGCATATGTTGTAACTATTAAGGGATATTTGTATAAAAACATACTGCTGGAAATGTATTTTACTTTTAAGAAGGAAATAGAAAGTTTTCTTGAAGAGCAAATATTTCAGTACAGTTTCCATTGTTTCTTTGTTTTACCCATAAACCCTTCTATCACCTGCCAAAGCTTTCCTTTCAGTTACTGAGGTGTAATAACCTAGTAATAAACCCTTTACCTAACCCAAATACAAAACCTTTGGCGTATGGCCTTATAGAAGGGAATGTGTGTGATGGAAGGTGTAATTTTGGAACAGAAGTGAACAACCTGATATCTCGGTCACTGTTGATAACTTGACAACCAACCCTACCCTACAAGCTTGCTGCCTAGGTGTCATCTTAAAAACTACAAACTGTCCTTTACTCCCCCCACTTAATCTGTCTCTAAATCATGTTATATACATGTAAAAAAAAAAAAACACATCCAAAATACAGCCTTATTTTTCACAAGACACTGCAAAAACGCTAATCCATCTCTCACGTTGATTATTGCAATAGTCTACTTACTGGTGTTATAAAAAAAAAAAACGTCACCACTGCAATCCATTTTGAATGTAGCTACAAGGCTAATCTTTCTCGCTAAACACTTATCGCCTGCGGATCCACTCCATCAGGACCTCCATCGGCTGCCAGTATTCTACAGTTTTAAATATAAAATACTTTCTTACATATAAGGCTATAAACGAAACTACACCAACATACATCTCTTCACTTACCTCAAAATTTCTCCCTACCCAACCTCTCCGCTCTGCACAAGATCTGACTCTTAACCACACGCATTACTTGCTCCCATTTACTATTTCAGGACTTCCTTCAGGTTGAACCTACTCTGTGGAGTGTCCTCCCCCACACAATGAGACTTTCCTCTAGTCTTCAAACCTTCAAGCATTCCCTAAAAACTCACCTCTTCAGGCAAAATTATCAAATTCCATAACTGCCCACATACCCTTCATAAATATTCATATCAAATTACAACCTGCTGTACAGTCCACACCTAACATACAGTATTTTTTTTTCTTTAATTCAACATCCTCCTAACCTCTGGTCAACATTGCTGTATGACTATATGATAAAGACCACCAAGAAATTCTGCAATCTGGCAGGACTATTATGCAATAGGTAGCACCTATCCTTGTGTATCAATGACTATTTCTCTATAGATTGTAAGCTTGCGAGCAAGGCCTTCCCACCTCTATGTCCATTTATTACCCAGTTTTGTGTTATCACTGTTGTTCCAATTGCAAAGCGCAACGGAATATGCTGCGCTATATAAGAAACTAATAAATAAATGTTAAAAAAAATACGTCAACTGTGGCCTAGATATATTTTTGTCAGAAAACCAATATATGCAGAAGCAGATAAAGAAGCATGGATGGTGTAATGGCAGCATGGATGGTGTAATGGCTAGCATTACTGCTTTACAGCAATGAGGTCATGGGTTCGATTTCTACCATGGCCCTGTGTGGAGTTTGTATATTCTCCCCATGCTTGCGTGGGTTTCCACCGGGTACTCCGGTTTCCTCCCACAATCCAAAAATATACTGATAGGTTAATTGGCTCCCACCAATATTAACCCTAGCATGAATGTGTGTATGTACATGTGGTAGGGAATATAGAGTGTAAGCTCCACTGGGGCAGGGACTGATGTGACTGGGCAAAATGTTCTCTGCACAGCGCTGCGGAATGTGTGTGCCCTATATGAATAACTAATAATAATAATAATAATAATGAGGCAGCAGACAAAAAGGTAGAGAGATAACATACAGAAGTACATCTTAGCATACACATAAAGCCCATTTCCAAGCTATGACAAAGAAAATAAAATGACAGTTCACCTAAAAATACGTAGGGCGAGTTTATAAGGTGGTTAAATAACACAATTCTTATGATCCACAAAAACACTCATGATTTTATGGGAAGAAATTCAATTGTTTTATTGGGCACCGAATGTAATGTGCGCCTGTTGGGGCAAGTCAATTGTTGCTCTGATTGGGCGCCTATTCCTTTTGACACACTCAAAAGCGCAGTGTTTTGCCCCATAAAGCGATTAAAGCCAACTAAAGTCCTGTCCGCAGAGTAAAAGAGCAGTTTGGTCTCCCAAACAGGACATTCTACCTGAATGATGGAATAATGAAATAGCTGCCGGCAGGCGCCCAAACAATTGAATCGCCCCCTATGAGTCAGAATATTCATGCAGCAATGTAACAGGAGTGGAGCTCAAGCTGTTAAAATTAATTTATGCAATACTAGCTGGAGTACTCGGCGCTGCACGGGATTTTAAGAATGTTTGTTTACAAAAATAATGAAAATATTAAACACACATTTTAAATAACATAGTATAAAAAAAGCATGTAAAATGTTACACATAAATACACTGAAAACCCAATGTGCTGCTGGGGGACCATGCTACTTCCACTACAAAACTCTCAACGTGTGTGGGTTCGTGCTACCTCCATTCCCCTCCTCACATCATGTCACAGGCCCTGTCCCAAACAGTCCTGTCATCACTGACATATCATGCATGTCCTGATATACTCTGTGCTGCTGGGCCAACCCTAGGAGTGCTAGTGGTGTGTTGCCCACACAGTGTTTGTTTTTAGAGTATAAGTAATATGTGTAGCAAGTTTAGTGTAAATTGCTCCAGGCATTCCAGTTATGCTGTCTGCTGAAAAACTCTGTGCTGCTGCCTCAACCCTAGGGGTGTCTTACCCCCACAGTGTTTGTTCCCAGCTTGTAAGTCATATGTGTAGCAAGTTTGTTGTAAATCGGTCTAGGCATTCTGGGGTTATGCTGTCTCCTGAAATTCTCTGTGCTGCTGTCTCCCGAAATTCTCTGTGCTGCTGTCTCACTCCTAGGGATGGTAGGGGTGTATAACCCCCACAGACTTTGTTCCCAGATTGTAAGTCTGATGTGTACCAAGTTTGGTGTAAATTGCTGCAAGCCTTCTACAGTAATGCTGTCTGCCGACGTACTCTGTGCTGCTGTCCCAGCCCTAGGAGTGCTAGGGGTGTCTGATCCCCACATTGTTTGTTTCCCGAGTGCAAGTCATGTGTGTACCCAGTTTGCTGTAAATTGATCTAGCCATTCGGCAGTTATGCTGTCTCATTAAATACTCTGTGCCGCTGTCCCACCCCTATGGGTGGTAGGGGTGTTTTCGAGATTGTAAGTCAAATGTGTACAAAGTTTGGTGTAAATTGCTCCAGGCCTTCCACAGTTATGCTGTCTGCTGACATACTCTGCGCTGATGTCCCATCCCTAGGGGTGCTAGCGGTGTTTGACCCCCACATTGTTTTTTTCCCTAGTGTAAGTCATATGTGTACCCAGTTTGTTGTAAAATTGGTCTAGCCATTCAGGATGTATGCTGTATCCTGAAACACACTCTGTGCGCTGTGCCACCCCCTAGGGGTGCTAGGGTTGTCTAACCCCCACATAGTTTGTTCCCAGATTGTAAGCGAGATGTGTACCAAGTTTGGTGTAAATTGCTCCAGGCCTTCCATAGTTTTGCTGTATCCTGAAATACTCTGTGCTACTGTCCCACTCCTAGGGGTGATAGGAGTGTTTAACCCCCACAGAGTTTGTTCCAAGATTTTAAGTCAGATGTGTACCAACTTTGGTGTAAATTGATCCAGGCCTTCCACAGTTTTGCTGGCTGCTGACATACGCTGTGCTGCTGTCCAACCCCTAGGGGTGCTCGGGGTGTCTGACCCCCATTGTGTTTGTTCCCAGAGTGTAAGTCATATGTGTACCAAGTTTGCTGTAAATTGCTGCAGGCATTCCAGAGTTATGCTGTCTGCTGAAATACTCAGTGCTGTTGCCTCACCCCTAAGGGTGCTGGGGTGTCTTCCTCCCACAGTGTTTGTTGGCAGATTGGAAGGCATATGTGTACCAATTTTTGAGTACATGGGTCCAGCAATTCCGGAGTTATGCTGTCTCCTGATATACTCTGTGCTGCTGTCTGCCCCCCTAGGGGTGCTAGGGATTTCAAATTGTTTTAATTGCGTCCGCCATGTTTTAATACGCCTGTATGTGAAATTTCACGATCTTCGCTTGTAAACTGTGGATTTATATAGAAAAACAGACAGGACAGAACGACAGATTTTCATTTTTATATAGTAGATGTTGGTCTTCATAAACACAACAAAAAGGTTTTACTTACTCAGAGCCTGCTGCCATTTCTAAATATGGAGTTTCTGCTGTCTCAACCCGTAAAGGGACCACTATGCTCATGACGTTCGCTTCTGATAAATTCGATTACTATGGAGTCCTCTGCATCGGTATCCAAAACACTGGGGCATGCCAGCCACAGTGCTCATTGCAAACATCTAAGTGCATCCACAAACCCTAAAGTGAAGCAGAAAAAAACATAAGCAAGAGTTCCTTTGTCCAAGACAACAGAAATAACATAATATATCAACATTTGCAAAAATTATAAACAATTACATAATAAACAATTTCTCATTTCATTGTCATATAGTAAGTCACAGAAATAGGTACTAGTTGGCAGAACAGTCATGCAGTTTAGAAATATCCTAAATCAGAGGTTCCCAAACTGTGTGCCGTGGCTCCCTGGGGTGCCCTGGGTTGGTGGTCCAGGACCAACTCAAATTATGTATGGTCAATATAATAAGCAAAACCAGTGCTGGTGGCTGCTAGTCATAAAATATGTGGCCAAACAGAAGCAAATCTTGTCCCTCACCACACAACTGACCATAAGGATGACATAAACGCGATCTACTTAATGTAATATTTCTTTCTAAATTTCTTAATAAGAAATGTTTGGCCTAGGGGTGCCGTGAAAAAAATTCTGATATTCTAGGGAGCCGTGATTCAAAAAAGTTTGGAAACCACTGTCCTAAATCATTAGTACAAAAAAAAGGAGGGAATACAATTATTAGCGCACACATAATTTGCAAACAAATAAACTATTAAACAGCTCTCCGCATTCTTAGTCTAGCACAAGAGTACAAGAGTGCCTTTAATGCGGATCTGAAATACAGTAAGCAATCTTATGCACAGAGGAGACAGACTTCAAGCAGACAGAAAATACTGGGGGTGGGACACGACTATTGTTTAATGGGTGCCCGCTGGCAGCAATTCAATTATGCTGTGGAATGGGCGCGTATGCTGCCGGAGCAAACAATTCTTCAGGACCAGGCCATCGGATCACTGTGCCTGAACATCGGCCATCCGAGAAACCCTCAGGTAACATAGGATGGCTGGGGAATTCATGCTTCGGAGGCCACTAAAAGGAAGACGTAGACACTGGCCTCGGTACTGCCACAAAATGCAGTAGATGCCCCCCTCCCCCCCGTTTTGGAAGGATCTTTCTATCACCGCCTGCGGCTTAGTGGGCACTGTGTTTGATGATGCAGTACCCATTCTGCACATGCGCAATACAGAAACCATCGGGTTGCATACATCTCTGCATCAAGGCCATAGTGCTCTGGTTTGAATCGAAACCGTAAGCCCAGTGCTGTGAGGAATAGTAGTAAAGAACCGTGGATGCTCCCTAAGCCGGAGGAGAGTGTCACCCCACCACCACCACTTCTGGGAGTGACGAGGCTAAGAACACATCACATTTGCTTGGCCTCACAAGCCACCCTGCAATGGCAAGCCTACTGTTGCGATGTTTATCCACAACTGCGATCACATCGCAGCGTACAGATCTGCAAGCAGCTTTGCAAATGCAATCCTTCGTGAATTAGGCCCTGTATCAACAATTAATATGCAGTTATGTTTATGTGACTAGGACGCTTTAAGAAAACTGGAACAAATAAAAGAAAGTGGTTCCTCCCAATTGGCGCAGGTCAAGTGTTACTAATATGCATCCCCTTTGATAGGGTATTAAAAGACATAATGGGGGATATTCAAATGTTTGAAAAGTCGGTTGGGAGTCTATTTTTTCCTGTCTATTAGATAGGAAAAAAACAGACATCCAACTGACTTTTCAAACTTTTGAATCTCCCCCATTAAGTCTGAAGGGTCCAGTCAGAGTGTAATGATAAAAACCATGATGTTTTAATATTGACTCTACACTTAAAAAAAAAAATAAGATTTTACTTACCGATAAATCTATTTCTCGTAGTATGTAGTGGATGCTGGGACTCCGTAAGGACCATGGGGAATAGCGGCTCCGCAGGAGACAGGGCACAAGAATAAAAGCTTTAGGATCAGGTGGTGTGCACTGGCTCCTCCCCCTATGACCCTCCTCCAAGCCTCAGTTAGGATACTGTGCCCGGACGAGCGTACATAATAAGGAAGGATATTGAATCCCGGGTAAGACTCATACCAGCCACACCAATCACACCGTACAACTTGTGATCCGAACCCAGTTAACAGTATGATAAAACGAAAAGGAGCCTCTGAAAAGATTGCTCACAACAATAATAACCTGAATTTTTGTAACAATAACTATATACAATTATTGCAGACAATCCGCACTTGGGATGGGCGCCCAGCATCCACTACGGACTACGAGAAATAGATTTATCGGTAAGTAAAATCTTATTTTCTCTGACGTCCTAGTGGATGCTGGGACTCCGTAAGGACCATGGGGATTATACCAAAGCTCCCAAACGGGCGGGAGAGTGCGGATGACTCTGCAGCACCGAATGAGAGAACTCCAGGTCCTCCTCAGCCAGGGTATCAAATTTGTAGAATTTTGCAAACGTGTTTGCCCCTGACCAAGTAGCTGCTCGGCAAAGTTGTAAAGCCGAGACCCCTCGGGCAGCCGCCCAAGATGAGCCCACTTTCCTTGTGGAATGGGCTTTTACCGATTTTGGCTGTGGCAGGCCTGCCACAGAATGTGCAAGCTGAATTGTACTACAAATCCAACGAGCAATCGTCTGCTTAGAAGCAGGAGCACCCAGCTTGTTGGGTGCATACAGGATAAACAGCGAGTCAGATTTTCTGACTCCAGCCGTCCTGGAAACATATATTTTCAGGGCCCTGACAACGTCAAGCAACTTGGAGTCCTCCAAGTCCCTAGTAGCCGCAGGTACCACAATAGGTTGGTTCATGTGAAATGCAGAAACCACCTTAGGTAGAAATTGAGGACGAGTCCTCAATTCTGCCCTGTCAGAATGAAAAATTAAGTAAGGACTTTTATATGATAAAGCCGCCAATTCTGACACATGCCTGGTTGAAGCCAGGGCTAACAGCATCGTCACCTTCCATGTGAGATATTTGAAGCCCACAGTGGTGAGTGGTTCAAACCAATGTGACTTTTGAAAACTCAACACAACATTGAGATCCCAAGGTGCCACTGGAGGCACAAAAGGAGGCTGTATATGCAGTACCCCTTTTACAAATGTCTGAACTTCAGGCATTGAAGCCAGTTCTTTCTGGAAGAAAATCGACAGGGCCGAAATTTGAACCTTAATGGACCCTAATTTTAGGCCCATAGATAGTCCTGTTTGCAGGAAATGGAGGAAACGACCCAGTTGAAATTCCTCTGTAGGGGCCTTCTTGGCCTCACACCACGCAACATATTTTCGCCAAATGCGGTGATAATGTTTTGCGGTTACGTCCTTCCTGGCCTTGACCAGGGTAGGGATGACTTCATCTGGAATGCCTTTTTCCCTCAGGATCCGGCGTTCAACCGCCATGCCGTCAAACGCAGCCACGGTAAGTCTTGGAACAGACAAGGCCCCTGCTGGAGCAGGTCCTTTCTCAGAGGGAGAGGCCACGGTTCGTCCGTGAGCATCTCTTGAAGTTCCGGGTACCAAGTCCTTCTTGGCCAATCCGGAGCCACGTGTATAGTTCTTACTCCTCTCCTTCTTATGATTCTCAGTACCTTTGGTATGAGAGGCAGAGGAGGGAACACCTACACTGACTGGTACACCCACGGCGTTACCAGGGCGTCCACCGCTATTGCCCGAGGGTCCCTTGACCTGGCGCAATATCTGTCTAGTTTTTTGTTTAGACGGGACGCCATCATGTCCACCTTTGGTTCTTCCCAACGGTTTACTATTAGGTGGAAGACTTCTGGGTGAAGTCCCCACTCTCCCGGGTGGAGGTCGTGTCTGCTGAGGAAGTCTGCTTCCCAGTTGTCCACTCCCGGAATGAAGACTGCTGACAGTGCTATCACATGATTTTCCGCCTAGCGAAGAATCCTTGCAGCTTCTGCCATTGCCCTCCTGCTTCTCGTGCCGCCCTGTCTGTTTACGTGGGCGACTGACGTGATGTTGTCCGATTGGATCAATACCGCCTGACCCTGAAGCAGGGGTTTCGCTTGACTTAGGGCATTGTAAATGGCCCTTAGTTCCAGAATGTTTATATGAAGAGATGCTTCCATGCTTGACCACAAGCCCTGGAAATTTCTTCCCTGTGTGACTGCTCCCCAGCCTCTCAGGCTTGCATCCGTGGTCACCAGGATCCAATCCTGAATGCCAATCTGCGGCCCTCTAGTAGATGAGCACTCTGCAGCCACCACAGAAGAGACACCCTTGTCCTTGGCGACAGGGTTATCCGCTGATGCATCTGAAGATGCGATCCGGACCATTTGTCCAGTAGATCCCACTGAAAAGTTCTTGCATGGAATCTTCCGAATGGAATCGCTTCGTAAGAAGCCACCATTTTTCCCAGGACCCTCGTGCACTGATGCACTGACACCTGGCCTGGTTTTAGGAGGTTCCTGACTAGCTCGGATAACTCCCTGGCCTTCTCCTCCGGGAGAAACACCTTTTTCTGGACTGTGTCCAGAATCATTCCTAGGAACAGTAGACGTGTCGTAGGAATCAGCTGCGATTTTGGAATATTTAGGATCCACCCGTGCTGACGTAACACTACCTGAGATAGTGCTACTCCGACTTCTAACTGTTCCCTGGACCTTGCCCTTATCAGGAGATCGTCCAAGTAAGGGATAATTAAGATGCCTTTTCTTCGAAGAAGAATCATCATTTCGGCCATTACCTTGGTAAAGACCCGAGGTGCCGTGGACAACCCAAACGGCAGCGTCTGAAACTGATAATGACAGTTTTGTACTACAAACCTGAGGTACCCTTGGTGAGACGGGTAGATTGGGACGTGGAGATAAGCATCCTTGATGTCCAGAGACACCATATAGTCCCCTTCTTCCAGGTTTGCTATCACCGCTCTGAGTGATTCCATCTTGAATTTGAACCTCTTTATGTAAGTGTTCAAGGATTTCAGATTTAAAATTGGTCTCACCGAGCCGTCCGGCTTCGGTACCACAAACAGCGTGGAATAATACCCCTTTCCCTGTTGTAGGAGGGGTACCTTGATTATCACCTGCTGGGAATACAGCTTGTGAATGGCTTCCAAAACTGCCTCCCTGTCGGAGGGAGACTTTGGTAGAGCAGACTTCAGGAACCGGCGAGGGGGAAACGCCTCGAATTCCAGTTTGTACCCCTGCGATACTACCTGTAGAATCCAGGGGTCCACTTGCGAGTGAGCCCACTGCGCGTTGAAATTCTTGAGACGGGCCCCCACCATGTCTGAGTCTGCTTGTAAAGCCCCAGCGTCATGCTGAAGACTTGGCAGAAGCAGGGGAGGGCTTCTGCTCCTGGGAAGCGGCTGCATGGTGCAGTCTTTTTCCCCTTCCTCTGCCCCGGGGCAGGAAGGAATGGCCTTTAGCTCGCTTGTACTTATGGGAACGAAAGGACTGAGTTTGAAAAGACGGTGTCTTTTTCTGCTGATGTGAAGTGACCTGGGGTAAAAAGGTGGATTTTCCAGCCGTTGCCGTGGCCACCAGGTCCGATAGACCAGCCCCAAATAACTCCTCCCCTTTATACGGCAATACTTCCATATGTCGTTTGGAATCCGCATCGCCTGACCACTGTCGCGTCCATAACGCTCTTCTGGCAGAAATGGACATAGCACTTACTCTTGATGCCAGGGTGCAAATATATCCCTCTGTGCATCACGCATATATAGTAATGCATCCTTCAAATGCTCTATAGTTAACAGTATATTGTCCCTATCCAGGGTATCAATATTTTCAGTCAGGGAATCCGACCACGTGACTCCAGCACTGCACATCCAGGCTGAAGCGATTGCTGGTCGCAGTATAACACCAGTATGTGTGTATATACTTTTAAGAATATTTTCCAGCCTTCTATCTGCTGGTTCCTTGAGGGTGGCCGTATCAGGAGACGGTAACGCTACTTGTTTAGATAAACGTGTGAGCGCCTTATCTACCCTAGGGGGTGTTTCCCAACGCGTCCTAACCTCTGACGGGAAAGGATATAGTGCCAATAATTTTTTAGAAATTAGCAGTTTTTTGTCGGGGGAAACCCACGCTTTATCACACACCTCATTTAACTCATCTGACTCAGGGAAAACTATTGGTAGTTTTTTCACACCCCACATAATACCCTTCTTTGTGGTACTTGTAGTGTCAGAAATGTTCAATGCCTCCTTCATTGCCGTGATCATGTAACGTGTGGCCCTACTGGACATTACGTTTGTCTCCTCACCGTCGACACTAGACTCAGTATCTGTGTCTGGGTCTGTGTCGACCCACTGAGGTAACGGGCGTTTTAGGGCCCCCGACGGTGTCTGAGACGTCTGGACAGGCACTAATTGATTTGTCGGCTGTCTCATGTCATCAACCGTTCTTTGCAAAGTGCTGACATTATCACTTAATTCTTTAAATACGATCATCCAGTCAGGTGTCGACACCCTAGGGGGTGACATCACTAACCCAGGCAATTGCTCCGCCTCCACATCATTTTCCTCCTCATACATGTCGACACACACGTACCGACACACAGCACACACACCGGGAATGCTCTGATAGAGGACAGGACCCCACAAGCCCTTTGGAGAGACAGAGGGAGAGTCTGCCAGCACACACCAAGCGCTATATATATATATATATATACAGGGATAACCTTATATAAGTGTTATTCCCTTTATAGCTGCTGTTTATATAATTTTTAGCTGCCAATAGTGCCCCCCCTTCTCTTTTTTACCCTGATTCTGTAGCAAGTCTGCAGGGGAGAGTCAGGGAGCCGTCCTTCCAGCGGAGCTGTGAGGGAAAATGGTGCTTGTGTGCCGAGGAGATAGGCTCCGCCCCTTCACGATGTCCTTATCTCCAGCTCTTTTCTGTAAAAATGGCAGGGGTTAAAATACATCCATATAGCCCAAGAGCTATATGTGATGTATTCTTTTGCCAACCTAAGGTATTATCTGTTATATTGCGTCTCAGGGCGCTCCCCCCCAGCGCCCTGCACCCTCAGTGACCGGAGTGTGAAGTGTGCTGAGAGCAATGGCGCACAGCTGCGGTGCTGTGCGCTACCTTAGTCTGAAGACAGGATCGTCTTCTGCCGCCGATTTCACCGGACCTCTTCGCTCTTCTGGCTCTGTAAGGGGGCCGGCGGCGCGGCTCCGGGACCCATCCAGGCTGAACCTGTGATCGTCCCTCTGGAGCTAATGTCCAGTAGCCTAAGAAACCCAATCCACTCTGCACGCAGGTGAGTCCGTTTCTTCTCCCCTTAGTCCCACGATGCAGTGAGCCTGTTGCCAGCAGGACTCACTGAAAATAAAAAACCTAAAATACACTTTTATTCTAAGCAGCTCAGGAGAGCCACCTAGCCTGCACCCTTCTCGTTCGGGCACAAAAATCTAACTGAGGCTTGGAGGAGGGTCATAGGGGGAGGAGCCAGTGCACACCACCTGATCCTAAAGCTTTTATTCTTGTGCCCTGTCTCCTGCGGAGCCGCTATTCCCCATGGTCCTTACGGAGTCCCAGCATCCACTAGGACGTCAGAGAAATAAGATTTTAAACCTAACGGTAAATCTTTTTCTCGTAGTCCGTAGAGGATGCTGGGGACTCCGTAAGGACCATGCGGATAGACTGGCTCCGCAGGAGACATGGGCACTTTAAGAAAGAACTTTAGATATGGGTGTGCACTGGCTCCTCCCTCTATGCCCCTCCTCCAGACCTCAGTTAGAGAAACTGTGCCCAGAGGAGACGGACAGTACGAGGAAAGGATTTTTGTTAATCCAAGGGCAAGATTCATACCAGCCCACACCATTCACACCGTATAACTTGTGATATACTATCCAGTTAACAGTATGAAAACAACATAGCATCAGTCCGAGACCGATGAAACTATAACATAACCCTTTAGTAAGCAAAACTATAAACAAGTCTTGCAGAACTAGTCCGCACTTGGGACGGGCGCCCAGCATCCTCTACGGACTACGAGAAAAAGATTTACCGGTAGCTTTAAAATCTTATTTTCTCTTACGTCCTAGAGGATGCTGGGGACTCCGTAAGGACCATGGAGATTATACCAAAGCTCCCAAACGGGCGGGAGAGTGCGGATGACTCTGCAGCACCGATTGAGCAAATATGAGGTCCTCCTCAGCCAGGGTATCAAACTTATAGAATTTTGCAAAGGTGTTTGAACCCGACCAAGTAGCAGCTCGGCACAGCTGTAGAGCTGAGACCCCTCGGGCAGCCGCCCAAGAAGAGCCCACCTTCCTAGTGGAATGGGTCTTGACCGATTTTGGTAACGGCAATCCAGCTGTAGAATGGAGCCTGCTGAATCGTGTTACAGATCCAGCGAGCAATAGTCTGCTTTGAAGCAGGAGCGCCAAACTTGTTGGCTGCATACAGGACAAACAGTGCTTCTGTTTTTCTGACTCTAGCCGTTCTAGCTACATAAATTTTCAAAGCCCTGACCACATCAAGGGACTCGGAATCCTCCAAGTCTCGCGTAGCCACAGGAACCATAATACGTTGGTTCATATGAAAAGATGACACCACCTTAGGCAAAACTTGAGGACGCGTCCGCAATTCCGCACTATCAATATGGAAAACCAGATAGGGGCTTTTATGAGACAAAGCCGCCAATTCCGACACTCGCCTAGCCGAAGCCAAAGCTAACAACATGACCACCTTCCAAGTGAGATATTTTAACTCCACCGTTTTAGGTGGTTCAAACCAGTGCGACTTAAGGAAACTCAACACCACATTAAGGTCCCAAGGCGCCACCGGAGGTACAAAAGGAGGCTGAATATGCAGCACTCCCTTCACAAAAGTCTGTACTTCTGGGAGAGAAGCTAATTCCTTCTGAAAAAATGGATAAGGCCGAAATCTGAACCTTAACGGAGCCTAAATTTATGTCCAAATTCACTCCAGTTTGTAGGAAGTGAAGGAAACGGCCTAGATGGTATTCTTCCGTAGGAGCATTCCTGGCCTCACATACTTTCGCCATATACGGTGATAATGTTTAGCGGTCACGTCCTTCCTAGCCTTTATCGGGTCTGGGACTCCAGGTAGACAACAAAAAGGTCGACACCAATTGGTCGGCACGGAACTAGGTCGACACGGAACTAGGTCGACATGAGTTTTTTTATGTTTTTTTGGTGTCGTTTTCTTCGTAGAGTGACTGGGAACCCCAATTAGTGCACCGCTTCGCTCGCCATGCTTCGGGCATGGTGCCTTCGCTCTGCACAGATAACGATCCACGTGGACTACGATTGGAACGGTAAAGTATGAAAAAGTTCCAAAAAAAAAAAATTGTGAAAAACTCATGTCGACATTTTTTCCATGTCGACCTTTTGTCCATGTCGACCTAAGGTGTGTCGACCAATTGGCGTCAACCTAAGGTGTGTCGACCTTTTTGTTGTCGACCTGGAGTCCGGATACTCCTTTATCAGAGTAGGAATGACCTCATCCGGAATGCCCTTTCCCGCTAGGATCCGGCATTCAACCGCCATGCTGTCAAACGCAGCCGCGGTAAGTCTTGGAACAGACAGGGCCTCTGTTGCAACAGGTTCTGCCTTAGAGGAAGAGGCCACGGATCTTCTGTGAACATCTCCTGCAGATCCGGATACCAGGCCCTTTGCAGCCAATCTGGAACAATGAGAATTGTCTGTACTCCTCTTTTCCTTATTATTCTCAACACCTTTGGGATGAGAGGAAGAGGAGGAAACGCATAAACCGACTGGAACACCCACTGTGTCACTAGGGCGTCCACAGCTACCGCCTGAGGGTCTCTTTACCTGGCGCAATATCTCTGTAGCTTTTTGTTGAGGCGGGACGCCATCATGTCTATCTGGGGTAGTCCCCACTGACTTGCAATCTGTGCGAAGACTTCCTGATGAAGTACCCACTCTCCTGGATGCAGGTCTTGCCCGCTGAGGAAGTCTGCTTCCCAGTTGTCCACTCCCGGAATGAACACTGCTGACAGTGCGCTTACATGATTTTCCGCCCAGCGAAGAATCCTGGTGGCTTCCGCCATTGCAACTCTGCTCCTTGTGCCACCTTGGCGGTTTACATGAGCCACTGCGGTGATGTTGTCTGACTGAATCAGAACTGGTAGGTCGCGAAGCAAGGTCTCCGCTTGACGAAGGGCGTTGTATATGGCCCTCACTCCAGGACGTTGATGTGAAGACAAGTCTCTTGACTTGTCCAAAGTCCTTGGAAGTTTCTTCCCTGTGTGACTGCTCCCCAACCTCGGAGGCATGCGTCCGTGGTCACCAGAACCCAGTCCTGAATGCCGAACCTGCGGCCCTCTAGAAGGTGAGCACTCTGTAGCCACCACAGGAGAGATACCCTGGCCCTGGGGGACAGGGCGATCAACTGATGAATCTGTAGATGTGACCCGGACCACTTGTCCAGTAGGTCCCATTGGAAGGTCCTCGCATGGAACCTGCCGAAGGGAATGGCCTCATACGATGCCACCATCTTTCCCAGGACCCGAGTGCAGTGATTTACTGACACCTGCTTTGGCTTCAATAAGTTCCTGACCAGGGTCATGAGTTCCTGAGCCTTTTCTATCCGAAGATAAACCCTTTTCTGGTCCGTATCCAGAATCATGCCCAAGAAGGTCAGTAGGAACCAACTGCGACTTCGAGATAATGAGAATCCAGCCGTGTTGCTGTAACACTTTCAGTGAAAGTGACACGCTGCTCAGCAACTGCTCTCTTGATCTCGCTTTTATGAGATCGTCCAAGTATGGGATAATTGTGACACCCTGCTTGCGCAGGAGCACCATCATTTCCACCATTACCTTGGTGAAAATCCTCGGGGCCATGGAAAGCCCAAACGGCAATGTCTGAAATTGGTAATGACAGTCCTGTACCGCAAATCTCATGTACGCCTGATGAGGTGGATATATGGGAACATGAAGGTATGCATCCTTTATGTCCAGGGATACCATAAAATCCCCCCTTCCAGGCTGGCAATGACCGCTCTGAGCGATTCCATTTTGAACTTGAACCTTTTCAAGTATAGGTTCAGGGATTTTAAATTTAAAATGGGTCTGACCGAACCGTCCAGTTTCGGGACTACAAACAGGGTTGAGTAATATCCCCTCCCTTGTTGAAGTAGGGGAACCTTGACCACCACCTGTTGAAGATATAATTTGTGAATTGCATTTAACACTAACTCCCTTTCTGGGGGAGAAGCCGGTAGGGCCGATTTGAAAAAACGGCGAGGACGCACCTCTTCGAATTCCAGCTTGTAACCCTGAGAAACAATTTCTATTGCCCAGGGATCCGCCTATGGGTGAACTCAGATGTGGCTGAAATTCCGAAGACGTGCCCCGACTCCGCCAGTGGAGCCCCAGCGTCATGCGGTGGATTTTGTAGAGGCCGGGGAGGACTTCTGTTCCTGGGAACTAGCTGTGTTGTGCAGCTTTTTCCCTCTGCCCTTACCTCTGGCAAGAAAGGACGCACCTCGTACTTTCTTGTTTCTCTGTGACCGAAAGGACTGCATTTGATAATGTGGCGCTTTCTTAGGCTGTGATGGAATAGAAGGCAAAAAATTAGATTTACCAGCTGTAGCTGTGGAGACCAGGTCCGAGAGACCGTCTCCAAACAATTACTCACCCTTGTAAGGTAAAACCTCTATATGCCCTTTTGAGTCGGCATCACCTGTCCATTGCCGGGTCCATAGGACTCGTCTAGCAGAAATCAACATAGCGTTGACTCTAGAACCCAGTAAACCAATGTCTCTTTGAGCATCTCTCATATATAAGACAGCATCTTTTATATGTCCTAGGGTCAATAAGATGGTATCCTTATCCAGGGTCTCAATCTCCGCTGATAAGGTATCTGTCCACGCTGCTACAGCACTACAAACCCAAGCCGACGCAATAGCCGGTCTGAGTAAAGTACCAGAATGCGTGTAAATGGACTTCAAAATAACCTCCTGCTTGCGATCAGCAGGATCCCTTAGGGTAGCCGTATCTTGGGATGGCAGCGCTACCTTTTTGGATAGGCGTGTCAACGCTTTTTCCACCCTAGGGGAGGATTCCCACCGTATCCTGTCCTTTGCCGGGAAAGGATACGCCATAAGAATCCTTTTGGGATTCTGCAGTTTTTTGTCTGGAGATTCCCACGCTTTTTCACACAACTCGTTCAGCTCATGAGAAGGGGGAAAGGCTACCTCAGGTTTCTTTCCCTTATACATGTGTACCCTTGTGTCAGGGACAGGGGGTTCCTCTGTGATATGCAAAACCTCTTTTATTGCAATAATCATATATCAAATACATCTAGCCAATTTTGGCTGTAACTTTGCATCTTCGTAGTCGACACTGGAGTCAGAATCCGTGTCGGTATCAGTGTCTACTATTTGGGATAGTGGGCGCTTTTGAGAACCCGAAGGTCACTGCGACGTAGGGCAGACATGGGTTGACTCCCTGGCTGTTCCCTAGCCTCAGCTTTGTCTAATCTTTTGTGCAATAAATTCACATTAGCAGTTAAAACATTCCCCATATCCATCCAGTCAGGTGTCGGCGTTGTCGACGGAGACACCACATTCATTTGCTCCACCTCCTCCCTAGGAGAGCCTTCTACCTCAGACATGTCGACACACGCGTACCGACACACCACACACACAGGGAATCCTTATCTGAAGACAGGTCCCCCACAAGGCCCTTTGGAGAGACAGAGAGAGAGTATGCCAGCACACACCCAGCGCTAATGACCAGGGAAAAAAACACACAGTATGTTTACCCAGATAGCGCTGTAATCTGCGCCAATTATGTGCCCCCCCCCCCCCTTCTTTAATACCCTCTTTCACCATGGATAAGCAGGGGAGAGTCCGGGGAGCTTCCTCTCAGCGCTGTGCTGTGGAGAAAATGGCGCTGGTGAGTGCTGAGGAAGAAGCCCAGCCCCCTCGGCGGCGGGCTTCTGTCCCGCTGAAATATCGAAAAACCTGGCTGGGGCTTTTTATATATACAGTGCCAAGCTGTATAAATACACATTTGCCAGAAAAAAAGGTTTTATTGCTGCCCAGGGCGCCCCCCCCTGCGCCCTGCACCCTTACAGTGACTGCCGTTTGTGTGTGCTGTGTGGGAGCAATGGCGCACAGCTTTACTGCTGTGCGTTACCTCAGTGAAGATCTGAAGTCTTCTGCCGCCTCTGAAGTCTTCTTTTTTCTCATACTCACCCGGCTTCTATCTTCCGGCTCTGCGAGGAGGACAGCGGCGCGACTCTGGGACAGACGGCGAAGGTGAGACCTGCGTTCCGATCCCTCTAGAGCTAATGGTGTCCAGTAGCCTAAGAAACAGAGCCTAACATTAAAGCAGGTCTGTTTCTCTCCCCTCAGTCCCTCGATGCAGGGAGTCTGTTGCCAGCAGGCTCCCTGAAAATAAAAAAACCTAACAAATATACTTTCTTTCAGGAAACTCAGGATAGCTCCCTGTAGTGCACTCAGTCTCCTCTGGGCACAGTAGTAAACTGAGGTCTGGAGGAGGGGCATAGAGGGAGGAGCCAGTGAACACCCATATCTAAAGTTCTTTCTTAAAGTGCCCATGTCTCCTGCGGAGCCAGTCTATCCCCATTGTCCTTACGGAGTCCCCAGCATCCTCTAGGACGTAAGAGAAATAGGATTTTAAATGACCTACCAGTAAATCCTTTTCTCGTAGTCCGTCGAGGATGCTGGGGTACACATTAGTACCATGGGTATAGACGGGTCCACTAGGAGCCTTGGACACTAAGAAATCAATAGTGTGCGCTGGCTCCTCCCTCTATGCCCCTCCTACAATACTCAGTCTAGAAACTGTGCCCAAGGAGACGAACATACTTTGATAGAAGGATTTAAAAGAACAGTGGTGATATTCGAACGAGCACACACAAACAATAGGAAAGCCACGCTAACCAAACTTGAACAGAAACAGCAGCAGCTGAACCAACAATAATACTGAACAGTGCAGGAAAACACAAAGCATTGGGCGGGTGCCAAGCATCCTCTACCGACCACGAGAAAAGGATTCAAATCCTATTTTCTCTTACGTCCTAGAGGATACTGGGGTCCACATTAGTATCATGGGGATGTACCAAAGCTCCCAAACCGTGTGGGAGAGTGCCGAGGTTTCTGCAGAACAAATTGACCAAACGGAAGGTCCTTAGAGGCCAAAGTATTGAACTTGTAGAACTTAGCAAATGTGTTCAAACCTGACCAAGTAGCTGCTCAGCAGAGCTGTAAAGCCGACACACCCTGGGCAGCCGCCCAGGAAGAACCCACCGACCTAGTAGAGTGGGCCTGTACAGATCTTGGAACCGGCAAACCTGCCATAGACTAAAGCATGCTGGATAGTAAGCAATAGACTGCTTTTAAGCAAGACACCCAATTCTCTTGGGATCATAGAGAACAAACAGAGAGTCTGATTTTCTGTGACGAGCTGTCCGCTTCACATAGATCTTCAAAGCCCACACAACATCCAAGTACTTTGAAGTAGCAGAGGTGTCAGTAACCACCGGAACCACAATAGGTTGGTTGATATGAAATGCAGACACCACCTTTGAAAGAAATTGCTGACGAGTTCTGAGTTCAGCTCTATCTTCATGAAAAATCAAACAGGGGCTTTTGTGAGACAACGCCCCAAGCTCCGACACACACCTCGCTGAAGCCAAGGCCATGTGACGGCTTCCACGTAAGAAACTTGACGTCAACTTCCTGCAAGGAGCCCAAACGTAGGCCCACATCCACTCCTGACTGCAGAAAATGGAGAAAACGTCCCTGTTGAAATTCCAACGTAAGAAATTTCCTGTTCTCACACCGAGAGACGTATTTTTTCCCCAAATACGGTGGTAAGGTTTAGATGTTACCCTCTTTCTGGCTTGGATCAAGGTTGGAATAACCCTTTCCAGGATCCATTTCCGGGCTAGAATTTGACGCTCAACCCCCATGCAGTCAGACGTAGTCACGGTAAGTCGTGAGACGAACGGCCCCTGTTGTAGAAGATCCTCGCAAAGAGGTAGAGGCCACGGGTCCTCTAGGAGTATCTCCAGTAGATCCGCGTACCAGGCCCTCCTTGGCCAGTCCTGAGCAATGAAAATAGCTTGAACCTTTTTCCTTTTTATTTTTTTGACAATTCTTGGGATCAATGGAAGTAGTGGAAACACGTACACCACTTGGTAGTCCCATGGAGTCACCAAAGCTCGCAACGCCACTGCTTGTGGGTCTCTCGACCTGGAACAATACCGCTTGAGCTTCTTGTTAAGACAAGAAGCCATCATGTCGATTTGTGGAATTCTCCACAGACGTGTCAAGCACCCGAACACCTCCAGGTGAAGGCCCCACTCCCCTGGGTGGAGGTCGTATCTGCTGAGGAAGTCTGCTTCCCAGTTGTCCACTCCCAAAATGAAGACTAGCGACAACGCCACAGCGTGCCGTTCTGCCTAGAGGAGAATCCTTGTTATCTCTGACATTGCTGCTCTGCTCTTCATGCCTCCCTGTCGGTTTATGTACGTTACCGCCGTCACATTGTCCGACTGAACCTGAACGGCGTGATACCGAAGATGTGATGCCTGTAGAAAAGCGCTGTATATGGCCATTAGTTCCAGAATGTCGAATCGGAAGAATGGTTTCCTGACTTGACCATTTTCCTTGGAACTGTTCCCCTTGGGTGACTGCACCCCAACCTCTGAGGCTTGCATCTGTGGTTAGCAGAATACAATTTTGAATCCCGAACCGTCAGCCCTCAGTCAGGTGAGAAGTCTGAAGCCACCACAGAAGAGAAAGCCTGGCTTTTGGTGACAGATGTATTCTCTGGTGCATGTTTAGAAGCAATCTGGACCATTTGTCCAACAGATCCAGCTGGAAGGGCCTTGCGTGAAACCTTCCATACTGCAGTGCCTCGTAAGAGGCTACCATCTTCCCCAGGAGGCGAACGCATAGATGCACCGATATCCGGGTCGGCCTTAGAACGTCCCGCACCATCGACTGAATTACCAATGCCTTTTACATTGGAAGGAATACCTTATGTGGCTCCGTATCCAGTATCATCCTCAGGAATGGAAGCCTCTGTGTTGGGTCCAGGTGAGAGATTTTGGCAGGTTCAGAATCCACCTGTGATCCAGGAGTAGTCGTGTTGAGAGGGCAATGTTGCCTAACAACCTCTCCTTGGATGGTGCTTTTATCAGATCGTCCAGGTACGCTATTATGTTCACGTCTTGCTTGTGGTGGAGAAACATCATCTCTGTCATTACCTTGGTGAATACCCTCAGTGCCGTGGTGGGACCAAATGGCAGAGCCTGGAACTGGTAGTGACAGTCCTGTAATGCAAACCTTAGATAAGCCTGATGGGGCAGCCAAAATCATCCTTGATATCCAGAGACACCATGAATTCCCCCTCCTCCAGACCCAAGATCACCGCTCTCAGAGACTCCATCTTGAATTTGAACACCCGTAAGTACAGGTTCAGTGACTTGAGGTTTAAAATGGGCCTTACCGAACCGTCCGGTTTTGGTACCAAAAACAGGTTGGAATAATAACCCTTGTTTTGCAGTTGAAGTGGAATTGGAACAATGACCCGAGTCTGTACCGGTTTTTGAATTGCTGCCTGTATAGTCATGCTTGCGTCTGGAGAAGCTGGCAAGCCTGATTTGAAGAATCTGTGAGGTAGGAGTTCCTGAAACTCCAATCTGTAGGCCTGAGCGATAAGATCGTTGACCCATGGAACCAGGCATGATTTTGCCCATATGCAACTGAAATATCTTAATCGGGCTCCAACCTGCTTGTCTTCCAGGCAGTGGTGTCCACCGTCATGCTGAAGGCTTTGAGGAAGCAGGACCGGAGGTCTGTTCCTGTGAAACTGCAGTTGCAGGTTTCTGGGTTTACCGCTATTGCCTTTGAAGGCTGCAGAAGAACCTTTGGATTTACTTTTAAATTTTGCTGTCCGAAAGGACTGCAGAGTTGGAGCAGAGTAGATTTCCTAGCTGGGGGTGCTGCAGAAGGAAAGTATGTAGACTTACCCGCCGTAGCCTTGGATATCCACGTACCCAGTTCATCTCCAAAAAGGGCCTCACCTGTGAATGGTAGGCTTTCCAAGCCTTTCCTAAAATCCTCATCCGCAGTCCACTGGTGTAGCCACAAGCCACTGCGTTCTGACACCGCCATGGCAGTGGTGCATGCGTTGCGCAAACCAATTTCCTTTATGGCCTCCACCACGTCACCCTCCTCCGCGTCAGATACATCATCATCAGTGTCGGCCTGCAGGATTTGGGCCAGAGTACGCTTTTGTGGACAAATGGCAGGGGTCTGGGAACTGAATCTCTAGTCATCAGGTCCTCCACAGACCTGTGGAGGTCCTGTCTTAAGTATTGTGTCTCTTTCTCATTATGGGACCATTTTATTAGAAATATGTGAGATCATCCCTTTAAGGGAATCCAACCATGCGGGTTCAGACCCACTAGCCTGAGAATGTGTACTATCCTGGGTACACTGTAGTGAATCTCCCCGGAAAGACAAACACTCCACTGTGCAGTAAACACACTCCCTTGACATGGTAATGTGAAGGGACACACACACTCACACACAGTAAAGGTGAAAGCACAGTTAACACACACACACACACACACACACACACACACACACACACACACAGAGCCCGCAGGGAGACACAGAGAAGATGGAGCCAGCCACACCGCGCCCCTTATGCTAAAGCCAAGCTCAGATGGGTCACAAACTAAGCTCCTTAAAAGGGCCTGATATTCTAACACTGATCCCCCCCTCCCCCCCTTACTATGACCCCCTGGTACTACAGAGGAAACGTGGAGTCTTTGTGGAGAAGCTGCGCTTCCCTGCAAGTCCTGTTCCTTCTCCTCCATTTTGTAGGACTTTTTTCCATATGAGCTTTCATTTGTTTGTCATTGCTAATTTGCATTTTATATGTTTTTAGTGTAGTGTCAATATTAAATCATTATGTATTTATCATTACACTCTGACTGGACCCTTCAGACTTCATATGTGTTTTAACACCCTGTCAAGGGGGATACATATTAGTAACACTTGACTTGCGCCAATTGGGAGGAACCACTTTCTTTTATTTGTTCTATTTTCATATTGGGAGCTTTTGAGGGGAGCTCCTGGACTCTCCCTGGGCTTGCACTAGTCTTACAGCGCAGCAAGCAAACTCAAAATATGCCATTATACATCCTGCTTTAAGAAAACTGCTTATCCCTTGTACTAATCTTCATTCTGATAAGGATTTGTGAAAAATTAGATTTATGGTAGACTTGCTATTGTTAAATCTTTCTGCGAGGTACAGTGTGTGTCCACAGGGAATACATTGGGGTGTAGAGAGATGTATTTTGATCCAGGCACCAACAGATTAAAGCTTTAGCTGTTCCAAGATGCATTGAGGCCTCCTCTATAACCCAACCTCCAGTCCAATGCAGGAGCAGGTAAAAGTGAAGGCAGATGTTAGTCACATAGAACCACATTCTCACAACAGGAGAAGGGACCAGCGACCAATGCCATACAAACCCATAGAAGCTAGGTGCGTCAGGGTGGGCGCCCTGTGGAACCCAGTGTACCTCGCAGAAAGAGATTTAACCATGGTAAGTCTACCATAAATCTCCTTTTTTGCAGCAGGGTACACTGTGTTCCACAGGGAATACATTGCGGATGTCCCAAAGCAGTTCCTCAAGGGAGGGGATGCGCCTTAGCGGGTATGAGCACCCGGCGTCCAAAGAAAGCATCCTGGGAAGCGGAAGTATCAAAAGGCATAGAACCTAATGAACGTGTTCAGAGGACCACGTAGCCGCCTTGCACAAATGTTCTGCGGAAGTGCCATGGCGGGCCGCCCAAGAGGGTCCAACCAACCGAGTAGAATGGGCTTTAATAGCAGCAGGAGCTGGAGGTCCAGCCTGTGCTTAAGCTTGCGCAATCACCATTCTAATCCATCTGGCCAAGGTTTGCCTAGTCGCAGGCCAGGTACGTGTGAAAACCAAAAAGTACAAAAAGGGAATCTGACCTCCTGATAGAGGCAGTCCTCTCCACGTATATACGGAGAGCCCGTACCACATCCAAAGACCGCTCTTTGTAGGACAAACCAGAAGAGATGAAGGCTGGAACCACAATCTCTTGGTTATGGTGAAAAGATACCACTTTAGGCAATTAACCAGGGCGTGTTCTAAGAACTGCCCGCTCACGGTAAAATATCAGAAAGGGTGAACGACAGGACAGAGCGCCAAGGTCCAACACCCTCCTAGCAGAGGCAATAGCCAGTAGGAACAGGACCTTGACCGTGAGCCATTTAAGGTCCACTGATTCAAGAGATTCAAATGAAGACTCATGCAGGGCATTCAGAACAGAGAGATCCCATGCAGCCACAGGAGGGACAGAGGGAGGCTGAATCCGTAAAACACCCTGAGTGAAAGTATGAACGTCAGGAATAGATGCAATTTTTCTAGGAAAACATATCAACAAGGCAGGGATATGAACCTTGAGGGAGGCCAGACAAAGGCCTAAATCCAGGCCTTGTTGCAGCAAAGCCAGAAGTCGTGAAGTACTGAATTCGTAAGCCTCGTAATTCTTAGAAGCACACCAGGTGAAGAATTCCAGTCCCTATAATAAATCCGAGCAGATACCGGTTTGCGGGCTTTCAGCATAGTTTGGATGCCCGCCTCGAAGAATCCTTTGGCCCTCAGGAGTAAAGCTTCAAAAGTCACGCCGTCAAGGCCAGCCTGGCCAGGTCCGGATAAAGACAAGGGCCCTGAACGAGGAAGTCTGGGGTTTGAGGAAGTAGTTCCACTAGAAGTAGAGACATTTTAAATTCCCTTCAGGGAGCAATCCCTCCACCAATCGGTGAGGGAGCCCACTCTGAAAGACGCAATATTAGACTTAATACTTACAAATGGAGACAGAATATCGGACGTAAAAGTGGGTGAAAACCTGGGATCCAGTGGTCATCAAGCAGTATAGTTCAGCATAAAGACAGAGACCGACTCATCCCATACAAAAACAAAGGTGTTGGATTTTAGAAAGTCTGATCTTGTAGGGATGGAAAAATGTGTAAGCAATTCTTTGGCAGAGTGGAGGCACTTAGAAGCAGTGCAGGAGAGGTGGTAAACATTAAAAAGCGTAATATTAAAGGCAGCAGACCTTTATATCAAAAGTGTTAAGAAAAACACAAGGAAAAGGAAGCCAGCTAGTGGTTTGCGAAAGAAGTAGCAAATATTGTGTGTGTGTGGGGGGGGGGGGGGGAAGAGATGGCTTTTAGGAAATATAAGCAGACAAAATAATGACGACAAAGAGATATATCTTGTTAGACAGAAGGAGACTAAGAAGGTAATCAGATGTGCAAAGGCACAAGTGGAGGAGAAAATGGCCCAGTCAGTGGGTAAAGGAGGCAAAACTTTTTTTTATTTAGGTTTATAAAGTGAAAGGAGAAAAGCAAAAGGCGGAATTATAAATCTAAAGACAAAGACTGGGAGTCTTGTTGAGGGAGAGAGTGAAATAGCAGATCTTAATTATTTTTGCTCAGTATTAACTACTGAAAGAATGGGGAAGGGGCCACAGTAAAATTGCAGGGATATTCAGGAAAATTAAACAAATTTGAGTAAAAACTACTTCACAGAAGGGGTAGTGGACAAGTGGAATAGCCTCCCATCAGAGGTGGTAGAGGCTAAGACAGTAGAGCTATTTAAACATGCATGGTATAGACATAAGGATATCCTTACAAAGAAATAAGGATCAAATAAGTTTTGAGATAAAAATATGGTTAAAAAAAGGGCAGACTAGATGGGCCAAGTGGTTCTTATCTGCCGTCAAATTCTAGGTTTCTATATTAGAAGAGGACGCTCTATCGATAGACCCTGCAAGTCTGAGAACCAATGCCATCTGGGTCATGCTGGAGCGACTAGAAGTAGTATTCCTCCTACTTGCTTGAACTTCCGTAGTACCCTGGGCAGGAGTGACACTGGAGGGAACATGCAGGTCAGCCGAAAGTTCCATGGAATTGCCAGTGTGTCCATGAACGCTGCTTGAGGATCCCTGGTTCTCGATCCAAAGACCGTAACTTTGTGATTGTGTCGAGACGCCACATCTGGTAGGCCCCACTTGTTCACTAGGAGTTGAAAGACTTCCTGATGAAGATACCACTCTCCGGCGTGCACGTCCTGACTGAGGAAATCACCATCCCAGTTGAGGACTCCCAGAATGAACACTGCCGATATTGCAGGAAGAAGGCGTTCCGGCCAACTAAGGATTTTTGACACTTTCATCAATGCCATGTGGGTTCGAGTGCCGCCTTGATTGTTTATGTACGCCGCCGTGGTGGCGTTGTCTGACCGTACTTGAACAGGCCTGTTCTGTATTAGAGGCAGGGCGGGAGACAAAGCATTGAACACTGCCCGCAATTCCAGAATGTTTATCAAAAGGAGCGATTCCACCATGGTCCAGCGACCCTGGAAAGAGTGTTGCTCCAACACCGCGCCCCAACCCCTCAGACTGGCGTCGGTAGTCAGTAGGACCCAGTTGGGGATCCAGAAGGGATGGCCCCTGCTCAACTGCTGGTCCTGTAGCCACCAGGTTAGCGACAGACGAACCTCCGAAGTCAAGGAGATCATGTGAGACCTGATCAGATGAGGCAGGCCATCACACTTGGAAAGGGCTAACCTCTGTAGATGGCGAGAATGGAATTGAGCATTCTCTACTATGTCGAAAGCAGACACCATAAGGCCTAGTACCTGCATCACTGAGTGTATCGATACTCTTGGGCGAGAAAGGAAGTATCGGATTCTGTCCTGAAGTTTTAGGACCTTCTCTGGAGACAGAAACAGCCGTTGACCCCAGGTGCACCACGCTCAGAGCAGGGACCAGCGAGGACTTCTTCCAGTTGATGAGCCACCCGTGGGCTTGTAGGAAGTTTACCTTTGTAGGTGACTAAGGAGGACATTGTGGGAGTTTGACAGAATCAGCAAACCGTCCAGATACAGTAGGATCCTGACTCTCTGGCGATGGAGATGAGCAGTCATCCTGGCCATAACCTCAGTGAAGGTCCGAAGGACCATGGCCAGTCCAAATGGCAGAGCCTGGAACAGATAGTGAAGGTTGCCAAAAGCAAACCGCAGATATTGCCGATACGATATGGCAATAGGCATATGTAGGTAAGCATCTTTTATATCCAGGGATACCATATAGCCTCCAGGTTCCATGGCCAGTACAATTGAGCGCAGTGTTTCCATACTGAACTTGGACACTCTCACAAACTTGTTCAGTAATTGGAGGTTGAGAATAGGCCGGAAAGACCCATCAGGTTTCGGGACTAGAAATAGGGTCGAGTAGCATCCTCTACTACTCTGGGACAGAGGTACAGGCACCACTACTCCTATATCCAGGAGGGAACGCACGCACAACCATCTGTAGAGCTTGCGCCTTTAACGGATCCGAAAGGATAACCGTTGTGCAGAACTGGCGAGGGAGACGTCTCTTGAAAGAGAATGCGTACCCATGAGAGACAGCTTCTCGCACTCGTGCGTCTCAAGTGGTCATTAACCAGACCTGGATGAATCGTAGTAGTCGGCCCCCCACCCTGGGATCCCCCAGGGGGAGGCCTGTCTCGTCATGCAGCAGGCTTGTCAGGAGAAGCAGCCCAGGATAGTTAGGCCTTGGGCCTAGTGATTGTTGGGAACACGAGGCAATCTCGGGTATGCCTGAGCTTTGCTATCCCTTAAGGCCAAAAGCAGGGAAAACTGGTAATATATGCCTTCTGTGCAGAAGTAGCAGCATTTGGGAGAAAGGCAGTCGTGGTAGCCGCTGATTCAGACCCAATTTTTAATTAGGACTACCCCAAATAAGATGTCCCCAGTAAATAAGAATTTACTTACCGATAATTCTATTTCTCGTAGTCCGTAGTGGATGCTGGGGACTCCGTCAGGACCATGGGGGATAGCGGGCTCCGCAGGAGACAGGGCACATCTAAAAAAGCTTTTAGGTCACATGGTGTGTACTGGCTCCTCCCCCTATGACCCTCCTCCAAGCCTCAGTTAGGTACTGTGCCCGGACGAGCGTACACAATAAGGAAGGATCTTGAATCCCGGGTAAGACTCATACCAGCCACACCAATCACACCGTACAACTTGTGATCTGAACCCAGTTAACAGTATGATAACAAAACGAAGTAGCCTCCGAAAAGATGGCTCACAACAATAGTAATAACCCGATTTTTGTAACAATAACTATGTACAAGCATTGCAGACAATCCGCACTTGGGATGGGCGCCCAGCATCCACTACGGACTACGAGAAATAGAATTATCGGTAAGTAAATTCTTATTTTCTCTAACGTCCTAGTGGATGCTGGGGACTCCGTCAGGACCATGGGGATTATACCAAAGCTCCCAAACGGGCGGGAGAGTGCGGATGACTCTGCAGCACCGAATGAGAGAACTCCAGGTCCTCCTTAGCCAGAGTATCAAAATTTGTAAAATTTTACAAACGTGTTCTCCCCTGACCACGTAGCTGCTCGGCAAAGTTGTAATGCCGAGACTCCTCGGGCAGCCGCCCAGGATGAGCCCACCTTCCTTGTGGAATGGGCATCTACATATTTCGTCTGTGGCAGGCCTGCCACAGAATGTGCAAGCTGAATTGTACTACAAATCCAGCGTGCAATAGACTGCTTAGAAGCATGAGCACCCAGCTTGTTGGGTGTATACAGTATAAACAGCAAGTCAGACTTTCTGACTCCAGCCGTCCTAAATATATATATATATATATATATTTTTAGGGCCCTGACCACGTCTAGTAACTTGGAGTCCTCCAAGTCCCTAGTAGCCGCAGGCACCACAAGAGGTTGTTTCAGGTGAAAACGCTGACACCCCTTTATGAAGAAACTGGAGACGAGTCCCAGTTCTGTCCTGTTCAAATGGAAAATTTTAATATGGGCTTTTGTAAGACAAAGCCGCCCATTCTGACAATCGCCTGGCCGAGGCCAGGGCTAACAACATGGTCACTTCCCATGTGAGATATTTGTCAACAGCATGGTCACTTTCCATGTGAGATATTTCAAATCCACAGATTTGAGCGGTTCAAACCAATATGATTTTAAGAAATCCCAACACTATGTTGAGATCTCACGGTGCCCCTAGGGGCACAAAAAAGCTGTATATGCAATACATCCTTTACAATCTGGACTTCAGGAACTGAAGTCAATTCTTTCTGGAAGAAAATCTACAGGGCCGAAATTTAAATGTTAATGAACCCCAATTTGAGGTCCAAAACACTCCTGTTTTCAGGAAGTGTAGAAATCGACCTAGTTGAATTTCCGTCGTGGAGCCTTCCTGGCCTCACCCACGCAACATATTTTCACCACATGAGGTGATGACGTTGTGCGGTCACCTCCTTCCTGGCTTTGACCAGGGTAGGTATGACCTCTTATGGAATGCCTTTTCCCCTCAGGATCCGGCATTCAACCGCCATGCCGTCAAACGCAGCCGCGGTAAGTCTTGGAATAGACATGGTACTTGCTGAATCAAGTCCCTTCTTAGCTCCCCAGGCCCTTAGTCCTCTGTGAGCATTTCTTGAAGTTCCGGGTACCAAGTCCCTCTTGGCCAATCCGGAGCCACTAGTATAGTTCATACTCCTCTATGTCTTATAATTCTCAATACCCTGGTTATGAGAAACAGAGGAGGGAACACATACACAGACTGGTACACCCACGGTGTTACCAGAACATCCACAGCTATCGCCTGAAGGTCTCATGACCTGGCGGAATACCTGTCCCGTTTTTTGTTCGGGCGGGACGCCATCATGTCCACCTTTGGTCTTTGCCAACGGTCCACAATCATGTTGAAAAACTTCCCTATGAAGTTTCCACTCTCCCGGGTGGAGGTCATGCCTGCTGAGGAAGTCTGCTTCCCAGTCGTCCACTCCCGGAAAGAACACTGCTGACAGTGCTATCACATGATTTTCCGCCTAGCGAAAAATCCTTGCAGTTTTCACTGCCCTCCTGCTTCTTGTGCCGCCCTTCTGTTTACGTGGGCGACTGCCGTGATGTTATCCCACTGGATCAATACCGGCTGACCTTGAAGCAGAGGTCTAGCTAAGTTTAGAGCATTATAAAATTGCTCTAAGCTTATTTATGCGGAGAGAATTCTCCAGACTTAATCACACTTCCCTGGAAATTTTTTCCCTGTGTGACTGTTCCCCAGCCTCTCAGGCTGGCCTCCGTGGTCACCGGCATCCAATCCTGAATGCCGAATCTGCGGCCCTCTAGAAGATGAGCACTCTGTAATCACCACAGGAGAGACACCCTTTTCCTTGGATATAGGGTTATCCGCTGATGCATCTGAGGATGCGATCCGGACCATTTGTCCAGCAGATCCCACTGAAGAGTTCTTGCGGGAAATCTGCCGAATGGAATTGCTTCGTAATAAGCCACCATTTTTACCAGGACTCTTGTGCAATGATGCACTGACACTTTTCCTGGTTTTAGGAGGATCCCGATTAGCTCGGATAACTCCCTGGTTTTCTCCACTGGGAGAAACACGTTTTTCTGGACTGTGTCCAGAATCTTCCCTAGGAACAGTAGACGTGTCGTCGGAAAAAGCTGCGATTTTGGAATATTTAGAATCCACTCGTGCTGTCGTAGAACTACTTAAGATAGTGCTACTCCGACCTCCAACTGTTCTCTGGACCTTGCCCTTATCAGGAAAGCGTCCATGTTTCTTTTAAGAAAAATCATCATTCCGGCCATTACCTTGGTAAAGACCCGGGGCGCCGTGGACAATCCAAACGGCAGCGTCTGAACTGATAGTGACAGTTCTGTACCAGGAACCTGAAGTACCCTTGGTGAGAAGGGCAAATTTGGACCTGTAGGTAAACGTCCCTGATATCCAGTGACATCATATCGTCCCCTTCTTCCTGGTTCGCTATCACTGCTCCGAGTGACTCCATCTTGATTTGAACGCTTGTATGTAAGTGTTCAAATATTTCAGATCTCACCGAGCCGGTTGGCTTCAGTACCACAATATAGTGTGGAATACTACCCCCTTCCTTGTTGTAAGAAGGGTACTTTGATTATCACCTGCTGGGATTACAGCCTGTGAATTGTGTGAGGGGGAGACGTCTCGAATTTCCAATGTACACCTGGGATATTACATGTAGGATCCCGGAGTTCCCTTGCGAGTGTTGCTGAAACTCTTGAGATGACCCCCTACCGCACCTGAGTCCGCTTGTACGGCCCCAGCGTTATGCTGCGGACTTGGCAGAAGCCGTGAGGAGCTTCTGTTCCTGGGAATGAGCTGCTTGCTGCAGTCTTCTTCCCTTTCCTCTCCCCCTGGGCAGATATGACTGGCCTTCGCCCGCCTGCCCGTATGGGGACGAAAGGACTGAGACTGAAAAGACTGTGTCCTTTTCTGCCAATATGTGACTCGGGGTAACAAAAGGTGGATTTTTCAGCTGTTGCCATGGCCACCAGGTCCAATGGACCGCCCCTTTATACGGCAATACTTCCATATGCCGTCTGGAATCTGCCTCACCTGACCACTGTCGTGTCTTCGTCTGGCAGATATGTACATCACATTTACTCTTGATGCCAGAATGCAAATATGCCTCTGCGCATCACACATATATAGAAATGCATCCTTAAAATGCTCTATAGACAATAAAATCCTGTCCCTGTCAAGGGTATCAAAATTTTCAGTCAGGAAATCCGACCAAGCCCCCTCAGCGCTGCACATCCAGGCTGAGGCGATTGCTGGTCGTAGTATAACACCAGTATGTGTGTATATACTGTTATGATATTTTCCAGCTTCCTATCAGCTGGCTCCTTGAGGGCGGCCGTATCTGGAAACGGTAACGCCATGTTTTTTATAAGCGTGTGAGCGCCTTGTCCACCCTAAGGTGTGTTTTCCAACTCGCCCTTACTACTGGCGGGAAAAAGGGTATACCGCCCATAACTTTCTGTCGGAGGAACCCCACGTATCATCACACACTTCATTTAATTTATCTGATTCAGGCAAAACTACAAGTAGTTTATTCCCACCCTACAAAATACCCTTATTTGTGGTACTTGTGGTATCAGAAATACGTAACACCTCCTTCATTGCCCTTAACATGTAACTTGTGGCCCTAAAGGAAAAATAAGAATTTACTTACCGATAATTCTATTTCTCGGAGTCCGTAGTGGATGCTGGGGTTCCTGAAAGGACCATGGGGGATAGCGGCTCCGCAGGAGACAGGGCACAAAAGTAAAGCTTTTACAGGTCAGGTGGTGTGTACTGGCTCCTCCCCCTATGACCCTCCTCCAGACTCCAGTTAGGTACTGTGCCCGGACGAGCGTACACAATAAGGGAGGATTTTGAATCCCGGGTAAGACTCATACCAGCCACACCAATCACACCGTACAACTTGTGATCTAAACCCAGTTAACAGTATGATAACAGAGGAGCCTCTGAAAGATGGCTTCCTAAACAATAACCCGAATTAGTTAACAATAACTATGTACAAGTATTGCAGATAATCCGCACTTGGGATGGGCGCCCAGCATCCACTACGGACTCCGAGAAATAGAATTATCGGTAAGTAAATTCTTATTTTCTCTATCGTCCTAAGTGGATGCTGGGGTTCCTGAAAGGACCATGGGGATTATACCAAAGCTCCCAAACGGGCGGGAGAGTGCGGATGACTCTGCAGCACCGAATGAGAGAACTCCAGGTCCTCCTTTGCCAGGGTATCAAATTTGTAAAAATTTACAAACGTGTTCTCCCCTGACCACGTAGCTGCTCGGCAGAGTTGTAATGCCGAGACCCCTCGGGCAGCCGCCCAAGATGAGCCCACCTTCCTTGCGGAATGGGCCTTAACAGATTTAGGCTGTGGCAGGCCTGCCACAGAATGTACAAGTTGAATTTTGTTACAAATCCAACGAGCAATCGACTGCTTAGAAGCAGGTGCACCCAACTTGTTGGGTGCATACAGTATAAACAGCGAGTCAGATTTTCTGACTCCAGCCGTCCTTTAAATGTATATTTTTTTTAAGGCTCTGACAACGTCCAACAACTTGGAGTCCTTCAAGTCGTCTGTAGCCGCAGGCACTACAATAGGCTGGTTCAGGTGAAACGCTGATACCACCTTAGGGAGAAAATGCGGACGCGTCCGCAGCTCTGCCCTATGTCGAATGGAAAATTAAATAAGGGCTTTTATAAAACAAAGCCGCCAGTTCAGATACTCTCCCGGCTGAAGCCAGGGCCAGTAACATAGTCACTTTCCATGTGAGATATTTCAAATCCACATACTTTAGTGGTTCAAACCAATTGGATTTGAGGAAATCTAAAACTACATTTAGATCCCACGGTGCCACCTTAGGCACCACAGGAGGCTGTATATGCAGTACTCCTTTGATAAAAATCTGGACCTCAGGGACTGAGGCCAATTCTTTTTGGAAGAATATTGATAGGGCCGAAATTTGAACCTTAATAGATCCCAATTTGAGACCCATAGACAATCCTGATTGCAGGAAATGTAGGAAAACGACCCAGTTGAAATTCCTCCATCGGAGCACTCCGCTGCTCGCACCACGCAACATATTTTCGCCAAATACGGCGATAATGCTTCGCGGTGACTTCCTTCCTTGCCTTTATCAAGGTAGGAATGACTTCTTCTGGAATGCCTTTTCCTTTTAGGATCTGGCATTCAAACGCCATGCCGTCAAACGCAGCCGCGGTAAGTCTTGAAAAAGACAAGTACCCTGCTGAAGCAGGTCCCTTCTCAGAAGTAGAGGCCACGGATCGTCCGTGACCATCTCTTGAAGTTCCGGGTACCAAGTCCTTCTTGGCCAATCCGGAGCCACTAGTCTTACTCCTCTTTGCCGTATAATCCTCAATACCTTTGGTATGAGAGGCAGAGGAGGAAACACATATACCGACTGGTACACCCAAGATGTTACCAGCGCGTCCACAGCTATTGCCTGCGGATCTCTTGACCTGGCGCAATACCTGTCCAGTGTTTTGTTGAGGCGAGACGCCATCATGTCCACCATTGGTTTTACCCAACGGTTTAATAGCATGTGGAAAACTTCTGGATGAAGTCCCCACTCTCCCGGGTGAAGGTCGTGTCTGCTGAGGAAGTCTGCTTCCCAGTTGTCCACGCCCGGGATGAATACTGCTGACAGTGCTATCACGTGATTCTCCGCCCAGCGAAGGATCCTGGCAGCTTCTGCCATTGCCCTCCTGCTTCTTGTGCCGCCCTGTCTGTTTACATGGGCGACTGCCGTGATGTTGTCCGACTGGATCAACACCGGTCTTCCTTGAAGCAGAGGTTCCGCCTGGCTTAGAGCATTGTAGATTGCTCTTAGTTCCAGAATGCTTATGTGAAGAGACTTTTTCAGGCTCGACCACACTCCCTGGAAATTTCTTCCCTGTGTGACTGCTCCCCAGCCTCTCAGGCTGGCATCCGTGGTCACCAGGATCCAATCCTGCATGCCGAATCTGCGGCCCTCCAATAGATGAGCCTCCTGCAACCACCACAGAAGGGATACCCTTGTCCTCGGCGACAGGGTTATCCGCAGGTGCATCTGAAGATGCGACCCTGACCATTTGTCCAACAGATCCCTTTGCATGGAATCTGCCGAAAGGGATTGCTTCGTAAGAAGCTACCATTTTTTCCCAGGACTCTTGTGCATTGATGTACAGACACCTTTCCTGGTTTTAGGAGGTTCCTGACCAGGTCAGATAACTCCTTGGCTTTTTCTTCGGGAAGAAAAACCTTTTTCTGAACTGTGTCCAGAATCATCCCCAGGAACAGCAGACGAGTTGTCGGCATTAATTGGGATTTTGGAATATTCAGAATCCATCCGTGCTGCTTTAGCACCTCTTGAGATAGTGCTAAACCCATCTCTAGCTGTTCTCTGGACCTTGCCCTTATTAGGAGATCGTCCAAGTATGGGATAATTAATACGCCCTTTCTTCGAAGAAGAAATATTATCTCGGCCATTACCTTTGTAAAGACCCGAGGTGCCGTGGACAAACCAAACGGCAGCGTCTGAAACTGATAGTGACAGTTTTGTACAACGAACCTGAGGTACCCCTGGTGTGAGGGGTAATTGGAACGTGGAGATACGCATCCTTGATGTCCAAGGATACCATAAAGTCCCCTTCTTCCAGGTTCGCTATCACTGCTCTGAGTGACTCGATCTTGAACTTGAACTTCTTTATGTACAGGTTCAAGGACTTCAGATTTAGAATAGGCCTTACCGAGCCATCCGGCTTCGGTACCACAAAAAGAGTGGAATAATACCCCTTCCCTTGTTGTAGAAGAGGTACCTTGACTATCACCTGCTGAGAATACAGCTTGTGAATGGCTTCCAAAACCGTCTCCCTTTCTGAGGGGGACGTTGGTAAAACAGACTTCAGGAAACGGCGAGGTGGCTCTGTCTCTAATTTCAACCTGTACCCCTGAGATATTATCTGCAGGATCCAGGGATTTACCTGCGAGTGAGCCCACTGCGCGCTGTAATTCTTGAGACGACCGCCTACCGCCCCCGAGTCCGCTTGCGAAGCCCCAGCGTCATGCTGAGGCTTTTGTAGAAGCCGGGGAGGGCTTCTGTTCCAGGGAAGGAGCTGCCTGTTGCTGTCTCTTCCCTCGTCCTCTGCCTCGTGGCAGATATGAATAGCCCTTTGCTCTCTTATTTTTAAAGGAACGAAAGGGCTGCGGTTGAAAGGTCGGTGCCTTTTTCTGTTGGGGAGTGACTTGAGGTAGAAAGGTGGATTTCCCGGCCGTAGCCGTGGCCACCAAATCCGATAGACCGACCCCAAATAACTCCTCTACGCATCGCCTGTCCACTGTCGTGTCCATAAAGCTCTTCTGGCCGAAATGGACATAGCACTTACCCGTGATGCCAGTGTGCAGATATCTCTCTGTGCATCACGCATATAAAGAAATGCATCCTTTATTTGTTCTAACGACAGTAAAATATTGTCCCTGTCCAGGGTATCAATATTTTCGATCAGGGACTCTGACCAAACTACCCCAGCACTGCACATCCAGGCAGTCGCAATAGCTGGTCGTAGTATAACACCTGCATGTGTGTATATACCTTTTTGGATCTTTTCCATCCTCCTATCTGATGGATCTTTAAGTGCGGCCGTCTCAGGAGAGGGTAACGTCACTTGTTTTGATAAGCGTGTTAGCGCTTTGTCCACCCTAGGAGGTGTTTCCCAGCGCTCCCTAACCTCTGGCGGGAAAGGGTATAAAGCCAATAACTTCTTTGAAATTAGCAGTTTTTTATCGGGCACCCCACGCTTCATCACACACGTCATTTAATTCTTCTGATTCGGTAAAAACTACTGGTAGTTTTTTCACACCCCACATAATACCCTGTTTAGTGGTACCTGTAGTATCAGCTAAATGTAACATCTCCTTTATTGCCAAAATCATATAACGTGTGGCCCTACTGGAAAATACGGTTGATTCGTCACCTTCACCACCGGAATCAGTGCCTGTGTCTGGGTCTGTGTCGACCGACTGAGGCAAGGGGCGTTTTACAGCCCCTGACGGTGTTTGAGGCGCCTGGACAGGCACTAATTGAGTGTCCGGCCGCCTCATGTCGGCAAACGACTGCTTAAGCGAGTTGACGCTATCCCGTAATTCCACAAATAAAGGCATCCATTCTGGTGTCGACCCCCTAGAAGGTGACATCCTCATATTTGGCAATTGCTCCGCCTCCACACCAATAACGTCCTCATACATGTCGACACACACGTACCGACACACAGCAGACACACAGGGAATGCTCTATACGAAGACAGGACCCACTAGCCCTTTGGGGAGACAGAGGGAGAGTCTGCCAGCACACACCAAAAAGCGCTATATATGACAGGGATAGCCTTATGATTAAGTGCTCCCTTATAGCTGCTTTTATATTAATATATTGCCATTTATTTTGCCCCCCCTCTCTGTTATACCCTGTTTCTGTAGTGCAGTGCAGGGGAGAGACCTGGGAGCCTTCCTGACCAGCGGAGCTGTGACAGAAAATGGCGCCGTGTGCTGAGGAGATAGGCCCCGCCCCTTTTCCGGCGGGCTCGTCTCCCGCTATTTAGTACATTTAGGCAGGGGTAAATATCTCCATATAGCCTCTGGGGCTATATGTGAGGTATTTTTAGCCTTTTTAAAGGTTTACATTTGCCTCCCAGGGCGCCCCCCCCCCAGCGCCCTGCACCCTCAGTGACTGCCGTGTGAAGTGTGCTGAGAGGAAAATGGCGCACAGCTGCAGTGCTGTGCGCTACCTTAAGAAGACTGCAGGAGTCTTCAGCCGCCGATTCTGGACCTCTTCTTGCTTCAGCATCTGTGAGGGGGCCGGCGGCGTGGCTCCGGTGACCATCCAGGCTGTACCTGTGATCGTCCCTCTGGAGCTTCATGTCCAGTAGCCAAGAAGCCAATCCATCCTGCACGCAGGTGAGTTCACTTCTCCCCTCTGTCCCTCGTTGCAGTGATCCTGTTGCCAGCAGGAATCACTGTAAAATAAAAAACCTAAGCTAAACTCTCTAAGCAGCTCTTTATGAGAGCCACCTAGAATTGCACCCTTCTCGGCCGGGCACAAAAATCTAACTGGAGTCTGGAGGAGGGTCATAGGGGGAGGAGCCAGTACACACCACCTGACCTGTAAAAGCTTTACTTTTGTGCCCTGTCTCCTGCGGAGCCGCTATCCCCCATGGTCCTTTCAGGAACCCCAGCATCCACTTAGGACGATAGAGAAAATACGTTTGTTTCTTCACCGTCGACACTGGGGTCAGTGTCCGTGTCAGTGTCCGTCGACCGACTGAGGTAAATGGGCGTTTTTACAAGCCCCTGACGGTGTCTGAGACGCCTGGACCGATACTAATTTGTCCGCCGGCTGTCTCATGTCGTCAACCGGCTTGCAGCGTGTTGACATTATCACGTAATTCCATAAGTAAGCCATCCATTCTGGTGTCGACTCCCTAGAGAGTGACATCACCATTACAGGCAATTTTCTCCGTCTCCTCACCAACATTTTCCTCATACATGTCGACACACACGTACCGACCTACAGCACACACATACAGGGAATGCTCTGATAGAGGACAGGACCCACTAGCCCTTTGGGGAGACAGAGGGAGAGTTTGCCAGCACACACCAAAAGCGCCATAATGTATATAACAACCCTAGAAGGTGTTGTTTCTATATATGGGCTCTTAATATATAATTATATCGCCAATTTATGCCCCCCTTCTCTTTAACCCTGTTTCTGTAGTGCAGGGGAGAGTGGGAGCCTTCCTCACCAGCGGAGCTGGTCAGGAAAATGGCGCTGAGTGCTGAGGAGAATAAGCTCCGCCCCTTTCACGGCGGGCTTTTCTCCCGGTTATTAGGAAAACTGGCCTGGGTTAAATACATATATATAGCCTTAATGGCTATATGTGATGTATTTATTTGCCTCTAAGGTAATCTATATTGCTGCCCAGGGCGCCCCCAGCAGCGCCCTGCACCCTCCGTGACCGAGATCAGTGAGCCGTGTAGCAACAATGGCGCACAGCTGCAGTGCTGTGCGCTACCTTCATGAAGACTGAGGAGTCTTCTGCCGCCTGTTTCCGGACCTCCGTTCTGCCGTTCTTCAGCGTCTGTAAGGGGGATCGGCGGCGCGGCTCCGGGACGAACCCCAGGCTGACCTGTGTTCCGACTCCCTCTGGAGCTCAGTGTCCAGTAGCCTAAAACTTCAATCCTCCTGCACGCAGGTGAGTTACAAGTCTCTCCCCTAAGTCCCTCGTTGCAGTGATCCTGTCGCCAGCAGGAATCACTGATTAGAAACCTAAAAAAAAACTTTTCTAAACAGCTCTTTAAGAGAGCCACCTAGATTGCACCCTCTCGGACGGGCACAAAAACCTAACTGAGGCTTGGAGGAGGGTCATAGGGGGAGGAGCCAGCACACACCATGTGACCTAAAAGCTTTTTTAGATGTGCCCTGTCTCCTGCGGAGCCCGCTATCCCCCATGGTCCTGACGGAGTCCCCAGCATCCACTAGGACGTTAGAGAAAAGGGGAATACCTCCAAGGACTTTTGGAGTCCAGATCCACTTTCTGTGACCTCAACCACAGAATACGTGAAGCCAGGACAGACGTATTCGACGCTTTGGCAGCCAACACCCCCCTCGGCCCCGGGGGACGCCTCTTGGTGTAGAAAAAAAGGTGGCGGTGGTATTGTGAGACAGGGAATGTCTGGCATTGTCAGATATATCCTCGGGCAGCTCTTCCTCTAATGCTTGATCCAGTCATCAATCTATTTTACAGCCCCAAGAGGACGCAATCGTGGTCTATGTACAACACCCATAATGGAGTAATAGACTTCAGGCATCCCTCCACACACTTATCTGTTTGTTCCTACAGTAAGGGTACAGTGGTGAGAGGCAGTTGACGACACCCGATGGGTGACACGAGTTCACTAGCAGTGAATTACCTACTTGTTAGGTAACTCTGCAGGGGGAGGATATCGAGCTAAACCCCATTGTAGACAGGGGGGGAATGTCTTCCCTGGATTAGACCATGGGTCTTGTCTGATGTACACTTAATGGTCAGATTGTTGTAACAGAGTTTTATTTACCCTCTGATGCGTGAACATATCAGTTTGTTTAACCACAGTAGGGGAATCCTCTAATCATTAGTGATTTGTAGGATTTATTTCCTAGTAACCACAAGGGCAGTGGTATCATTTAGCAATGAAAAATCCTTGTCAGAAACACCTAATATAGGGACTGACAGGACAGCATGGTCCACCCATCTTCAGATAAAATATCAGAGATTACTGGATAAGGAGGAGGAAGCAGCCCGCTTAGATGACCCAGAGACACAAGAGAGACCTGGAATAGGGTTTTGCCTGACCAAGGAATAAGTCATATGCTACAACCCGTAAGGTAACACTTTCCCACCCAAAGCGGAGTAACCATGGGGACATCAGTGACTAATGTTACAGGTGGTCCTATAGGGGGCATAAAGCGTTCAACTAGAGTACCCAGTAGGTTTGAGTCCAGGTTGGCTCCAGATTGATTACAGGAGCTGCGGACCGACGGGGAGATGTAAGAGACATGGTCTGTGTACTATCACACAAAACTTCCCCCTCAGATAAATACGTTGCGCATGCTCTGCTGGATGCAGGAGCGTCCCCAGATTTACTGACTTACATGTTAAACATTATACACAAATGCAACAGAGAGCAGTTTAGTACAATACCTGCGAATAAATCTGTTAGCATGTGACCGAGTACCCAGTACACAACACCTGCGAATAAATCCAGTATTATGTGACGGAGTACACAGTAGATTACACATAATAGGTAAATACTGTGACGCACTATATTTTGAGCCAGGTGCACCTAGTCCCCTAGGGTACAGTATACAGTGATAGATATCTCTGGAATGGACTGCAGTGAAATCACATAGCAGATAAAGGGACACACAGTCACGTTTGCAATGCAAATCATTGTTTTCAGGACAATAAAATTGCATTGGATTATATGAACACACATACATATATATATATATATATATATATATATATATATATATATATATATATATATATATATATATATAAACAATGTGCGGACTGAGACCAGATGTACAGGTCAGAGTACTTGTACAATATATTCTTGCACAGGTACACTTGTTCTTAACTAACACTGTTTTAATATCGACATGTAGAATACTTAAGTGTTTGTAAAACTACGGCACTGATGTACAGGCAGGTTTACAAAGGAGACTTTGCCCTGCAGTCCCGGAGACCAGTCGCATCTATTTTAGAAAATGGCACCCAGCGGCTCAGTCAGGGAGTGAGGGAGAGTGCGAGGCAGCTCCAGGGTGCGAACACCAGCAGGGCCGGGATGGGCGACAGGTAAAGCACTGGCTCCCCTATGCTGGACTTCACCACTTGGTACTGTGTAGTCTTATTAAAAGTGGACATTAGTATATCCGACCTGTACTCCTATGCCCTGGTGGATATAGTGGGGTCCTTGCTCTGTCACAGCGCCCACGCCAGCGTCGCAGTCCATCTCCCTAGACTGCGATCGGAACGCGATTTAATGGCGGGTCCCGTCTGGGGGACCCTCTTACGTCCTCCCCATAGCAGCCCCGCAAACCAGGAGAGCGTCTGCGACTGTGTGCCTAAGCTGGAGCGTCTCAGCCGCAAGTACCCGGGAACTGAGCAAGCGGGAGTATGCGACGCAGCTTGGGAGGTGATGGAGCTGCAGTGCTGAAATGTCACCCTGACATACAGCGCTGACAGCCCAGTTTTGAAGAAATTTTCTGTCAAAAAAAGCATTTTCAGGGCTGCCCAGTGCAGCCCACCTGTTAAGTGTCCTGCTGCTGCAGACACCAATTGAAAACTGAGCTCAGTGCCTGGAGGCGGGGTTATAGAGGAGGCCCCAATGCATCTTAAAACAGCTAATGCTTTAAACCTGTTGGTGCCTGGATCAAGATCCATCTCTACACTCCAATGTATTCCCTGTGGAACACAGTGTATCCCGCTAAAGAAAGATGCACTCCAACAAAGCACATTAAATTAGCAGGTGATGAAAGAGACTTCTGAATATAATAGAACAGTATTATGTGCTCATATCTGCATGAACCAATGTGAATTCACCAGATATGGAATAAATCAATTTACTTCTTTTTAGGTTAAGTGTTCAATTTAAAGCTGAGCTGCTCCTTCCATTTTTTTTTTTGTGGTACACCAGGAGCGGGGCGTCTATGTTATGCACATGCAGCCTAGTAGCATTAAGAAACCACAATCACACAGTTTGCAGCTCCCTTGTATGTTGTCCTGCTTACATGCCTTATTAATGTGCATTTACTAGGCGTTATCGCAGAACTATAATTTCGCAACACGCAGTTGCATTTTATTTCAAAGACAAAAATCCCATTAATTGGTCTGAGGAAATGTATTCATATGTAGTTATATGACTCAGACTTAAGGGCATGATTCAAATGTTTCATCCCCACTCCCGCTGGTGGTATTCTAATGTTACTGCCGATGGGCACGACGACTTCATTTCAGCTCGCTACCCCCGGAGGTAGCGCACTGAAATGCGTGTAAAGAGACCCGTTTGGGCGCCCAAACGGGTCTCTTCACTATCACGCCCATTACTTTAGTCAGGTTTAGGTGCTTGACGCACCTAAACCAGACTGTAATGAGCGCAATAACGGGGCACATTTGAATATCGCCTCTCTATCTCCCGTCACTTTAGACGGGAGATAGCGGGTGCAAAATTATTTGAATCCGGCCCAAGGTGTACTAACAGTATTTCATATATTCACTTTTGCTACTTTAGCCTTCATTTTATTTTAAAAATATAGTTGCTAGTGACTGACAAGACTAGTGATGAAGACATTTTGTATTAGATGTGTATAATGTGTTTATAATATGTATTCTTATTAATACTCCGATTTTAATACATTTACATTTCTGATAGTGACATTCCCAGAACTTTAAAGCACCACATTTTGGGGGTTTTATAGGTCTTATGACATCAGTGGGAGAATGAGAGAATTGGCTCCCATCCTAAAGTGGCCTGGAACGAATTCAGATGTTTGCGCGACCCTCCCACCCTGGTCGTGGAAGAATAATGCTTGCGCCCGCAATACAGCAGTGTTAATAGTGTTCACTCTAGGATTTATTTAGGGCAGGTTGCTGATCACTGAGGAGGGCACACTTGCGTGCTAGTGCTCCTGGCAGCCAGAGCTAGGACGGGCCACAGCATGGAGCATTCAAAAGCGCAGTGTGCGGAATCCAGCTGAAACAGCCTAGCAGGAATGTTACCCTAAGCATCTTTCCCAGCGCCAGATGGCCTGGAGATATAGCACTCTCAACCAGTCCCAAAGCATTGCTTAACGCACTTTTCATAGGTGTGAGCAGAACTCCATGATAAGTCCAGCCTCAGGGCTGGTCATCCAAAACAATTTAATTTGTTCCTGGCCACTTTAGACATAGGCGAATTATGCTTACCTCCCAACATGACCCTTTCCAGGAGGGACAGAATGCTCTGCTCCTGGTCTTTCCTCTTAATTAAAGATTGACATCACCTGTGGTGAAACACCTTTCTTATAAGATTAACCTGTTCAAAACAGGTGCTGGCAATCATAAATAGAAAAGTCCAGGAGCAGAGCATTCTGTCCCTCCTGGAGAGGGTCATGTTGGGAGGTATGAATTTATTATATTCTTAAATTGGAAAAAAAAATGAAAGAAACGATTAACTGCGTTGTACTGGTTATAGATAAACATGCTCTGTTCCATGCTATTCTGTAACGCCTGTGTAGAAATAGAGTTGCCTCAATACAATAAATAGAACATACTAAAAAGCAGCTAATACAATTCACAAAAACATATGCTAATCTCCTTGACAGAGTTGAAAACAAACCCGTTATCAGACATTTGCCATTGTGACTTATATCTATGGCAAATCAGTGGGCTTACTGGAAAAGAAGGTCACAAGTTTATCTTACATTTCAGAAATTAAATAAAAATATTTAATTGACAACTTCATTTTAACAAAAAATGAATTTTAGTCTGCCAATAATATTTTAACCCCTTCAGCACCAAATATATTTAAATTAACATGTGTGTCCCTCCACTTCCATAACAGAATACACTGTTAATCACATCTGTGATGAATAACGTTACTGAGTTGGGAGGAAGACTGCTAATCTACCAAGAGCTATCAGGTGTCTAGAACACCTGATCCCTTCACAAGAACAAAGACAGAGCAATCTGAAACACTGGTTATGATTGCGATGACATCATACATGCTCACCTGCAGGAAGACCCTGTATTATAAAACCCACAGCAGCTCACAGTGATCCTACTGTTGGATAATGTGTCCCATCCAGAGCCATTTTGTATCATTTCAACACAATCAAATACATTTTGCTACTTGTATAGTCAATACAAAAATTGTTTTTTTTCCCCAGGAGATACCACAAATGTTTGTAATTACAAGTAATACTCGAGTGTAGATTTCTTTCACATTTACTGACTTTATACGGGACGATGCAACAGTTTCTCATGCGCCTGCCACTATTGTGCGGATCAGACACTATTCTCTGGTAAATACTGTCTATTTGGGCGTGATGTGACTGAGCGGCAAAAGGCAGCCATCAATGGGTCCAATTCAATTGTTGTTGTTGCAGCTGCCACTAGAGGACTCCTAACAGCAGTAATTCTATTATTTTGCCATTTGGGCGACCAGCGGCCACATTTTTCCAGCAGCCTCCAGAGGTGCAAGTAAAAATGTTTTGAAACTGGGCACTTTGGGTGTCCAAACAGGAGTTTGGACGCCCAAAGCATGGAATTTAGACAAGTTTAGCCTTTTTAGACTGCTAAACCCTGTTTGGGCACGACATGCATGATATGTATGGACACCCAGACACAACTGGATTGCGACTACTGTTTGGACATCTAAAAAGTCCTGTTTAGGCAGGATTTTTAGATGTTCAAAACAATCGAATCTGACCCATTAGGGGGCAGATTCAATAGTTGGTTGTCCTGGCTGCCACTAGATGGCAGCCAATGGAGTAATTCAATTGTTGCTTCGTTCGAGCATGCATGCAGCTGTGGGGACACATTTCAGCTCAGAGTCTCCTGAGGAGCAAGTTGAAATGTGGTTTGGGTGCTCAAACGTGGAGGGACACAACTGAATAGTTCCGGTGGGTGCCTATTACGTCTGGGCGCCAATAAAACAATTGAATAGCCCCCTCTAAAGATAAATATCTTTATAATAATATTATGGTTTATCCCAGGGTATTCCAGATACATTCTTTTCTTAAATACCTTTCATGACAAAGGATGCTCTGCAGGGCGCACGTGGCACAACTGAATCGCCTCCTATGCTTCTCCAACGTGCACTAAACAATTGCAAAAAAATACTGGCTTTGTACATTTTGCACTAGACAGAAAAAAGCGGATTGGCCACCATAGGTAACCGTACAGTCTCACGTTTATGAAGAGATGGCACTTCCTTTATTGCTGTCAACTGCAGTCATCTTTTCCACCGGTAGCCAAAAGTTTTAGCAACGCTGCATAATAAACAATGTTCACTCAAGTAAAAGTGAAAAAAAAAAAAAAAAAAAAAAAAAAGATTTTACTTACCGGTAAATCTATTTCTCGTAGACCGTAGAGGATGCTGGGGACTCCGTAAGGACCATGGGGAGAGACGGGCTCCGCAGGAGACATGGGCACTTTAAGAAAGAATTTAGTTCCTGGTGTGCACTGGCTCCTCCCTCTCTGCCCCTTCTCCAGACCTCAGTTAGAGAACTGTGCCCAGAGGAGATGGACAGTACGAGGAAAGGATTTTTGTTAATCCAAGGGCAAGATTCATACCAGCCACACCAATCACACTGTATAACTTGTGATAACAATCCAGTAAACAGTATGACAACAACATAGCATCAGTTCACGCCCGATGCAACAATAACGTAACCCTTATTGACGCAATAACTATATACAAGTATTGCAGAAGAAGTCCACACTTGGGACGGGCGCCCAGCATCCTCTACGGACTACGACAAATAGATTTACCGGTAAGTAAAATCTTATTTTCTAACGTCCTAGAGGATGCTGGGGACTCCGTTAGGACCATGGGGATTATACCAAAGCTCCCAAACGGGCGGGAGAGTGCGGATGACTCTGCAGCACCGATTGAGCAAACATGAGGTCCTCCTCAGCCAGGGTATCAAACTTACAGAATTTTGCAAAGGTGTTTGTACCCGACCAAGTAGCAGCTCGACACAGCTGTAGTGCCGAGACCCCTCGGGCAGCCGCCCAAGAAGAGCCCACTTTCCTAGTGGAATGGGCCTTGATCGATTTAGGTAACGGCAATCCTGCCGTAGAAAGCGCCTGCTGAATCGTGTTACATATCCAGCGAGCAAGAGTCTGCTTTGAAGTGCTTCTGTTTTTCGGACTCTAGCCGTCCTGGCTACATAAATTTTCAAAGCCCTGACCACATCAAGGGACTCTGAATCCTCAAAGCCCCGTGTAGCCACAGGCACCACAATAGGTTGGTTCATATGAAAAGGATGAAACCACTTTTGGCAGGAACTGAGGACGTGTCCGCAATTCCGCTCTATCCATATGGAAAACCGGATAGGGGCCTTTATGTGATAAAGCCGCTAATTCTGACACTCGCCTAGTCGAAGCCAGGGCTAATAACATGACCACCTTACAAGTGAGATATTTCAATGCCACCGTTTTCAGTGGTTCAAACCAGTGTGACTTTAGGAAGCCCAAGACCACATTAAGGTCCCAAGGCGCCACCGGAAGCACAAACGGAGGCTGAATATGCAGTACTCCCTTAACAAAAGTCTGAACTTCCGGGAGAGAAGCCAATTCTTTTTGAAAGAAAATGGATAGGGCCGAAATCTGGACCTTAATGGAGCCTAATTTAAGGCCCAAATCCACTCCAGTTTGTAGGAAGTGAAGGAAACGGCCCAGATGGAATTCTTCCGTAGGAGCATTCCTGGCTTCACACCAAGAAACATACCTTCGCCATATACGGTGATAATGTTTTGCTGTTACTTCCTTCCTAGCCTTTATCAGCGTAGAGATAACCTCCACCGGATTACCTTTTTCCGCTAGGATCCGGCGTTCAACCGCCATGCCGTCAAACGCAGCCGCGGTAAGTCTTGGAACAGACAGGGACCCTGTTGCAACAGGTCCTGCCTTAAAGGAAGAGGCCACGGATCTTCCGTAAGAATTTCCTGCAGATCTGGATACCAGGTCCGTCGTGGCCAATCTGGAACAACGAGGATTGTTCTCACTTCATAGACGGACCGGAACACCCACGGTGTCACGAGGGCGTCTACCGCTACTGCCTGAGGGTCTCTTTACCTGGCGCAATACCTCTGCAGCTTTTTGTTGAGGCGGGACGCTATCATGTCTATCTGTGGCAGTTCCCACCGACTCACAATCTGTGCAAAGACTTCTGGATGAAGTCCCCACTCTCCCGGGTGTAGGTCGTGTCTGCTGAGGAAGTCTGCTTCCCAGTTGTCCACTCTCGGAATGAACACTGCTGACAGTGCACTTACATGATTCTCCGCCCAGCGAAGAATCCTGGTGGCTTCCGCCATTGCCGCTCTGCTCCTTGTGCCGCCTTGGCGGTTTACATGAGCCACTGCAGTGATGTTGTCTGACTGGATCAGAACTGGTTGATCGCGAAGTAAGGCCTCCGCTTGACGTAGGGCGTTGTATATGGCCCTTAGTTCCAGGATGTTGATGTGCAGACAAGTCTCTTGACTTGACAAAAGACTCTGGAAATTCTTCCCTGTGTGACTACTCCCCAACCGCGGAGGCTTGCGTCCGTGGTCACCAGGATCCAATCCTGAATGCCGAATCTGCGGCCCTCGAGAAGGTGCACTCTGCAGCCACCACAGGAGTGACACCCTGGCCCTGGGGCACAGGGTGATCAACCGATGCATCTGTAGATGTGATCCGGACCACTTGTCCAACAGATCCAATTGGAAAGTCCTCGCATGGAACCTGCCAAAGGGAATGGCCTCGTATGAGGCCACCATCTTTCCCAGGACTCGAGTGCAATGATGCACGGACACCTGTCTTGTTTTCAAAAGGTTCCTGACCAGAGTCATAAGTTCCTGGGCTTTTTCTATTGGAAGATAAACCCTTTTCTGGGTCGTGTCCAGAATCATGCCCAAGTAGGGCAGACGAGTCGTAGGAACCAACTGCGACTTTGGGATATTGAGAATCCAGCCGTGTTGTTGTAACACTTTCAGTGAAAGAGATACGCTGTTCAGCAACTGCTCTCTTGATCTCGCTTTTATGAGGAGATCGTCCAAGTACGGGATAATTGTGACACCCTGCTTGCGCAGGAGCACCATCATTTCCGCCATTACCTTGGTGAAAATCCTCGGAGCCGTTGAGACCAAACGGCAACATCTGAAATTGGTAATGACAGTCCTGTACCGCAAATCTTAGATACGCCTGATGAGGTGGATAAATGGGGACATGAAGGTACGCATCCTTTATGTCCAGTGACACCATAAAATCCCCCCCTTCCAGGCTGGCGATGACCGCTCTTAGCGATTCCATCTTGAACTTAAACCTCTTCAAGTATAGGTTCAGAGATTTTAAATTCAATATGGGTCTGACCGAACCGTCCGGTTTCGGAACCACAAACATGGTCGAATAATACCCCCTTCCCTGTTGAAGGAGGGGAACCTCGACCACCACCTGCTGAAGATACAATTTTTGTATTGCATTTAACACTATCTCCCTCTCTAGGGGGGAAGACGGTAGGGCCGATTTGAATTCCAGCTTGTAACCCTGAGACACAATTTCTATTGCCCAGGGATCCACCTGGGAGTGAACCCACATGTGGCTAAAATTCCGAAGACGCGCCCCCACTGGCCCCGACTCCGCCAGTGGAGCCCCAGCGTCATGCGGTGGATTTTGCAGAGGCCGGGGAGAACTTCTGTTCCTGGGAACTAGCTGTATTGTGCAGCTTCTTTCCTCTGCCCCTCCCTCTGGCAAGAAAGGACGCACCTCGGACTTTCTTGTTTCTTTGTGAACGAAAGGACTGCATTTGATAATGCGGTGCTCTCTTAGGCTGTGAGGGAACATAAGGCAAAAAATTTGACTTTCCAGCCGTAGCTGTGGAGACCAGGTCCGATAGACCTTCACCGAACAATTCCTCACCCCTGTAAGGTAAAACCTCCATATGCCGTTTTGAGTCGGCATCACCTGTCCATTGCAGAGTCCACAGGACCCTTCTGGCAGAAATCGACATAGCGTTTATTCTAGAGCCCAGTAGACTAATGTCTCTTTGAGCATCTCTCATATAAAGGACAGCGTCTTTAATATGCCACAGGGTCAATAAAACAGTATCCTTATCTAGGGTATCCAATTCCTCAGATAAAGTATCCGTCGATGCCGCTACAGCACTACACACCCAGGACGACGCAATTGCCGGTCTTAGTAAGGTACCCGAATGTGTATAAATGGACTTCAGGGTAACCTCCTGTTTGCGATCAGCAGCATCTTTGAGGGTAGCCATATCCTAGGACGGAAGGACTACCTTTTTGGATAAGCGAGTTAAAGCTTTGTCCACCCTAGGGGAGGATTCCCATCGTAACCTGTGCGTTGGCGGGAAAGGATACGCCATTAAGAATCCGTTTGGAAATCTGCAGTTTTTTATCTGGAGATTCCCAAGCTTTTTCACATAACTCATTCAGGTCGTGTGAGGGAGGAAAAGTTACCTCAAGTTTCTTTCCGTTATACATATAAACCCTTGTGTCAGGGACAGGGGTTTCCTCTGTGATGTGCAAAACCTCCTTAATTGCTATAATCATATATCGGAGTGATTTAGCCAACTTTGGCTGTAATTTTCCATCATCGTAATCGACACTGGAGTCAGAATCCATGTCGGTATCGGTGTCAACAATTTGGGATAGTGGGCGCTTATGAGACCCTGACGATCCCTGCGACATAGGATCAGGCACGGGTTGAGACCCTGACTGTCCCAATGCATCAGCCTTGTCTAATCTTTTATGCAAAGAATTAACATTATCATTTAAAACCTTCCACATATCCATCCAATCAGGTGTCGGCGCCGTCGGCGGAGACACCACATTCATTTGCTCCCGCTCCTCTCCCACATAGCCTTCCACATCAGACATGTCGACACAAGCGTACCGAAACACCACACACACAGGGAATGTCTTTTCTGAAGACAGTTCCCCCACGAGGCCCTTTGGAGAGACAGAGAGAGAGTATGCCAGCACACACCCCAGCACTATATAACCCAGGAATAACACAGTAACTTAATGTTAACCCAGTAGCTGCTGTTAATATACTTTTTTGCGCCTAATTATGTGCCCCCCCATCTCTTTTCAACCCTCTTCTACCGTGCATCAGCAGGGGAGAGCCTGGGGAGCTTCCTCTCAGCGTGCTGTGGAGAAAAAATGGCGCTGGTGAGTGCTGAGGGAGAAGCCTCGCCCCCTCGGCGGCGGGCTTCTGTCCCACTTAAATTTTATTTCTTTGGCGGGGGCTCCTACATATATACAGTGCCCAGCTGTATATATGTGTTTATTTGTCAGAATGAGGTCCCAAATGCTGCCCAGGGCGCCCCCCCCCTGCGCCCTGCACCCAAACAGTGACCGGAGTATGTGTAGGTGTGTGGAGCAATGGCGCACAGCTGCAGTGCTGTGCGTGACCTCCAGTAAAGATCACTAAGTCTCCTGCCGCCTGTGAAGTCTTCTTGCTTCTCATACTCACCCGGCTTCAGTCTTCCGGCTCTGCGAGGGGGACGGACGGCGAAAGTGAGATCCTGCGTACCGATCCCTCTGGAGCGAATGGTGTCCAGTAGCCTAAGAAGCAGGACCTAGCTTCCGAGAGTACGGCTGCTTCTCTCCCCTCAGTCCCACGATGCAGGGAGTCTGTTGCCAGCACAGCTCCCTGAAAATAAAAAACCTAACAAAAAACTTTCTATCAGCAAACTCTGGAGAGTTCACTGAAAAGCACCCAGCTCCTCTGGGCACAGAATCAAACTGAGGTCTGGAGTTGGGGCAGAGAGGGAGGAGCCAGTGCACACCAGGAACTAAATTCTTTCTTAAAGTGCCCATATCTCCTGCGGAGCCTGTCTCTCCCCATGGTCCTTACGGAGTCCCCAGCATCCTCTAGGACGTTAGAGAAAATACATTGTTATTACAACCTGTTGCACTGCTGTAGAATATCACTAGCACAACAGAAATAAATTTAGAAAGATGAAGCCACACAGCACTTTGCTCACTTCTGTGTATGGGCCATCTTTTCGGGTTGGTCACCATACCGACACGGGGATGGGGAATAGTCCCTGCTAGCCGGCATGTCGACTATGGCGCATCTTTTTAAATGCATAACCAAAAGGATGGGTGTGCTGCTGTGAGCTAGATTAGGGGAAAGGACTTCTGCAAGGACTAAACCACCCACCACCTCACTGGCACAATTATGGGGAGGGTGGTTTTGCTGAATGGCTGCAGGGCGCACAGCACTTAAACACCCTCATCTCTTAAAAAGACTGTGTGTAAGTTTGAGGATTAGCATAATTGTGCATTATACCCCTTTTCCACTGCCGCTAAAACCCAGGTTGTGGCTCAGTGGAAACGAGTGCCTGAAAAAATACACACACACCCGGCTCCAGTGACCTAGGGCCCAACCTGGGTAGTGACTAGGGTTGGACCCGGAAAGGACCTGGATGGGCTGCAGTGTAAACAGGTACAGGTTGAGTATCCCTTATCCAAAATGCTTGGGACCAGAGGTATTTTGGATATGGGATTTTTCCGTATTTTGGAATAATTGCATACCATAATGAGATATCATGGTGATGGGACTTAAATATAAGCACAGAATGCATTTATGTTTCATATACACCTTATACACACAGCCTGAAGGTCATTTAATACAATATTTTTAATAATTTTGTGTATTAAACAAAGTTTGTATACATTGAGCCATCAAAAAACAAAGGTGTCACTATCTCACTCTCACACAAAAAAGTCCGTATTTTGGAATATTCCGTATTTCGGAATATTTGGATATGGGATACTCAACCTGTATCATTAGGTAATCTCACCTATGTTCTGATTACAGCATGGGGAGAAACGGATTTCCCAGTGCTTGGAGATAAGAATTTACTCACCGGTAATTCTATTTCTCATAGTCCGTAGTGGATGCTGGGGACTCCGTAAGGACCATGGGGAATAGACGGGCTCCGAAGGAGACTGGGCACTCTATAAGAAAGATTTGGTACCATCTGGTGTGCACTGGCTCCTCCCTCTATGCCCCTCCTCCAGACCTGTTAGGATACTGTGCCCGGAAGAGCTGACACAATAAGGAAGGATTTTGAATCCCGGGTTAGACTCATACCAGCCACACCAATCACACCGTATAACTCGTGATATTATACCCAGTTAACAGTATGAATTATAACTGAGCCTCACAACAGATGGCTCAACAATAACCCTTTAGTTAGGCAATAACTATATACAAGTATTGCAGACAATCCGCACTTGGGATGGGCGCCCAGCATCCACTACGGACTACGAGAAATAGAATTACCGGTGAGTAAATTCTTATTTTCTCTGACGTCCTAGTGGATGCTGGGGACTCCGTAAGGACCATGGGGATTATACCAAAGCTCCCAAACGGGCGGGAGAGTGCGGATGACTCTGCAGCACCGAATGAGAGAACTCAAGGTCCTCCTCAGCCAGGGTATCAAATTTGTAGAATTTAGCAAACGTGTTTGCCCCTGACCAAGTTGCAGCTCAGCAAAGTTGTAAAGCCAAGACCCCTCGGGCAGCCGCCCAAGATGAGCCCACCTTACTCGTGGAATGGGCTTTCACTGATTAAGGATGCGGCAATCCAGCCGCAGAATGCGCCAGCTGAATTGTGCTACAAATCCAGCGAGCAATAGTCTGCTTAGAAGCAGGAGCACCTATTTTGTTGGGTGCATACAGGATAAAAAGCAAGTCAGTTTTCCTGACTCCAGCCGTCCTGGAAACATAAATTTTCAAGGCCCTGACTACGTCCAGTAACTTGGAATCCTCCAAGTCCCTAGTAGCCGCAGGCACCACAATAGGTTGGTTCAAGTGAAAAGCTGATACCACCACCTTAGGGAGAAACTGGGGACGAGTCCTCAATTCTGCCCTATCCATATGGAAAATCAGATAAGGGCTTTTACATGACAAAGCCGCCAATTCTGACACACGCCTGACTGAAGCCAAGGCCAATAACATGACCACTTTCCACGTGAGATATTTCAGATCCACGGTTTTAAGTGGTTCAAACCAATGTGATTTTAGGAAACTCAACACCACATTGAGATCCCAAGGTGCCACAGGAGGTACAAAAGGGGGCTAAATATGAAGCACTCCCTTTACAAAAGTCTGAACTTCAGGCAGTGAAGCCAGTTCTTTCTGGAAGAAAATCGACAGAGCCGAAATCTGGACCTTAATGGAACCCAATTTTAGGCCCATAGTCACTCCCGACTGTAGGAAGTGCAGAAAACGACCCAGCTGAAATTCCTCTGTAGGGGCATTCCTGGCCTCACACCACGCAACATATTTTCGCCAAATACGGTGATAATGGTTTGCGGTTACTTCTTTCCTGGCTTTGATCAGCGTAGGAATGACTTCCTCCGGAATGCCCTTTTCCTTTAGGATCCGGAATTCAACCGCCATGCCGTCAAACGCAGCCGCGGTAAGTCTTGGAACAGACAGGGCCCCTGCTGTAGCAGATCCTGTCTGAGCGGTAGAGGCCATGGGTCCTCTGATATCATTTCTTGAAGTTCTGGGTACCAAGCTCTTCTTGGCCAATCCGGAACCACGAGTATCGTTCTTACGCCTCGCCTTCTTATTATTCTCAGTACCTTTGGTATGAGAAGCAGAGGAAGGAACACATAAACCGACTGGTACACCCACGGTGTCACTAGAGCGTCCACAGCTATCGCCTGAGGGTCCCTTGACCTGGCGCAATATCTCTTTAGCTTTTTGTTGAGGCGGGACGCCATCATGTCCACCTGTGGCCTTTCCCAACGGTTTACCAACAGTAGGAAGACTTCTGGATGAAGTCCCCACTCTCCCGGGTGTAGGTCGTGTCTGCTGAGGAAGTCTGCTTCCCAGTTGTCCACTCCCGGAATGAACACTGCTGACAGTGCTAGTACGTGATTTTCCGCCCATCGGAGAATCCTTGTGGCTTCTGCCATCGCCATCCTGCTTCTTGTGCCGCCCTGTCGGTTTACATGGGCGACTGCCGTGATGTTGTCTGATTGGATCAGAACCGGCTGGTTTTGAAGCAGGGGCCTTGCCTGACTTAGGGCATTGTAAATGGCCCTCAGTTCCAGAATAATTATGTGTAGGGACGACTCCTGACTTGACCAAAGTCCCTGGAAATTTCTTCCCTGTGTGACTGCGCCCCAGCCTCGAAGGCTGGCATCCGTGGTCACCAGGACCCAGTCCTGTATGCCGAATCTGCGGCCCTCTAGAAGATGAGCACTCTGTAGCCACCACAGTAGAGACACCCTGGTCCTTGGAGACAGGGTTATCAGTTGATGCATCTGAAGATGCGATCCCGACCACTTGTCCAAGAGGTCCCACTGGAAGGTCCTTGCATGGAACCTGCCGAATGGAATTGCTTCGTATGAAGCCACCATTTTTCCCAGGACTCGTGTGCAGTGATGCACAGATACCCGTTTTGGTTTTAGGAGGTCTCTGACTAGAGATGACAGCTCCTTGGCTTTCTCCTGCGGGAGAAACACTTTTTTCTGTTCTGTGTCCAGAATCATCCCCAGGAACAGTAAGCGTGTGGAAGGAACCAGTTGTGACTTTGGAATGTTTAGAATCCAGCCATGCTGTTGTAGCACTTCCCGAGATAGTGCTACTCCGACCAGTAACTGCTCCCTGGACCTCGCCTTTATTAGGAGATCGTCCAAGTACGGGATAATTAAAACTCCCTTTTTTCGAAGGAGTATCATCATTTCTGCCATTACCTTGGTAAACACCCTCGGTGCCGTGGACAGTCCAAACGGTAGTGTCTGGAATTGGTAATGGCAATCCTGTACCACAAATCTGAGGTACTCCTGGTGAGGAAGGTAAATGGGGACATGCAGGTAAGCATCCTTGATGTCCAGGGATACCATGTAATCCCCCTCGTCCAGGCTTGCAATAACCGCCCTGAGCGATTCCATCTTGAACTTGAATCTTTTTATGTATGTGTTCAAGGATTTCAAATTTAAAATGGGTCTCACCGAACCGTCCGGTTTCGGTACCACAAACAGTGTGGAATAGTAACCCCGTCCTTGTTGAAGTAGGGGTACCTTGACTATCACCTGCTGGGAATACAGCTTGTGAATTGCCTCTAGCACAGCCTCCCTGCCCGAGGGAGTTGTCGGTAAGGCCGATTTGAGGAAACGGCGGGGGGGAGGCGCCTCGAATTCCAGCTTGTACCCCTGAGATACTACTTGAAGGATCCAGGGATCCACCCGTGAGCGAACCCACTGATCGCTGAATTTTTTGAGGCGGCCCCCCACCGTACCTGGCTCCGCCTGTGGAGCCCCACCGTCATGCGGTGGATTTGGAAGAAGCGGGGGAGGACTTTTGTTCCTGGGAACCTGCTGTGTGTTGCAGCTTTTTTCCCCTTCCTCTGCCTCTAGACAGAAAGGACCCGCCTTTTCCCCGCCTGTTTTTCTGGGGTCGAAAGGACTGTATCTGATAATACGGCGCTTTCTTAGGCTGTGAGGGGACATGGGGCAAAAATGCCGACTTCCCAGCTGTTGCTGTGGAAACAAGGTCTGAGAGACCATCCCCGAATAACTCCTCACCCTTATAAGGCAAAACTTCCATGTGCCTTTTAGAATCTGCATCTCCTGTCCACTGCCGAGTCCATAAGCTTCTCCTAGCAGAAATGGACAATGCACTTATTCTAGATGCCAGCCGGCAGATCTCCCTCTGTGCATCTCTCATGTATAAGACTGAGTCTTTTATATGCTCTACGGTTAGCAATATAGTGTCCCTGTCTAGGGTGTCAATATTTTCCGACAGGGAATCTGACCAAGCAGCAGCAGCACTGCACATCCACGCTGAAGCAATAGCTGGTCTCAGTATAACACCAGTGTGTGTATATATAGACTTTAGGATAGCCTCCTGCTTTCTATCAGCAGGTTCCTTTAGGGCGGCCGTATCCGGAGACGGTAGTGCCACCTTTTTAGACAAACGTGTGAGCGCTTTATCCACCCTAGGGGGAGTTTCCCAACGTGACCTATCCTCTGGCGAGAAAGGGAACGCCATTAGTAATTTTTTTGAAATCACCAATTTTTTATCGGGGAAAGCCCACGCTTCTTCACACACTTCATTTAATTCTTCAGATGGGGGGAAAACTATTGGTAGTTTTTTCTCCCCAAACATAATACCCTTTTTTGAGGTACCTGGGTTTATATCAGAAATGTGTAATACCTCTTTCATTGCCTCAATCATGCAACGAATGGCCCTAGTGGACATTAAATTTGACTCATCATCGTCGACACTGGTATCAGTATCCGTGTCGACATCTGTGTCTGCCATCTGAGGTAGTGGGCGTTTCAGAGCCCCTGATGGCCTTTGAATTGTCTGGGCAGGCACGAGCTGAGAAGCCGGCTGTCCCGCATTTGGCATGTCGTCAAATTTTTTATGTAAGGAGTCGACACTTGCACGTAATTCCTTCCATAAGTCCATCCACTCAGGTGTCTGCCCCGCAGGGGGTGACATCACATTTATAGGCATCTGCTCCGCCTCCACATAAGCCTCCTCATCAAACATGTCGACACAGCCGTACCGACACACCGCACACACACACAGGGAATGCTCTTAAAGGAGACAGGACCCCACAAAAGCCCTTTGGGGAGACAGAGAGAGAGTATGCCAGCACACACCAGAGCACTATATAATGCAGGGACTAACTGAATTATGTCCCCTTATAGCTGCTATAAGTTATACTGCGCCTAAATTTAGTGCCCCCCCTCTCTTTTACCCTTTCTGTAGTGTAGACTGCAGGGGAGAGTCAGGGAGCTTCCTTCCAGCGGAACTGTGAGGGAGAAATGGCGCCAGTGTGCTGAGAGAGATGGCCCCGCCCCTTTTTCGGCTGACTTTTCTCCCTGTAAAATAAAAAACCTAACATATACTTTCTTTCTAGGAGCTCAGGAGAGCCCCTAGTGTGCATCCAGCTCGGCCGGGCACAGAAATCGAACTGAGGTCTGGAGGAGGGGCATAGAGGGAGGAGCCAGTGCACACCAGATAGTACCAAATCTTTCTTATAGAGTGCTCAGTCTCCTGCGGAGCCCGTCTATTCCCCATGGTCCTTACGGAGTCCCCAGCATCCACTAGGACGTCAGAGAAAATGTAATTTCCAAGCACTGGGAGAAGAGAGACTGAACCTGTGTGTAGTGTAAACTGTGCCGACCTACGACCAGTAATCAGAGTCAGCCCCGCGGATATTTCGTGTGCGCCCAACAGAGCAAATCAGCTGCTGCTCCATTTGGGTGCACACATTTCAGCATGCAGCCTCCTGAGGTGGCAAGCTGAAATGTGTTAAAAGTCAAGGTGTTTGGGAACAAAAATAAGAGCCCTTTTTCGTGTCGCCTGTGTAAAGCAGCTAAACCTGGTCAGCTTTAATGGGACTTGTGCACACAAAAAAAAAAAAAAAAAACCACACATTTGAACATCACCCCGCAAATCTCTAGTAAATTTAGACATGAGAGCACGAAAACAATTCAATCGCCCCCTGTATACTTGATATAATTAACCCATTCTGTTGTCATAGTTTACGTGTATTCTTCCACTACTTCATGCAGTGACTGTGTAGAGTGAAAAAAATCTGTGGGTCCCAGGGACCACACACAAAAATTAGAGCCCTACTCCACTTTTTCTGGGTCCCATCACATATTTTGGGGGTGAGGGCAAGGAGCTGTTGAGGTATAGCTGAGGGTAGTCAGGGCAGGCAGTGCTGTGGATAGGGAGGGGGTATGTGCAGACAGAAGTTGGTACAGTACTGGGAGGCAAGGAAGAAGTTAGGGGCAAGACTTTTCTGCACAACAGAAAATCATTTGCTAAACCATAACAAGAGAAACTTTGGGCAACGAGTCTCAGGAAGTAAGGGAAGGTAAGAGACTCCACTTTTGCTGAAAAGGGCTGGGAGGGAAGGGAAGATGTCACTTAGGGCATGACAAAGACACCAGGGTGGAGGGTAGAACAAGGGAAACCTGCAGCCAGAAGAAGTGTAAAGGAAGAGCCAGGGCAGGAGTGGGTTGGAGGAGAAAATTCCTACAGAGATGCTGGGCTAGGGAAGAAGGTTGTAGAACTGAAGTGCAGACCCTATGTCCCGGGGGTACTACCAAGGTGTGCCAGCGGGGTGCTATTATGAGAGCTTAGAGGTAGACACACTTGGGTTAGAGACGGAAGATCTAGCACAGGCTGACTGGGTGAGGTGCATGGAGTACATGTGACAGCTAGTACACAGAGTAGTTCAAGCTTTGTGGTATCACAAGTCCCAGAATCTTATGTAAAGAGAGGCAGCACCAGCACGGAGAGTGAGGTCCTCCCTGTCACTCCCCTCCCAGGGTCAGGTCAATGCAGTGACTTACAGTGTCTTGCTAAAGTATTCACCCCACCCTGGCTGTTTACCTATTTTGTTACATTACAACCTGTAATTTAAATTTGTTTATTAATCTTTTATGTGATGGATTTGCACAAAATAGTCTAAGTTGTTGAAGTGAAATGAGAAAAATTTATATAAAAAAATAATTTTTATAAATAAAAATGTGAAAACTGGCATGTGCAAATGCATTCACCCCTTTGCTATGAAGCCCCTGAAAAGTTCTGAAGCAACCAATTACCTTCAGAAGTCAAATAATTAGTGAAATGAAGTCCACTTGTGTGCAATCTAAAGGTGGGTACACACTAACAGATATATCTGCAGATCAATTGATCTGCAGATATATCTATGGACGGATCGAGCAGTGTGTTCAGCATACACACTGCTCGATCCGTCGGGGACTGACGTCATGAACTGGGCGGGCGTGTACACACGCCCGCCCAGTTCACCTGTCAATCACCGCCGGCCGCCGCATGTGTACGGGCGGTCAGCCGACCGCCCCGTACACACACAGCGACGCGCCAATATATCGGTAGATATATTGGACGTTGGCTGTGCTGCGCGGCCGACGCGATACGTCTGTGAACAAAGGAGTTCACAGACGTATCGGCCGTACACACTGGCCGACGGTCACGCGATATATCGGCCGTTCAGGAGAACAGCCGATATATCGACCAGTGTGTACGGGCCTTAAGTGTCACATGATCTGTCAGTATAAACACACCTTTTCTGAAAGGCCCCAGAGGCTGCAACAAGTCAGGGTTGGGTTATAAAAGAATATCCAAATCTTTGATGATCCCCCGGAGCACCATCAAATCCATCATCTTCAAATGGAAATAACATGGTACCACAACAAACCTGCCAAGAGAGGGCTGGCCACCAAAACTCACAGACTGGGCAAGGAGGGCATTAATCAGAGAGGCAAAGGTAACCCTGAAGGAGTTGCAGAGTTCCACAGCAGAGACTGGTGTATCTGCGCATGGGACCACAATAAGCTGTACACTCCAAGGTATCTTTCATCCCTCACAGTGTGGCCACTTCTTGAGGAAGGGGAGGGAATCCCCGAAACGCGTTGAAGTTACTGCCATTCACCTCACCTGACCATCTACTTTGCTGTATTGGACAAATAAAAAATCTGTGTGTTTTTGAAAAAGAAAGCATTGGTTTGCCTGATTCCGGTCGCCCACACTGTGAGGGATGAAAGATACCTTTTTGTGCACGTGAGACAGGACACTAATGTAAGTGTTATTCCAATAGCTAAGTCTATTTCAAGTGAACATACCCCTGATGTTTGGTGACAGAAAGATACCTTTATGTGAAAACGAGACAGAATTATAAAGTGAGTGTCTTTCTAATGAAAAGAGAAAATCTGAAAGAATCCTTGGACAAAGCTTAGAAGTCTCAAGTCGTTTTAAGATTTTACTATTTTAAACTAGCGCTAGTTTGTAACCATCCATTGTTTGCATATCTTTTGTTTTTAGGGATTGTTAAGGGAAGATCCCAAGTGTTATAAACCAGCAGCTCCTATTTGGTAGCGCAGGGCTACATACATATACGTTTGTTAGTTTATGGAAGAGTGGCCAGAAAAAAGCCATTACTTAGTGTTAAAAATAAGAAGGCATGTTTTGAGTTTGCTAAAAGGCATGTGGACGACTCCCCAAATGTATGGAGGAAGGTGCTCTGGTCAGATGAGACTAAAATGTAACTTTTCGGCCACCAAGGAAAACACTATGTCTGGCGCAAACCCAACACAAACCATCATCCCAAGAACACCATACCCACAGTGAAACATGGTGGTGGCAGCATCATGCTGTGGGGATGTTTTTCAGTAGCAGGGACTGGTAAACTGTTTTGAGTCGAGGGAAAGATGGATGGTGCTAAATACAGGGATATTCTTGAGCAAAACTTGTTTCAGTCTGCCTGTGATTTGGGACTGGTATGGAGGTTCACCTGCCAGCAGGACAATGACCCGAAGCACACTGCTAAAGCAACACTCGAGTGGTTTAAGGGGAAACATTTAAATGTGTTGGAATGGCCTAGTCAAAGCCCAGATCTCAATCCAATTGAGAATCTGTGGTCAGACTTGAAGATTGCTGTTCACAAGTGTTAACCATCCAACATGAAGGAGCTGGAGCAGTTTTGATTTGAGGAATGGGCAAAAATCCCAGTGGCAAGCTGAGAGACTTATACAAAGTGACTTGCAGCTGTAATTGCCGCAAAAGGTGGCTCTACAATGTACTGACTATAGGGGGGTGAATATGCACGCTGAAGTTTTCTGTTATTTTGCCCTATTTGCTTCACAATAAAAAAAATAAAAAATCTTCAAAGTTGTAGGCATGTTCTGTGAATGAAATGATGCAAACCTTCAAACAATCCATTTTAATTACAGGTCAACAAAAGTCAACAAAACATGAAAAATGCAAAGGGGGTGAATAATTTAGCAAGGCACTGTAGGTCTCTAAGCAGGGCATTCAGCATCTCAGAAGGAGCATGATGCAGGCAGCATACAAGCAGTGAAGGCAGCTCTGTCAAAATGTCTGTGCAGGCGGCTACGGGTCTCAGGCAAGTAGCTGGAGAAAGGCCAGGCAGAATCCCAGCAGCAGAGGCAATAAGAGAACCGCTGCAGTCAGATGGGAGGTCAGCCTAACGCTATACGTGGAGTCACGAGTGAAGATGGCCCGAGAGGGGGAGTAGAGGACACATGAACCAGCAAAACACAGGGTTCCTAGTGTGGGGAGCAGGTGCTTGTTTTCCACTGTGACCGGCGCTGTTTCTGGGGTCTGCAGGCTGAGGGGGCCTGGCCAACGCAAGTTACCTAGCCAAAAGATGCTGGGCTTCATCAGGGCTTCCATTTGACCAGCAAGAAGCCCAGATCTGGCTGCACCACATGACACTAGTGAGGATCATATACAGGTACCGTACATTGGGGAAACACTGCAATAATAGGAACAGGTTAGATCCACAACCATATATTTTGCAATGAAACACCTTTGATGAACTGGGGAATTGCACACACCACCTCACCCCATGTCACCCAGCACAGCTCTGCTGCTGCAGGTAGACAAGGGATTAATGAAGGACAGGTTGCAGTAGGAGCACAGGGTGCCGCACCCTCCCCATGTACCACCAAATCACAGCGGTGGCTGCAATTGTCAGAAGCCTGTAGGGTGCACTGTGGAGGGATGCAGTCTTCCTTGGCAACAAAGGGGAAGACTGTGGGTAGGGATGGGGTGATCTATGGGAATGCCTCCATAGCAGACCGGGGTGAAGATGGCTCCAGTCGGAGGCTGCTTGCAGGGGGAGTGGAGGACACAAGAGCCAGCAGAACACACAGTTCCCACTGTGAGGAACAGGGGCTTGTTTTCCGCTGCGTGGAGCACTGCTTTCAGGGTCCGCAGGCGGAGGGGGCTTGGCCAACACATTTCATCTAGCCAAAGCGGTCTCTTATACCCTTTTCACACAGCCATAAATTTCCCGGGTTAAAACACATGAACGCGCATCAACCCGGGAAATTTCACGGTGTGAAAGGGTACAGGGACAAAAACCCGGGATTTCTGTCCCCGCATTTCAACCCTGCAATCGACCAGGGTTGGTCCCGGGATGATCCCTGGAACCTGGACAGTGTGAATGGTGCAGGGACATGTCCCACCTTCCCGGGTTGCCTATACTGATGCCGATTGGCTATTCAGGGCACTTCCTGGTCTTGTGTCTTTTCTGAGACGCCCATTTTCAGAAAATGCAGGGCCATCCCGGGTTCAGTATGAAAGGTGCAGACCCGGGATGTCCCGGCAAAAAAATAAGAATTTACTTACCGATAATTCTATTTCTCATAGTCCGCAGTGGATGCTGGGGACTCCCAAAGGACCATGGGGGATAGCGGCTCCGCAGGAGACTGGGCACAAAAGTAAAAGCTTTAGGACTACCTGGTGTGCACTGGCTCCTCCCCCTATGACCCTCCTCCAAGCCTCAGTTAGGATACTGTGCCCGGACGAGCGTACACAATAAGGAAGGATTTTGAATCCCGGGTAAGACTCATACCAGCCACACCAATCACACCGTACAACTTGTGATCTGAACCCAGTTAACAGCATGATAACAGAAGGAGCCTCTGAAAAGATGGCTCATAACAACAATAACCCGATTTTTGTAACAATAACTATGTACAAGTAATGCAGACAATCCGCACTTGGGATGAGCGCCCAGCATCCACTACGGACTATGAGAAATAGAATTATCGGTAAGTAAATTCTTATTTTCTCTAACGTCCTAGTGGATGCTGGGGACTCCGAAAGGACCATGGGGATTATACCAAAGCTCCCAAACGGGCGGGAGAGTGCGGATGACTCTGCAGCACCGAATGAGAGAACTCCAGGTCCTCCTCAGCCAGGGTATCAAATTTGTAGAATTTAGCAAACGTGTTTGCCCCTGACCAAGTAGCTGCTCGGCAAAGTTGTAAAGCCGAGACCCCTCGGGCAGCCGCCCAAGATGAGCCCACTTTCCGTGTGGAATGGGCTTTTACAGATTTTGGCTGTGGCAGGCCTGCCACAGAATGTGCAAGCTGAATTGTACTACAAATCCAACGAGCAATAGTCTGCTTAGAAGCAGGAGCACCCAGCTTGTTGGGTGCATACAGGATAAACAGCGAGTCAGAGTTTCTGACTCCAGCCGTCCTGGAAACATATTTTCAGGGCCCTGACTACGTCCAGCAACTTGGAATCCTCCAAGTCCCTAGTAGCCGCAGGCACCACAATAGGCTGGTTTAAGTGAAATGCTGAAACCACCTTAGGGAGAAATTGAGGACGAGTCCTCAATTCTGCCCTGTCCGTATGAAAAATTAGGTAAGGGCTTTTATAGGATAAAGCCGCCAATTCTGAAACACGCCTGGCTGAAGCCAGGGCTAACAGCATTACCACTTTCCATGTGAGATATTTTAAGTCCACAGTGGTGAGTGGTTCAAACCAATGTGATTTTAGGAACCCCAAAACTACATTGAGATCCCAAGGTGCCACTGGAGGCACAAAAGGAGGCTGTATATGCAGTACTCCCTTGACAAACGTCTGAACTTCAGGAACAGAAGCTAGTTCTTTTTTGGAAGAATATTGACGGGGCCGAAATTTGAACCTTAATGGACCCTAATTTGAGGCCCATAGACAGTCCTGTTTGCAGGAAATGCAGGAATCGACCCAGTTGAAATTCCTCTGTAGGGGCCTTCCTGGCCTCGCACCACGCAACATATTTTCGCCAAATACGGTGATAATGTTGTACGGTCACATCCTTCCTGGCTTTGATCAGGGTAGGGATGACTTCATCCGGAATGCCTTTTTCCTTCAGGATCCGGCGTTCAACCGCCATGCCGTCAAACGCAGCCGCGGTAAGTCTTGAAACAGACATGGTCCCTGCTGGAGCAGGTCCTTCTTAGAGGTAGAGGCCACGGGTCTTCCGTGAGCATCTCTTGAATTTCCGGGTACCAAGTCCTTCTTGGCCAATCCGGAGCCACGAGTATAGTCTTTACTCCTCTCCTTCTTATGATTCTCAGTACTTTTGATATGAGAGGAAGAGGAGGGAACACATACACTGACTGGTACACCCACGGTGTTACCAGAGCGTCCACAGCTATTGCCTGAGGGTCCCTTGACCTGGCGCAATATCTGTCCAGTTTTTTGTTGAGGCGGGACGCCATCATGTCCACCTTTGGTTTTTCCCAACGGTTCACAATCATGTGGAAGACTTCTGGGTGAAGTCCCCACTCCCCCGGGTGAAGATCGTGTCTGCTGAGGAAGTCTGCTTCCCAGTTGTCCACTCCCGGAATGAACACTGCTGACAGTGCTATCACATGATTTTCCGCCCAGCGAAGAATCCTTGCCACTTCCGTCATTGCCCTCCTGCTTCTTGTGCCGCCCTGTCTGTTTACGTGGGCGACTGCCGTGATGTTGTCCGACTGGATCAACACCGGCTGACCCTGAAGCAGAGGTCTTGCCTGACTTAGGGCATTGTAAATGGCCCTGAGTTCCAGGATATTTATGTGAAGTGACGTTTCCATGCTTGACCACAAGCCCTGGAATTTTCTTCCCTGTGTGACTGCTCACCAGCCCCTCAGGCTGGCATCCGTGGTCACCAGGACCCAATCCTGAATGCCGAATCTGCGGCCCTCTAGGAGATGAGCACTCTGTAACCACCACAGGAGAGACACCCTTGTCCTTGGAGACAGGGTTATCCGCTGATGCATTTGAAGATGCGATCCGGACCATTTGTCCAGCAGATCCCACTGAAAAGTTCTTGCGTGGAACTGCCGAATGGAATCGCTTCGTAAGAAGCCACCATCTTTCCCAGGACCCTTGTGCATTGATGTACTGACACCTGGCCTGGTCTTAGGAGGTTCCTGACTAGGTCGGATAACTCCCTGGCTCTCTCTTCCGGGAGAAACACCTTTTTCTGTACTGTGTCCAGAATCATTCCTAGGAACAGCAGACGTGTCGTCGGAATCAGCTGCGATTTTGGAATATTTAGAATCCATCCGTGCTGTCGTAGTACTACTTGAGATCGTGCTACTCCGACCTCTAACTGTTCTCTGGACCTTGCCCTTATCAGGAGATCGTCCAAGTAAGGGATAATTAAGACGCCTTTGCTTCGAAGAAGAATCATCATTTCGGCCATTACCTTGGTAAAGACCCGGGGTGCCGTGGACAATCCAAACGGCAGCGTCTGACACTGATAGTGACAGTTCTGTACCACAAACCTGAGGTACCCTTGGGGAGAAGGGCAAATTGGGATATGGAGGTCCTTGATGTCCAGAGACACCATATAGTCCCTTTCTTCCAGGTTCGCTATCACTGCTCTGAGTGACTCCATCTTGAACTTGAACCTTTTTATGCAAGTGTTCAAGGATTTCAGATTTAAAATGGGTCTCACCGAGCCGTCCGGCTTCGGTACCACAAACAGCGTGGAATAATACCCCTTTCCCTGTTGTAGGAGGGGTACCTTGATCATCACTTGCTGGGAATACAGCTTGTGAATGGCTTCCAATACCGCCTCCCTGTCGGGGGGAGACGTTGGTAAAGCAGACTTCAGGAACCGGCGAGGGGGAGACGTCTCGAATTCCAATTTGTACCCCTGAGATACTACCTGCAGGATCCAGGGGTCCACTTGCGAGTGAGCCCACTGCGCGCTGAAATTCTTGAGACGGGGGCCCCCACCGTCTTGCCTGAGTCCGCTTGTAAGGCCCCAGCGTCATGCTGAGGACTTGGCAGAAGCGGGGGAGGGCTTCTGTTCGTGGGAAGAGGCTGTCTGCTGCAGTCTTTTTCCCCTTCCTCTGCCCCGGGGCAGATATGAGTGGCCTTTTGCCCGCTTGCCCTTATGGGGACGAAAGGACTGAGCCTGAAAAGACGGTATCTTTTTCTGCTGTGAGGTGACCTGGGGTAAAAAGGTGGATTTCCCAGCCGTTGCCACCAGGTCCGATAGACCGACCCCAAATAACTCCTCCCCTTTATACGGCAATACTTCCATATGCCGTTTGGAATCCGCATCACCTGACCACTGTCGCGTCCATAACCCTCTTCTGGCAGAAATGGACATCGCACTTACTCTTGATGCCAGAGTGCAAATATCCCTCTGTGCATCATATATAGAAATGCATCCTTTAAATGCTCTATAGTCAATAATATATTGTCCCTGTCCAGGGTATCAATATTTTCAGTCAGGGAATCCGACCAAGCCACCCCAGCACTGCACATCCAGGCTGAGGCGATTGCTGGTCGCAGTATAATACCAGTATGTGTGTATATACTTTTAAGGATATTTTCCAGCTTCCTATCAGCTGGTTCCTTGAGGGCGGCCGTATCAGGAGACGGTAACGCCACTTGTTTTGATAAGCGTGTGAGCGCCTTATCCACTCTAGGGGGTGTTTCCCAACGCGCCCTAACCTCTGGCGGGAAAGGGTATAATGCCAATAATTTTTTAGAAATTAGCAGTTTTTTATCGGGGGAAACCCACGCTTCATCACACACCTCATTTAATTCATCTGATTCAGGAAAAACTACAGGTAGTTTTTTCACACCCCACATAATACCCTTTTTTGTGGTACTTGTAGTATCAGAAATGTTCAAAACCTCCTTCATTGCCGTGATCATGTAACGTGTGGCCCTACTGGAAAATACGTTTGTTTTCTCACCGTCGACACTGGAGTCAGTGTCCGTGTCAGTGTCTGTATCGACCTGAGGTAACGGGCGTTTTATAGCCCCTGACGGTGTTTGACACGCCTGTACAGGTATTAACTGATTTGCCGGCTGTCTCATGTCGTCAACAGTCTTTTGTAAAGTGCTGACACTATCACGTAATTCTTTCCATAAGACCATCCAGTCAGGTGTCGACTCCCTAGGGGGGTGACATCACTAACACAGGCAATTGCTCCGCCTCCACACCATTTTCCTCCTCATACATGTCGTCACAGCGTACCGACACACAGCACACACACAGGGAATGCTCTGATAGAGGACAGGACCCCCACTAGCCCTTTGGGGAGACAGAGGGAGAGTTTGCCAGCACACACCAGAGCGCTATATATATATATATATATATATATATATATATATATATATATATATATATATATATATATATATATATATATATATATATATATATATATATATATATATATACACAGGGATAACCTTATATAAGTGTTTTTCCCTAATATAGCTGCTGTATATATTAATATGCCAATTTTGTGCCCCCCCCTCTCTTGTTTTACCCTGTTTCTGTAGTGCAGGACTGCAGGGGAGAGTCAGGGAGCCTTCCTCCAACGGAGCTGTGAGGAAAAAATGGCGCCAGTGTGCTGAGGAGATAGGCTCCGCCCCTTTTTCGGCGGCCTCTCTCCCGCTTTTTTATGTAAAAATAGGCAGTGGTTAAATACATCCATATAGCCCAGGAGCTATATGTGATGTATTTTTTTCCAAAAAAGGTGTTTTTATTGCGTCTCAGGGCGCCCCCCCCCAGCGCCCTGCACCCTTAGTGACCGAAGTGTGAAGTGTGCTGAGAGCAATGGCGCACAGCTGCGGTGCTGTGCGCTACCTTAGTGAAGACAGGACGTCTTCTGCCGCCGATTTTCCGGACCTCTTCAGTCTTCTGGCTCTGTAAGGGGGACGGCGGCGCGGCTCCGGGACCCATCCATGGCTGGGCCTGTGATCGTCCCTCTGGAGCTAATGTCCAGTAGCCTAAGAAGCCCAATCCACTCTGCACGCAGGTGAGTTCGCTTCTTCTCCCCTTAGTCCCTCGATGCAGTGAGCCTGTTGCCAGCAGGTCTCACTGAAAATAAAAAAACCTATTTAAACTTTTACTCTAAGCAGCTCAGGAGAGCCACCTAGATTGCACCCTTCTCGTTCGGGCACAAAATCTTAACTGAGGCTTGGAGGAGGGTCATAGGGGGAGGAGCCAGTGCACACCAGGTAGTCCTAAAGCTTTTACTTTTGTGCCCAGTCTCCTGCGGAGCCGCTATCCCCCATGGTCCTTTCGGAGTCCCCAGCATCCACTAGGACGTTAGAGAAATAAGATTTTACTCACCGGTAAATCTATTTCTCGTAGTCCGTAGTGGATGCTGGGAACTCCGAAAGGACCATGGGGAATAGCGGCTCCGCAGGAGACTGGGCACAACTAAAAGAAAGCTTTTAGACTACCTGGTGTGCACTGGCTCCTCCCACTATGACCCTCCTCCAAGCCTCAGTTAGGATACTGTGCCCGGAAGAGCTGACACAATAAGGAAGGATTTTGAATCCCGGGTAAGACTCATACCAGCCACACCAATCACACCGTATAACTCGTGATACCATATCCAGTTAACAGTATGAAACATAACTGAGCCTCTCAACAGATGGCTCATAACAATAACCCTTTAGTTAACAATAACTATGTACCAGTATTGCAGACAATCCGCACTTGGGATGGGCGCCCAGCATCCACTACGGACTACGAGAAATAGATTTACCGGTGAGTAAAATCTTATTTTCTCTAACGTCCTAGTGGATGCTGGGAACTCCGAAAGGACCATGGGGATTATACCAAAGCTCCCAAACGGGCGGGAGAGTGCGGATGACTCTGCAGCACCGAATGAGAGAACTCAAGGTCCTCTTCAGCCAGGGTATCAAATTTGTAGAATTCAGCAACCGTGTTTGCCCCTGACCAAGTTGCAGCTCGGCAAAGTTGTAAAGCCGAGACCCCTCGGGCAGCCGCCCAAGATGAGCCCACTTTCCTCGTGGAATGGGCTTTTACTGATTTAGGATGCGGCAATCCAGCCGCAGAATGCTCCAGCTGAATTGTGCTACAAATTCAGCGAGCAATAGTCTGCTTAGAAGCAGGAGCACCTATTTTGTTGGGTGCCTACAGGATAAAAAGCGAGTCAGTTTTCCTGACTCCAGCCGTCCTGGAAATATAAATTTTTAAGTCCCTGACTACGTCCAGTAACTTGGAATCTTCCAAGTCCCTAGTAGCCGCAGGCACTACAATAGGTTGGTTCAAGTAAAAAGCTGATACCACCTTAGGGAGAAACTGGGGACGAGTCCTCAATTCTGCCCTATCCATATGGAAAATCAGATAAGGGCTTTTACATGACAAAGCCGCCCATTCTGACACACGCCTGGCCGAAGCCAAGGCCAACAACATGACCACTTTCCACGTGAGATATTTCAAATCCACAGTTTTAAGTGGCTCAAACCAATGTGATTTTAGGAAACTCAACACCACGTTGAGATCCCAAGGTGCCACAGGAGGCACAAAAGGGGGCTGAATATGTAGCACTCCCTTTACAAATGTCTGAACTCCAGGCAGTGAAGCCAGTTCTTTCCGGAAGAAAATCGACAGAGCCGAAATCTGGACCTTAATGGAACCCAAGTTTAGGCCCATAGTCACTCCTGACTGTAGGAAGTGCAGAAAACGACCCAGCTGAAATTCCTCTGTTGGGGCCTTCCTGGCCTCACACCACGCAACATATTTTTGCCAAATACGGTGATAATGGTTTGCGGTTACTTCTTTCCTGGCTTTTATCAGCGTAGGAATGACTTCCTCCGGAATGCCCTTTTCCTTTAGGATCCGGAATTCAACCGCCATGCCGTCAAACGCAGCCGCGGTAAGTCTTGGAACAGACAGGGCCACGGGTCCTCTGATATCATTTCTTGAAGTTCTGGGTACCAAGCTCTTCTTGGCCCATCCGGAACCACGAGTATCGTTCTTAAGGTGGGTACACACTATTAGATATATCTGCAGATCAATTGATCTGCAGATATATCTATGTACGGATCGGGCAGTGTGCTGTGCATACACACAGCCCGATCAGTCGGGGGACTGACGTCATGAACTGGGCGGGCGCTCGCGCCCGCCCAGTTCACCTGTCAATCACCGCCGGCCGCCGCAGCATGTGTATGGGCGGTCGGACGACCGCCCCGTACACACACAGCGACGGGCCAATATATCGTTAGATATATTGGCTGTCGGCTGTGCTGCGCGGCCGACGCGATACGTCTGTGAACGACGGAGTTCACAGACGTATCGCCCGTACACACTGGCCGACGGTCCCGCGATGTATCGGCCGTTCAAGAGAACGGCCGATACATCGACCAGTGTGTACGGGCCTTTACTCCTCGTTTTCTTATTCTCAGTACCTTTGGTATGAGAGGCAGAGGAGGGAATACATAAACCGACTGGTACACCCACGGTGTCACTAGAGCGTCCACAGCTATTGCCTGAGGGTCCCTTGACCTGGCGCAATATCTAGTTTTTTGTTTAGGCGGGACGCCATCATGTCCACCTGTGGCCTTTCCCAACGGTTTACCAACAGTTGGAAGACTTCTGGATGAAGTCCCCACTCTCCCGGGTGTAGGTCGTGTCTGCTGAGGAAGTCTGCTTCCCAGTTGTCCACTCCCGGAATGAACACTGCTGACAGTGCTAAGACGTGATTTTCCGCCCATCGGAGAATCCTTGTGGCTTCTGCCATCGCCATCCTGCTTCTTGTGCCGCCCTGTCGGTTTACATGGGCGACTGCCGTGATGTTGTCTGATTGGATCAGTACCGGCTGGTTTTGAAGCAGAGGCCTTGCCAGACTTAGGGCATTGTAAATGGCCCTCAGTTCCAGAATATTTATGTGTAGGGACGACTCCTGACTTGACCAAAGTCCTTGGAAATTTCTTCCCTGTGTGACTGCCCCCCAGCCTTGAAGGCTGGCATCCGTGGTTACCAGGACCCAGTCCTGTATGCCGAATCTGCGGCCCTCTTGAAGATGAGCACTCTGCAGCCACCACAGTAGAGATACCCTGGTCCTTGGAGACAGGGTTATCAGCCGATGAATCTGTAGATGCGATCCCGACCACTTGTCCAAGAGGTCCCACTGAAAGGTTCTTGCATGGAACCTGCCGAATGGAATTTTGCTTCGTAAGAAGCTACCATTTTTCCCAGGACTCGTGTGCAGTGATGCACCGATACCTGTTTTGGTTTCAGGAGGTCTCTGACTAGAGATGACAGCTCCTTGGCTTTCTCCTGCGGGAGAAACACTTTTTTCTGTTCTGTGTCCAGAACCATCCCCAGGAACAGTAGGCGTGTGGTAGGAACCAGCTGTGACTTTGGAATGTATAGAATCCATCCGTGCTGTTGTAGCACTTCCCGAGATAGTGCTACTCCGACCAACAACTGCTCCTTGGACCTCGCCTTTATAAGGAGATCGTCCAAGTACGGGATAATTAAAACTCCCTTTTTTCGAAGGAGTATCATCATTTCTGCCATTACCTTGGTAAAGACCCTCGGTGCCGTGGACAGTCCAAACGGCAGTGTTTGGAATTGGTAATGGCAATCCTGTACCACAAATCTGAGGTACTCCTGGTGAGGATGGTAAATGGGGACATGTAGGTAAGCATCCTTGATGTCCAGGGATACCATGTAATCCCCCTCCTCCAGGCTTGCAATAACCGCCCTGAGCGATTCCATCTTGAACTTGAATTTTTTTATGTATGTGTTCAAGGACTTCAAATTTAAAATGGGTCTCACCGAACCGTCAGGTTTCGGTACCACAAACAGTGTGGAATAGTAACCTCGTCCTTGTTGAAGTAGGGGCACCTTGACTATCACCTGCTGGGAATACGGCTTGTGAATTGCCTCTAGCACAGCCTCCCTGCCTGAGGGAGTTGTCGGCAAGGCAGATTTGAGGAAACGGCGGGGGGGAGACGCCTCGAATTCCAGCTTGTACCCCTGAGATACTACTTGAAGGAGCCCACTGATCACTGAAATTTTTGAGGCGGCCCCCCACCGTACCTGGCTACGCCTGTGGAGCCCCCACGTCATGCGGTGGACTCAGAGGAAGCGGGGGAAGAATTTTGATTCTGGGAACTGGCTGACTGGTGCAGCTTTTTCCCTCTTCCCTGTGCAGAAAGGAAGCGCCTTTGACCCGCTTGCTTTTCTGAAGCCGAAAGGACTGTACCTGATAATACAGTGCTTTCTTAGGCTGTGAGGAAACCTGAGGTAACATTTTTTCTTCCCAGCTGTTGCTGTGGATACGAGGTCCCAGAGACCATCCCCAAACAATTCCTCACCCTTATAAGGCTCTATGTGCCTTTTAAAGTCAGCATCACCTGTCCAGTGTCGGGTCTCTAATACCCTCCTGACAGAATGGACATTGCATTAATTCTGGATGCCAGCCGGCAAAATATCCCTCTGTTCATCCCTCATATATAAGACGACGTCTTTAATATGCTCTTATGTTCGCAAAATAGTATCCCTGTTTGACAGGGTCACAGACCACGCTGCAGCAGCACTATCTGCAGGTCTCAGTCTAGTACCTGAGTGTGTAAATACAGACTTCAGGATAGCCTCCTGCTTTTTATCAGCAGGTACCTTCAAAGTGGCCGTATCCTAAGACGGCAGTGCCACCTTTTTTGACAAACGTGTGAGCGCCTTATCCACCCTAGGGGATATCGCCCAGCGTAACTTATCCTCTGGCGGGAAAGGGTACGCCGTCAGTAACTTTTTAGAAATTACCAGTTTCTTATTGGGGGAACCCACGCTTTTTCACACTTCATTCACTCATTTGATGGGGGAACCAAACACTGCCTGCTTTTTCTCCCCAAACATAAAACCCTTTTTTAGTTTTGGGGAGACAGAGAGAGAGTATGCCAGCACACACCAGAGCGCTATATAATTTAGGGATTAACACTATATTGAGTGAATTTTTCCCAATAGCTGCTTGTATATACAATATTGCGCCTAAATTTAGTGCCCCCCTCTCTTTTTAACCCTTTGAGCCTGCAAACTACAGGGGAGAGCCCGGGGAGCTGTCTTCCAGCTGCACTGTGAAGAGAAAATGGCGCCAGTGTGCTGAGGGAGATAGCTCCGCCCCTTTTTCGCGGACTTTTCTCCCGCTTTTTTATGGATTCTGGCAGGGGTATTTATCACATATATAGCCTCTGGGGTTATATATTGTGATATATTTGCCAGCCAAGGTGTTTTTATTGCTGCTCAGGGCGCCCCCCCCTGCGCAATGCACCCTCAGTGACCGGAGTGTGAAGTGTGTATGAGGAGCAATGGCGCACAGCTGCAATGCTGTGCGCTACCTTGGTGTAGACTGATGTCTTCTGCCGCCGATTTTCCGGACCTCTTCTTGCTTCTGGCTCTGTAAGGGGGGGGCGGCGCGGCTCCGGGAACGAACACCAAGGCCAGTTCCATGCGGTCGATCCCTCTGGAGCTAATGGTGTCCAGTAGCCTAAGAAGCCCAAGCTAGCTGCAAGCAGGTAGGTTCGCTTCTTCTCCCCTTAGTCCCTCGATGCAGTGAGCCTGTTGCCAGCAGGTCTCACTGTAAAAGAATAAATAGAATATTTTTTTTGCCCGCCAATAGTAATGGGCACCCAAAGCAATCGGAAAATTTCTCTGATCAGTCAAACAATACTTTTAAAGCGCCCAAATAGACGGGGTTTAGTCGAGAATAGCTGCTAATCCATCCAAAGTAGTAGTCGCAATGCGAAAAAGTCCTTTTTAGGCGCCCAAACAAGACACTTTTTGCACATTTCTGCTCACCACCTCAAGAGGCTGGGAGCAGAAATTAACTGAATCGCCCCCTCAGTGTCTGAACAAAGATCAAGGGCTCTATTCAGCAATAATGTTGGCCGATTTTCAGACAACAGACACAATGGGGTCAATTCTATTCGGCAACTAAAGAATAGCGCCGGGAATTAGCTCCCGACGCTATTCAATTCAGCTAAAGTTAAGTCGGCGATGTGCCGTTCTCGCCGACTTAACAGGTAGTTTTGTCGGGAGAACGGGCATTCTCCGACTTAACTACCCGGCGCGAGGCTGATTCCCGACAGAATCAGCCTCGCGCCGGCCGCGAGGCAGCACTTTTGTCGGGTTTCTTCTCTCATCCCCCGGGGATGAGAGAAGAATTCCCGACAATTGCGGGCAACTAGTAGCAGAATTGAATAGCGCCGGGAGCTAATTCCCGGCGCTATTCTTTAGTTGCCGAATAGAATTGACCCCAATGTTTTTTTCTCTTTCTCCATTTCTCCATTTTCCCCTTCTATTCATGTTTTCTTTTTTGCGGGTGACTATTACGTACAAAAAAGATAGGAATCGCAATGGGTACCAAGTTCACACCCAGTTATGCCAACCTGTTCATTTCCGACTGGGGCCATTTCAGTTGTTTTGGGCATCTAAATATCCCGTCTAAAAAGAACTGTTTGGATGCCCAAACAATTGTCACAATTCAAATGATGTTTAGGCATCCACGCATATTGCGCTTGTCACACCCAAACAGACAGGGATTAGCTGCATAAAACGGCTAAACATGTTCTGTTTGGGGATCCCAACTACCGTAAGGATGCCCAAATTGTTGACTTAAACATTTCTTCTTGCACCTCAGGAGGCTGCGAGAAGAAGTGTCATTCCCACATCTTGGCGTCTAAACGGAGCAACAATTGAATTGCTCAGTTATGCGACTCCAAGTGTAATCGCAGGTTAAAACAACTGAATGGGCCTTTAATAGTTATATCTGCTTTAAGTGTCAACAACATCCCAAATGGCTTAAAATGAATTCTGAAAGGGCAGTTTCTACAATTAAAATGTAGTTGTGGTGAGGACACACTTCAAATCACAAATAAAGGCAATGGGTAAGATTTTTGGACCAAGTGTATGATCTTAAATTAATACAGAAGGTGGAAAAGGTAAACCAGTATAGATAGAGCAAAAATACTTAAAAAAAAAAAACAAAAAAACACAAGAGATTAATAATATTGAGTTGGCCTTCATAACTAGATTTGGTTCTAATTATAGAGAATTAGAAAGAATTAAACCTTTTATTAAGACACCATACTGAAAAAAGATCGTACTGAGGGAACCAGTGTTTATACACCAACTTAAGGAATAACTTGGTTGCCTTTCACTATGAGGCTCCCAACCATGAGAACTAAGCGATTCCACAGATGTTAGGTATGTATTGCATGCAAAACCAATTCGACCCCTAACTCTCAGGGGGAATCCAATTGTTTTTCCTACTGACAGCCACTAGATGGTGCTGGACAGAGCAATAAACTGTTGTACCATTTAGCGCACGCATGCAGCAGGGGGACATTTCCGCTTGCAGCCTTCTGAGGCGAGAGCTGAAATGTGCCAAAACTACAAGGTTTGGTCGCTCAAACCAGGGCTTTAGATCTAACACATCTAAATCCAGTACTAATGGGCACGCACACGCGGCATGCCTGCCCAAGTGGGAGGATGGCCACAAGTGAACTGGACCGGTGGACGCCCACAAAACAATTTAACTCCCCCCTAAATACACTCATTTTAATGAAGCCGATTATGCCATTAACTACTTCATTACGTGCACACTACAATGTAGTACATCTTATTCAATGGGGTCGATTCTATTCGGCAACTTAAGAATAGCGCCGGGAATTAGCTCCCGACGCTATTCTATTCAAGTCGGCGATGTCCCGTTCTCGCCGACTTAACAGGTAGTTTTGTCGGGAGAACGGGCATTCTCCGACTTAACTACCCGCGGCGATGCCGATTCCCGACAGAATCAGCCTCGCGCCGGCCGCGAGGCAGCACTTTTGTCGGGTTTCTTCTCATCCCCCTGGGATGAGAGAAGAATTCCCGACAATTGCGGGTCACTAGCAGCTGAATTGAATAGCGTCGGGAGCTAATTCCCGGCGCTATTCTTAAGTTGCCGAATAGAATCGACCCCAATGTGTCTGTGGCCTGATATATATAAATCGGCTGCATGAGTACGGAACTTAAAACCAGCGCAGCAGAGCACATAAATATTAAAAGGGGTCTTACTACTCAAAATGTACCAGATAATTCAAAAATACACATAAATGTTCTCCTAATAGTGTCACATGATTTATTGGTACACAACACATTAGATCTAATTGGAGACATGGGGGAATGAAATTGTTTTGAGCGTCTAAAAATCCAGTCTAAACAGGACTGTTTAGGTGCCCAAACAATTATCACTATTCATTTGTTGTTTGGGCACCCATGCACATTGCACATGTCGCACCCAAACAGACCAGTCTAAACTCCTGCTTTGGACGTCCAAACGCCCGTTTGGACGCCCAAAGTGCTGGGTTTGGACACATTTTTCCTCACACCTCAGGAGGCTGTGAAAGAAAAACAAAATATATGTGGTTGTCGGGTACCTGAACGGCAGAAAAATGTTATTGTTTCTGTTGGGCACCCTTTACTTGCAGCAGTGGAAAAAAACATTAAAATTGGTCCCATAGAGATGAACAGGGTAATCTAGCAAGGGCTGAAATGCACTGAATCTATAAATTAAGAACTCTGGTACCAGAGGGTCTAAAGGGACCATTTATCAAACAATATCTTCAGCTATTTCACAGAAAGAAAGAAAAAACGTTTTTGGGGTTTAGCCGCAAATATTAAGCATTATGTACGTAGGCGGGACCGCAGCAGATACCTGCAATATACCGTTGTAGCCTATGGGCTACATATCTTGAATGCAGTTCCGAGCAGGGTTAGCCCAGGAAACAAATTTCCTGATTACAATGCATTTTTACAGCATAAATGGGCTATTAGATAAGATTAAAGTAAAGGTATCACAGGGCGTTTTATATACGGTTATTTTTAACAGTCCATTTAAAGTAAAGAGGTTACAATGCTTTTTATATAGCATAAATGTGTTGCCATATAATACTAAATAAACCATTTTGTGACACCTTCGCATCAAACTGACAGCACATTTACGATAAAAATGCTGTCAGTTTGAAGCAAAGGTGTCACAAGATGGTTTATATAGCATAAACGTGCAGTTAAATTGAAGCCAAGATGCGAGAACCGGCATTCTCAGACATAACATCGTGCTGAATTGAACAACTGCAGGAGCTCCTTATCTGGGATTCTTGGGGATGTTTGGGCTTCTAAACAATCCTGTTTAGATGGGAAAATTAGACGCCCAAAACCACTGAATAGGCCAATAAGAAGTTAATACAATTGCCATTTGGCACATTTAAATAGCAACACAAAATGTTCACAAAAATAAAAAATATAAGGGTAAGCAGAGCTTGTTAGCTCATGCTTAGTGTTCACGCTAGGCTGTTTTAGGAAGCGGCCTGCTAAAACATCCCTGCCGCTACTACACACGTGCAGAGTGCCACACAGCTCCTGGCTCTGCCGGCCCAGAAACCTACAGTAAACACTACATGCTTAATACAGATTCTTATATGAAATATTTGGTAAGATGAAACTCTAGCAGCCACTTTTGCACCTGGTAACAATTTTTGTTGGGTAATTTGCAGTAAAACAAGCATAACACTTGAACTGTTTGCTTTCCTAGTACATTTTGAAAATGGAAGTACACTGAAAACTTTCAAATCATTCCATGCAGTCAAGATAGGACATCAATTGCAACAGTAGATATTTTATGCTGCCCATTGAATACATAGGGGCCAATTCAATTCAGAGTGATGTGCCAGCAATTTGGCAACGCAAAATGAAATCACGGGTAAGAGTAAAGTGCTTTGAGTCCTGCTGGAGAAAGAGCGCCATATAATCCCTTTCCTTGTACTCTGTAGTGGATACTGGGAATTGAAGATTACCATGGGGTATAGATCGGGTCCGCTGGAGCCTGGCACTTTAAGAAATTAATAGTGTGCTGGCTCCTCCCTTCTATGCCCCTCCTAGCAGACTCAGTCTAGGAAAACTGTGCCCGAGGAGACAGACATACTTTGAGAGAAGGATATAACACAAAAAGCAGCGAGGTAACGAATCAACACACACAAGAGCAGAGCTGACCAAAAAAAAAAAAAGGGAGGAAAGCAACGCTAACTATAGAAGGATAGCAACACTAACCAAACATGGAACAGGGAAAGCAACAGCAAACCCAACAAAAACACTACTTACAACCAGGTAACACTACTTACAACCAGAGTGCCGAGACCACTGCAAAACCGCCTGACCAAACTGAAGGTCATCCTTGGCCAAGGTGTCGAAACTGTAGAACTTTACAAATGTGTTCGAACCAGACCAAATAGCTGCCCGGAACAACCGTAAGTTCGGGACACCCCGGGCAGCCGCCCAGGAAGAACCCAAGGACTTTGTGGAGTGGGCCTGAATAGAACTCCGCAGCGGTAAAGCTGCTGAAGTATAGACTTGTTGAATAGTCAACCTGAGCCACATAGCAATGAACTGCTTAGAGGCAGGGCGACCAATCTTAGTAGCATCATAAAGGACAAAAAGCGACTCAGGACTTCCTGTGATGAGCAGTCCTTTTGACATAGATCTTCAAAGCCCTCACCGCATCCAGGGACTTTGGAGCAATGGAAGTGTTAGATAACATTTGAACCACAATTGGTTGATTCACATGAAAGGCCGACACAACCTTCGGCAAAAGGTGTGGGCGAGTTCTGAGCTCCGCCCTATCCTCATGAAATATCAAGTATGGGCTCTTATACGATAAAGCCCCCAATTCCAACACCCGTCGAGCAGAAGCTAAGACCGGTAACATAACGGTCTTCCACTTTCAGTACTTCAAGTCTACCCTATGTAAGGGTTCAAACCAATCCGACTGGAGAAACGTCAAGACCACATTGTCCCTCCCACGGCTCCGTGGGACCTCAAAGGGTGGTTGAATGTGCATAACTCCCTTTAGAAAAGTCTGTACTTCTGGAAGTACCGCTAGTTGTTTCTGGAAGATGGAGAGTGTTGAAATCTGAACCTTGATGGAGCCTAATCTTAGGCCCTTATCCATGCCATCTTGTAGGAACAGTAGAAACCAGTCGAGACGAAATTCCACAGGGTCATATTTTCTACCCTCGCACCAAAAAACATTTCTTCCAAATACGGTGGTAATGTTTGGATGTAACCACCTTACGGGCCTGTACCATAGTGGAAATAACCTTGGATAGGAGACCCTTTCTAGTTAAAATCTCCCACTCAACTTCCAAGCCTTTAAACGTAGCCACTGTATGTCTGGATAGACAAACAGTCCTTGCTGAAGGAGGTCCTTGCGTAGCGGCAGAGGCCAGGGTTCCTCCTGAGCCAGTCAGGAGGTCCGCACACCAGGCCCATCGAGGCAAATCTGGGGCAACCAGAATTGCCTGAACTCATTCCTTTTTTATTCTTTTTAAAACTCTTGGAATGAGAGGAAGCGGAGGAAACAGGTACACAAACTGGTAAGTCCATTGTGTTGTCAGAGCGTCTACCGCTATCGCATGCGGATCCCTCATTCTGGAGCAGTAACGATGGAGCTTCTTGTTGAGACGAGAAGTCATCAGGTCTATTTGCGGACAGCCTCACCAGTGAATCAGTTGTTGAAACACCTGAGGGTGAAGGCCCCATTCCCCCGGATGGAGGTCGTTCCTGCTGAGGAAGTCCGCTTTCCAGTTGTCCACTCTTGGAATGTATATGACTGAGATGGCCCTTGCATTGGCTTCCGCCCAGAGAAGTATTCTTGACACCTCTCGCACTGTGGCCCTACTTCTTGTTCCTCCCTGTCGATTGATGTATGACACTGCCGTGGCATTGAACGACTGCACCTGGACGGCCTGATTCTGAAGGAGGTATGAGGCTTGCAAGAGAGCATTGTAAATTACTTTGAGTTCCAGTATGTTGATTGAAAGTGCAGATTCCTGACACGACCATTTCCCCTGGAACTACGCCCCTTGGGTCACAGCCCCCAACCCCGAAGGCTGGCATCCGTTGCTAACAAAGTCCAAGACTGGATATTGAAACTCCGACCCTCCACCAGATGGGAGACTTGTATCTACTATATTAGTAGGTATATCCTTGCTTTCGGCAACGGAGTTATACTCTGATGCATGTGCAGGTGAGAACCCGACCATTTTTCCAACAGATCTAGTTGGAATGGCCGTGCATGAAACCTGCCGTATTGTATCGCCTCGTAAGAGGCTACCATCTTGCTAAGCAAGCAAATGCAAAGATGAATTGAGATCCTGCGTGGCTTTAATAACAAGCGGACCATAGACTGAATAGTCAAGGTCTTGTCCAATGGAATGTAAACCTTCTGAGACACTGTATCCAGGATCATTCTCAGTAACTGAATTCTCTGTGATAATTCCAGGTGAGATTTCTTGAAATTGAGGACCCATCCGTGATCTGTAAGCAGACGAGTAGTCAAGTTGATGCTGCGCAGCAGTTGTTCCCGGGACATAGCCTTTATCAGGAGATCGTCCAGGTACGGGATTATGTTGACACCCATCATACACAATTGCAGCATCATCTCTGCCATGACTTTTATGAATACCTTTGGGGCTGTGGAGAAACCAAAAGGGTAAGGCCTGAAACTGGAAGTGTTGGTCCAGTACAGCAAACCGTAGGAACGCCTGATGAAGAGGCCATATTGGGATATGCAGGTATGCATCCTTGACATCCAGAGATACCAGGAACTCCCCCTCCTCCAGACTTGCTATCGCTGTTCTCAGTAATTTGAAGTTCAGGATCGACCGTACAGAGCCGTCCAGTTTCGGGACTACAAAGAGGCTTGAATAAAACCCCTTTGTGTGGAGTTGAGGAGGTACTGGACCAATAAAATTGAAAACAGTTTTTGAACTGCCTCTTGCAAGGTAACCCCCACTATAGGTGAAGCTGGTAAGCCCGACCTGAAGAATCTTAGAGGAGGGAGTTCCTGGAATTCCAGCCAGTACCCTTGGGATACGAGATCCCTCACCCAAGATCCCGGCAGGACTCTGCCCATATGTGGGCGAAGTGTTGAAGACGAGCAGTTACCTGAAAATCGCTTGGCTGCTGGGGACACCCGTTATGCGGAGGGCTTTGTTGAAGAGGATCCGGAGGCCTTGTCCGAAGTTCCAGCAGCCGCTGATTTACGGGCCTTCCCGCAAGTTCCTCTAGCAGCATTGGAGGCACATCTGAATCTGCCTCTAAATCTGGCCACACAAAAGGACTGCAGAGAGGGCCCAGGATAGGGACGTCTAGCAGGTGGTGCAGCAGATGGCAGATATGTGGATTAACCTGCAGTCGCCCGAGTTATCAACTTGTTCAGTTATTCCCCAAACAAGGCATCACCTGTAAAAGGAAGGTTCTCTACCCCTTTCTTAGACTCAACATCTGCTGAACATTGTCGCTGTCAAAGTCGAAAAATATTGCAGTACACACATCACGTACAAACACACAGATGGCCTCCGCGCGTGTACTTGTTCTGCTGTGCGTGCACATATTCACAATTTGCGTATGGTCGCTCCCGCGGTCGTGCGCATCAGCGTGTGGTATGGGTATTTACGGTAGAGTTTGTGAACGCATGGAGAGCTAACAAAACACATTACATATTTAATCCAAATAGTGCACATTGTACACATAGTCCCCCTGCACCACACCAGAAAGTAACAGTTTAAATGATTCCAGAACAAAGGGATTCACCTTTACAGGATAAGAGGGGACAGACTAAGGTTATAAGGTGGTGTTTGGTATCCAGCTGTAGGGTATTTTAAGGGTAACATTCCGGTGTTGGTCTGCGGAAGATCGCATGTTCCTGCAAATAGTTATGTGCAGAAGCAGGATATAGATATAAACTGTATTTACTGTATATTATGCATGTGGCGGGAATCCAGAGGAGACCACCCACAAGAGCAGTTGGGAAAGACATCGCCTACCTTTTCAAATCGACCTATGACCTCTCCTGTACTGTAAAAGTGCATTCCTGTGTCCAATGGACAAAGGGATTACAGTATCCATTGTATTGCTTTTGGAAGAATTGTATAAATAAAGCCTGCTGCAGCCTGGCCTGGCACAAGACTCACAACGTTATCTATTAGATGACGGAGGACCGGACCGGGAAGCGCACGCGAATATACTCACGTATGTACATTGACTGTAGCCATTTACTCTATTATATTGTTGTGTATTATTTGTATTGTAAACCCCCTTTCAGCAATAATCCACTGTGGTGTCGGAACCCAGCTGTAAAATCACAATTGGTGTCGTGTCCTCATTGCCCTGCTAAGGTTTAAAGTGTTTTATCATTGCATTATATTACTGCTAAGGTTTAAAGTGTTTTATCATTGCATTACTGTAAAGGGTTAAAGTGTATCTCTGGGTGTGCGCGCGCTATGTGTACTTTGTACCCCCAGCGCGGCGTTTGTACGCAAAGTCCGTACAGTGATACGGGACTCCGTACGCAAACAGTGTATAAAGTACGTAGCGTGTGTACTAAGGTTAGCGGCCGCAGCGGCTCCATGGTAAAGTGTATTCTAAGTGTGTGTAAGGTATAGCTTTCATTCCTGTAAGAAAATCAACATTATCATCGCAGCCACAGGGCTCTGTGAGCAGATACCGCTATAGCCGAGGTACAGCCGTTAATGACACACAGTTCCTTAACAGCCTCAGTCATGAAGTTTGCAGCATCTTGGATATGTTGATGTAGTGTAACTATCTATCTCCTCCTGAGTTAGTGTATGCAACCCTTTTAAAATAATATCAGACCCTTTGACCATCGCTCTGGAAATCCAGATGCACACTACAGTAGGGCGTTGGGCTACACCTGCTGCAGAATAAACACTTAAGAGTGGTCTCCATTTTGCGATCAGCAGGCTCTTTGAGAGAAATAATCCCAGGTACAGGTAGTACAATTTTACGTGACAGCCTGGACACAGATGTATCTACTGTCAGGGGGAGGGGGGGGAATAACAGAATGAATTTAGCACACGTTTGGGAGTGACAAATTTATTTTTTTTCCCCAGGATTTAACCATGCAGCCTTTGCCAGAGAATCTAATTCCTTAGGAACTGGGAAAGTTGCAGAGGATTTTGGCTTTACGTTAAAATGCAATTCCTCTGTAGGTTCTGCTTCCTTACCAGGAATATTGAGAACCTCCCTAAAAGCAAAAATTAGGGCCTCAACTCCCGGGGACAGGGAATTATCCTCATCCGTCCCTAACTCATACTCATCTAATTCTGGTAATTCAGAATCAGACAACAATATCTTTGGGAGAGTGCATTTATGAGAGACCAACAGGGTCGGGGGTGCTGAGGAGCCTGTCTGTGGTCAGTATTGTTAACATGAATGTGTCAATTGACTGTTTCAGGGTTTGCCTCTTGTTTAGAAATGGCTAACTCTGAATTTATGTTTGTAATCATATTTTTAAAGGAATCCATAAACTCAGGTTCCTTCACATCACTACCCTGTGAAGGTAGTGAACATTTGGTACACATTAGATTCACTTGTGAGGAAGGTGTAAACCTAGCCTTGCATGCAGTACACATAGCCTTATTAGCAGACATGCTTTTGTAGAAAACAGAGTTAAGAGAGAAAAATACAGTGCAGTATTCTAGAGACAGCACACTGATACCCCTTTCACACAGCCCAAAATTTCCCGTGTTAAAACACATGAACGCGCATCAACACAGGAAATTTCAAATTTCTCGGTGTGAAAGGGTACAGGGACAAAATCCCGGGATTTTTGTCCCGGCATTTCAACCCTGCAATCGACCAGGGTTGGTCCCGGGTTCTTCCCTGGAACCTGGACAGTGTAAATGGTGCAGGGACATGTCCCACCTTCCCGGGTTGCCTATACTGATGCCGATTGGCTATTCAGGGCACTTCCTGGTCGTGTGTTTTTTCTGAGACGCCCTTTTTGAGAAAATGCAGGGCCATCCCGGGTTCAGTATGAAAGGTGCAGACCCAGGATGTCTCTGCTCCAAATGCTGGTATGAAAGGTGCCAACCCGGGAATGTCCTTGCATGAGCCCGTGGCAGTATTCCCAGGTTCTGCCCCTGCATTTCTGGTGTGAAAGGGGTATTATTCTAGACAACCCTGAATGGAGAGAAGGTTGGACCAGCACACGATACCTCAGGCAGAGCAGCTCCCTGCCTGGTATATATATTATGTGTAGTTTACCTCACAACAGAGAAACCGCTGATACTGCGCTCCCCCCTGCACTATAACCCCCTGGTACCAGTTATGGTTGGTGATACAGCATGTCCTGTGGAGGAGCAGCCCGCATGCAGCCTGTACAGCAGCAGGAAATGGCGCCTCAGAGCCTCTGGTCCTGCTCTACGGGAAGCCCCGCCCCCATAATAGCACGCGGCCCCTCCAAGTTATTTATACTGGCATCTCCTTAATATAATAAAAAACGAGTGTGGAACCCCTTTTTTTTTTAAATGTAATCGCCAGTGTGGGTACACAGTGGGCACCGTAGCCCGTAGCTGGGTGATCACTGTGTCGGGGACCTGCTACCCGGGACCCCGGCGTATTACTCACCGCGTCTTCAGCATCTGTTAGGGGTTGCGGCATGCTGCCGGCGTGGGCTCAAACCCGAGGGGCATGAGAACATCAGCTTAGTGACCTGTCAGCAGGGATACGAACCATTAACTCTAAGGAAGTTGGTTCGGTGCCCCTCTAAGTCCCACGACGCAGGCAGACTGGTTGACAACTAGTGCTGCCTGAAAATAATAAACTAAAATACATTTCTGAAGAAAACTCTGAAGAGCAACAGAATGCACCTGGCTCCTTGGGCACATTTTTCTAAACCGAGTCTCCTAGAAGGGGCATTGAGGGGAGGAGCCAGCACAAACTATTTCTTAAACTGCCAGGCTCCAGTGGACTCGATCCATACCCCATGGTAATCTTCAAGGACGTTAGAGAAATAAAATTATTATTATTATTAGCTGCAATTCTCGGCAATAAAATTGCAAACTACCTGACATTTGTCAAAGCAAAATCATGTTTTTAATAACATCCCTGAGCTGGGAAAAGTTCTTTTAAAAAGGGGGGGGGGGGGGGGGGGAAATGTAGGACACAGGGACAGATTCTGTTTTGGAAGTAAAGCAAAAAAAACAAAAACCACGTGTATCTGTGCACCTCAGCGAAACCATGCTGCACTGCAGGTAGCGCAGCTGTAAAAGGTGTACAGATTTAGAATTGGGTTGGGGATGTCCAAACTGAAACTGAAATCTAAATTGCAGGGTAAGAATAAAGCGGTCTAAAATTTGTTAGGTACATGCAAAAGCAGCCAGTATTTACCCTGCACAGAACAAAATAAAAATGTATTTGCTCCCCTTGCACTGCAACAGTGTTTGTTCCATAGTTACAAAGTTAATTGCATTTTTATTTTATTTTTTTGCTTTTCTTCCAAAGTAGAATCAGGCCCGCAGTGCGGAATCTCTGGTACACTACTCCCAATGCATAATCATGTACTTGAAGATATCTAAATAGTATAATTTGGCAAATAAATACAGTCAAAGGGGAATTAAATTGGGTGCTTAAAAAGTAATAGGCACCTGACCAGAGCAAAAATTTAATTGCTCTGATGGGCACTCATTACTTTGGACACCCAAAAATATTTTGCCCTGTAAACGTATGTAGGAAGAGACATGTACATGTAGAAAAATGTACATGCGTGAATCTGTTCAGTAGAAAAAAAAATAAGATTTTACTTACCGGTAAATCTATTTCTCGTAGTCCGTAGAGGATGCTGGGACTCCGTAAGGACCATGGGGAATAGACGGGCTCCGCAGGAGATAGGGCACTTTAAGAAAGCTTTGGATTCTGGGTGTGCACTGGCTCCTCCCTCTATGCCCCTCCTCCAGACCTCAGTTTTACACTGTGCCCAGAGCGAGATGGGTGCACTGCAGGGAGCTCCCTGAGTTCTCTGCCTAGAAAGCATTTTTGTTTGGATTTTTTCTACATTTTTACAGGGAGCACTGCTGGCAACAGGCTCCCTGCATCGAGGGACTGAGGAGAGAGGGGCAGACCTTCTTGTCTAAGATAGACTCTGCTTCCTCGGCTACTTGACACCATTAGCTCCAGAGGGGGTGAACACAGGTTCTTACTGGGCGTCCACCCCCAGAGCCGTGCCGCCGTTCTCCTCACAGAGCCAGAAGAACCGAAGTCAGAAGACGTCAGGCGGCAGAAGCCTTCAGCTTCACTGAGGTAACGCACAGCACTGCAGCTGTGCGTCATTGCTCCCATACACCTCGCATACTCCGGTCACTGTAAGGGTGCAGGGCGCAGGGGGGGGGGGGGGGGCGCCCTGGGCAGCAATATAACACCTCTATTATGGCAAAAGACAATATACATGTACAGGTGGGCACTGTACATGTATATAAAAGAGCCCCCGCCATATTTTAGTAAGTTTGAGCGGGACAGAAGGCCGCCGCCGAGGGGGCGGGGCTTCTCCCTCAGCACTCACAAGCGCCATTTTCTCTCCACAGCACCGCTGAGAGGAAGCTCCCCGGACTCTCCCCTGCTTACACACAGTGAAGGGGTGTTTAAAATAGAGGGGGGCCCACATAATTGGCGGATAACATATTATACAGCGCGGCTGGGGGGGAAAACATTTTGTGTTGGTCTCCAGGGTCATTGCGCTGGGGTGTGTGCTGGCATACTCTCTCTGTCTCTCCAAAGGGCCTTGAAGGGGATACTGTCTTCAGAAAAGAGGTTCCCTGTGTGTGTGAAGTGTGTCGGTACGCGTGTGTCAACATGTTTGACGAGGAAGGATCGCTTAATGTGGAGGGGGGAGTGTTTGAATGTCATGTCGTCGTCGGCAACACCGACACCGGAATGGGTGGATATGCTGAATGTCTTGAATGCAAATGTCAATCTATTGCATAAAAGGTTAGACAAGGCTGAAGCTAGGGATCAGTCAGGTAGCCAGTCCATGCCTGTCCCTGTGGCGCCAGGCCCTTCGGGGTCTCAGAAGTGCATCCTCGAGGACGTTAGAGAAATTTGATTAATCAAAATATAAAAATATCAGTATGTGTGTCAAGGGTAGAAGCATGTACAGCTGTAGCCATACTCATCTTTGCGATGTGGCATGCTGCAATATGGTTGCTGCATGGCACCCCAAGCAGTGACTATTCGCAGCCGGCGATCGCTCCATTAATCCATTAGTCTCCGGCTGATAATAGTCCTAATAATGCCAGATGTATTATTGCATGATGTCACATCGCAGCAAACGGAGCATGGCTAAATCTGTATACTTATGGTAACAGATGTTGTTTGACAGTATTATGGCACTGTGTCTGTAGCATTACAATATAATAATGTAATTAAAGTGTCAAACATAAAACTAGAAGATTGGATCAACATTGGGCTCGATTCAATACAATGCGAGTTGAATAAGGCCGGCAATTAGCTCCCAGGGCTATCCAATACAGCTTGCTGTGACACACGATGACAGGATTTCTTCTTGTGCAAGCAGAATTCTGACAAAGTGCCAGCACGATGCTGATTTCTGTCGTTAGCATGGCAGAAATAGCATCGCGCAGGGCACAAGTTGGAGAATGGCAGTTCTCCCAACAAAACACCCTGTTTAGTCCGGTAGAGCGGGCATTCTCCGACTTACCATTGTGCTGTATTGAATAACCTTGGGAGCTAATTCCCGGCACTATTCAACTCTTAGGGGCCAATTCAATTTGCTGACAGTCGAATAGCGCCAGGAATTAGCTCCCAGCGCTATTCAATACAGCGCCATGTGACACTTAATTGTCGGGATTTCCTCTCGCACCCCCGGAGGGCAAAAGTGCTGGCGCAAGGCTGATTCTGTCAGGAATCAGCATCGCATCGGGCAGTTAAGTCAGAGAATGCCCGTTCTCCCGACAAATCAACCTGTTAAGTCCAGGAGAATGGACATTCGCCCACTGAATAGTGCCGAAAATAATTCCCGGCGCTGCTTAACTCTCGGCAAATTGAATAGACCACTCAGAATTGAATCATGCCCAATGGGGTCAATTCTATTCAGCGACAGTTGAATAGCGCCGGGAATTAGCTCCCGACGCTATTCAATTCAGTTCCAGTTAAGTCGGCGATGGCCCGTTCTCGCCGACTAAACAGGTTGAATTGTCGGGAGAACGGGCATTCTCAGACTTAACTCCACGGCGCGAGGCTGATCCCCGACAGAATCAGCCTCACGCCGGCCGCACTTTTGTCAGGTTTCTTCTCTCATCCCCCGGGGATGAGAGAAGAATTCCCGACAATTGAGGGTCACTCGTCGCTGTATTGAATAGCGCCGGGAGTTTGCTTTTCAACTGTCAGTGAATTTAATCGACCCCATTGTGTATTTCAAGCAAAACAGTGGTATAGTTAACAAAAAATTCTATTAAATATAAACATCTTAATTAAAACTACCTTGCCATAATTACAGTAGCGACTTGTTTTAAACTGATGGTACAGTAAAAAAGCAATGTACTTAATAAAGAGAACAGCTACTAGGAGCCTTACGCAACAGACTGAGATGCAGGCATGGGAGTGAAAATGGTGAGTAAACCTGATTTTTTTTTCTTCTAAGCAGCAATGATTTTAAAGGCAAAACCAACCATTACATAAGACCCTGCATCTAATGGGCCCTACACACTGGCCGATCCGCCGCCGAGCTGCCCGACGGCGGATACGGCCAACGAGCGCCCCGGTGGCGGGGGGGCAGTGAAGTTTCTTCACTCCCCCCGTCACGCGGCTCCATTGAAGTGCAGGCAAATATGGACGAGATCGTCCATATTGGCCTGCATGCACAGCAGACGGGGGACCAGCGATGAACGAGCGCGGGGCCGCGCATCGTTCATCGCTGGAGCCTCCACTCTGAAAGATATGAACGAGATTGTTCATATCTTTCAAACAAATCGGCATGTGTGTAGGGCCTATAAGAAGCAATCATGATGCTGTATATGATATACTCATCCATAACGACCTCCCATTCTTTAATTCATATCCAAGATCTCAAAGCAGGAAAGGAATCTTATAAGCATATTTCATAAAAGTCATTCCAGATGGAATGGATTCATAAATATGATTAACTTGGAAGGTAAAACATATAGGACCCTCTTAACCAATGTTTGCTAAATCTCTTTAGCAGATTGTGTTTACATTTTCTAAAGCATAATAATGTCCTATAATCCCTTTCTGCATAAATACAGTATACAAAGAAATGGGTAAAAAAAAAAAAACACAACATCACAGATTACAGCCCTTGTTCCATAATATTTTTTTTACATACACTCAGTTCTGGAGAAAAACAAAAAGCTAAATGCAGGAAGTAAAAAGTTCCAAAATGACGAAGGGTGAAAGAGAAGGGAGAGCTATCTGATATAATAATAGTTTAACTAAAATGTCCCCTTTAACTTAGGCAGATTTAGCAAGAGATATATTTTATTTGTTACTAATCTTAAAAGTTGATCCGAACAATCAGCTTATGTGTTTGAAAAATGACAGTTAGGAGCTGATTGGTTGAGCCACTATTTAAGATTAGTAACAAGTGATAACAAAAATATCACTTGTTGTTAAATCTGCCCCTTAAGTTTAAATCGCTGATTCAATAACTATCCTGCATGTTCTCGTTTAAGACCTAAAGGAAAAAAAAAATAAGAATTTACTCACCGGTAATTCTATTTCTCGTAGTCCGTAGTGGATGCTGGGAACTCCGTAAGGACCATGGGGAATAGACGGGCTCCGCAGGAGACTGGGCACTCTAAGAAAGAATTAGGACTACTGGTGTGCACTGGCTCCTCCCTCTATGCCCCTCCTCCAGACCTCAGTTAGGGAAACTGTGCCCGGAAGAGCTGACACTACAAGGAAAGAATTTGGAATCCCGGGTAAGACTCATACCAGCCACACCAATCACACCGTACAACTCGTGATAACTATACCCAGTTAACAGTATGAATAACAACTGAGCCTCACTGAACAGATGGCTCATAACAATAACCCTTTAGTTAAGCAATAACTATATACAAGTATTGCAGACAATCAGCACTTGAGACGGGCGCCCAGCATACACTACGGACTACGAGAAATAGAATAACCGGTGAGTAAATTCTTATTTTCTCTGACGTCCTAGTGGATGCTGGGAACTCCGTAAGGACCATGGGGATTATACCAAAGCTCCCAAACGGGCGGGAGAGTGCGGATGACTCTGCAGCACCGAATGAGCAAACTCAAGGTCCTCCTCGGCCAGGGTATCAAACTTGTAGAATTTTGCAAACGTGTTTGATCCCGACCAGGTAGCAGCTCGACAAAGTTGTAAAGCCGAGACCCCTCGGGCAGCCGCCCAAGAAGAGCCCACCTTCCTCGTGGAATGGGCTTTGACTGATTTAGGATGCGGCAGTCCAGCCGCAGAATGTGCAAGTTGGATCGTGGAGCAGATCCAGCGAGCAATAGTCTGCTTAGAAGCAGGAGCACCCAACTTGTTGGGTGCATGCAGGATAAACAGCGAGTCAGTCTTTCTGACTCTAGCAGTCCTGGAAACATAGATTTTCAGGGCCCGGACTACGTCCAGCAACTTGGAAGCCTCCAAGTCCCGAGTAGCCGCAGGCACCACAATAGGTTGGTTCAAATGAAACGCTGATACCACCTTAGGGAGAAATTGGGGACGAGTCCTCAATTCTGCCCTGTCCATATGGAAGATCAGATAGGGGCTTTTACAGGACAAAGCAGACAATTCTGACACCCGCCTAGCCGAAGCCAAGGCCAAAAGCATGACCACTTTCCACGTGAGATATTTTAATTCCACGGTCTGAAGTGGCTCAAACCAATGTGATTTTAGGAAATCCAACACAACGTTGAGATCCCAAGGTGCCACTGGGGGCACAAAAGGGAGTGCTGCATATTCAGACCCCTTAACAAACGTCTGAACTTCAGGCAGTGAAGCCAGTTCTTTTTGAAAGAAAATAGACAGGGCAGAAATCTGGACTTTAATGGATCCCAATTTTAGGCCCATAGTCACTCCTGACTGTAGGAAGTGCAGAAATGGACCCAGCTGAAATTCTTCTGTGGGGGCCTTCATAGCCTCACACCAAGCAACATATTTTCGCCATATGCGGTGATAATGTTTTGCTGTCACATCCTTCCTAGCTTTTATCAGCGTAGGAATGACTTCAACCGGAATGCCCTTTTCCATCAGGATCCGGCGCTCAACCGCCATGCCGTCAAACGCAGCCGCGGTAAGTCTTGGAATAGACAGGGCCCCTGTTGTAGCAGGTCCTGTCTGAGAGGCAGAGGCCAAGGGTCCTCTGAGATCATTTCTTGTAGTTCCGGGTACCAAGTCCTTCTGGGCCAATCCGGAACGATGAGTATAGTTCTTACTCCTCTTTTTCTTATTATCCTCAGCACCTTTGGTATGAGAGGAAGAGGAGGGAACACATAAACCGACTGGTACACCCACGGTGTCACTAGAGCGTCCACAGCTATCGCCTGAGGGTCCCTTGACCTGGCGCAATATCTTTTTAGCTTTTTGTTGAGGCGGGACGCCATCATGTCCACCTGTGGCCTTTCCCAACGGTTTACAATCAGCTGGAAGACTTCTGGATGAAGTCCCCACTCTCCCGGGTGGAGGTTGTGCCTGCTGAGGAAGTCTGCTTCCCAGTTGTCCACTCCCGGAATGAACACTGCTGACAGTGCTATCACGTGATTTTCCGCCCATCGGAGAATCCTTGTGGCTTCTGCCATCGCCATCCTGCTTCTTGTGCCACCCTGTCGGTTTACATGGGCGACCGCCGTGATGTTGTCTGACTGAATCAGCACCGGCTGGTTTTGAAGCAGGGGTTTTGCCTGACTTAGGGCATTGTAAATGGCCCTTAGTTCCAGAATATTTATGTGTAGGAAAGCCTCCTGACTCGACCATTGTCCTTGGAAGTTTCTTCCCTGAGTGACTGCCCCCCAACCTCGGAGGCTTGCATCCGTGGTCACCAGGACCCAGTCCTGTATGCCGAATCTGCGGCCCTCTAGAAGATGAGCACTCTGCAGCCACCACAGCAGAGACACCCTGGCCCTCGGGGACAGGGTGATCAGCCGATGCATCTGAAGATGCGATCCGGACCACTTGTCTAACAGATCCCACTGAAAGATCCTTGCATGGAACCTGCCGAATGGAATTGCCTTGTAAGAAGATACCATCTTTCCCAGGACTCGCGTGCAGTGATGCACAGACACCTGTTTTGGTTTCAGGAGGTCTCTGATCAGAGATGACAACTCCTTGGCCTTCTCCTCCGGGAGAAACACCTTCTTCTGTTCTGTGTCCAGAATCATACCCAGGAACAGCAGACGCGTCGTAGGAACCAGCTGCGACTTTGGAATATTCAGAATCCAGCCGTGCTGTTGTAGCACTTCCTGAGATAGTGCTACTCCGACCAACAACTGCTCCCTGGACCCCGCCTTTATAAGGAGATCGTCCAAGTACGGGATAATTATAACTCCCTTCTTTCGAAGGAGTATCATCATTTCGGCCATTACTTTGGTAAATACCCTCGGTGCCGTGGACAGACCAAACGGCAACGTCTGGAATTGGTAATGGCAGTCCTGTACCACAAAACGGAGGTACACCTGGTGAGGTGGGTAAATGGGGACATGTAGGTAAGCATCCTTGATGTCCAGTGATACCATGTAATCCCCCTCTTCCAGGCTTGCAATAACCGCCCTGAGCGATTCCATTTTGAACTTGAACTTCCTTATGTAAGTGTTCAAGGATTTCAAATTTAGAATGGGTCTCACCGAACCGTCTGGTTTCGGTACCACAAACATTGTGGAATAGTAACCCCGTCCCTGTTGAAGGAGGGGAACTTTTATTATCACCTGCTGGAGGTACAGCTTGTGAATTGCCGCCAGCACTACCTCCCTGTCCTGGGGAGTAGCTGGCAAGGCTGATTTGAGGTAACGGCGAGAGGGAGACGTCTCGAATTCCAGCTTGTATCCCTGAGATACCACTTGTAGAACCCAGGGATCCACCTGTGAGCGAACCCACCGGTCGCTGAAGTTCCGGAGACGGGCCCCCACCGCACCTGGCTCCACCAGTGGCGCCCCAGCGTCATGCGGTGGATTTAGTGGAAGCAGGGGAGGATTTTTGTTCTTGGGAACTGGCTGTATGGTGCAGCTTTTTCCCTCTACCCCTGCCTCTGGGCAGAAAGGACGCGCCTTTAACCCGCTTGCCATTCTGGGGCCGAAAGGACTGTACCTGATAATACGGTGCTTTCTTAGGCTGTGAGGGAACCTGAGGTAAAAATGTCGACTTCCCAGCTGTTGCTGTGGAAACGAGGTCCGAGAGACCATCCCCAAACAATTCCTCACCCTTGTAAGGCAAAACCTCCATGTGCCTTTTAGAATCCGCATCACCTGTCCACTGCAGAGTCCATAATACTCTCCTGGCAGAAATGGACATTGCATTAATTCTAGATGCCAGCCGGCAAATATCCCTCTGTGCATCTCTCATATATAAGACTACGTCTTTAATATGCTCTATGGTTAGCAATATAGTGTCCCCGTCAAGGGAATCAATGTTATCAGACAGGGAATCAGACCACGCTGCTGCAACACTGCACATCCATGCTGAAGCAATAGCAGGTCTCACTATAGTACCTGAGTGTGTATACACAGACTTCAGGATAGCCTCCTGCTTCCTATCCGCAGGCTCCTTTAAGGCGGCCGTATCCTGAGACGGCAGTGCCACCTTTTTTGACAAGCGTGCGAGCGCTTTATCCACCCTCGGGGATGTCTCCCAACGTAACCTGTCCTCTGGTGGGAAAGGGTACGCCATCAGTAACTTTTTAGAAATCACTAGTTTCTTATCGGGGGAAGCCCACGCTTCTTCACACACTTCATTCAACTCATCTGATGGGGGGAAAAACCACTGGTTGCTTTTTCTCCCCAAACATAATACCCTTTTTAGTGGTACCTGGATTAATTTGCGTTTTTGAGCACCTGATGGCCTTTGAGACGCCTGGGCAGGCACTGGCTGAGAAGCCGGCTGTCCCACAGCCGTTATGTCATCGAACCTTTTATGTAAGGAGTTGACACTGTCGTGTAAAACCTTCCACATATCCATCCACTCTGGTGTCGACCCCGCAGGGGGTGACATCACATTTATCGGCACCTGCTCCGCCTCCACATAAGCCTCCTCATCAAACATGTCGACACAGCCGTACCGACACACCGCACACACACAGGGAATGCTCTGAGGACAGGACCCCACAAAGTCCTTTGGGGAGACAGAGAGAGAGAGTATGCCAGCACACACCACAGCGCTATATAATCAGGGATTTACACTAACACAAAGTGATTTTCCCTATAGCAGCTATACAAATACAGTTTGCGCCTAAATTTAGTGCCCCCCCCTCTTTTTTACCCTTTGAGCCTGGAAACTGCAGGGGAGAGCCTGGGGAGCTGTCTTCCAGCGGAGCTGTGAAGAGGAAATTGCGCCAGTGTGCCGAGGGAGATAGCCCCGCCCCCTTCTCAGCGGGCTTCTCCCGCTCTTTTATTAATATTATGGCAGGTGATTTTTGCACATATATAGTTTATTAGTCTATATTATGTGCCGTTTGCCAATGTAAGGTACTCTAATTGCAGCCGAGGGCGCCTCCCCTTCCCCAGCGCCCTGCACCCATCAGTGACCGGAGTATGTGGAGTGCATAGGGAGCAATGGCGCACAGCTGCAGTGCTGTGCACTACCTTAATGAAGACCGGAGTCTTCAGCCGCCGATTTCCAGGACGTTCTTCTTGCTTCTGGCTCTGCAAGGGGGACGGCGGCGCAGCTCCGGACGACAGAGGCTGGGCCTGTGTTCGATCCCTCTGGAGCTAATGGTGTCCAGTAGCCTAGAAGCCCAAGCTAGCTGCAAGCAGGTAGGTTCGCTTCTCTCCCCTAAGTCCCTCGTAGCAGTGAGTCTGTTGCAAGCAGATCTCACTGAAAATATAAAACCTAATAAATACTTTCTTTACTAGAAGCTCAGGAGAGCCCCTAGTGTGCAACCAGCTCGAGCCGGGCACAGATTCTAACTGAGGTCTGGAGGAGGGGCATAGAGGGAGGAGCCAGTGCACACCAGTAGTCCTAATTCTTTCTTAGAGTGCCCAGTCTCCTGCGGAGCCTGTCTATTCCCCATGGTCCTTACGGAGTTCCAGCATCCACTAGGACGTCAGAGAAATAAGATTTTAAACCTACCAGTAAATCTTTTTCTCCTAGTCCGTAGAGGATGCTGGGGACTCCGTAATGACCATAGGGTTTAGACTGGCTCCGCAGAAGACATGGGCACTATAAAGAACTTTAGATGGGTGTGCACTGGCTCCTCCCTCTATGCCCCTCCTCCAGACCTCAGTTAAAGAACGGTGCCCAGAGGAGACGGACAGTACGAGGAAAGGATTTTTGTTAATGTAAGGGCAAGATACATACCAGCCTACACCATCCACACCGTACAACTTGGAACATACGAACCAGTTAACAGTATGAAACAAAACAGCATCAGCCAGAGACTGATCAAAACTGTAACATAACCCTTATGTAAGAAAGTCTCGCAGAATTTAGTCCGCACTGGGACGGGCGCCCAGTATCCTCTACAGACTAGGAGAAAAAGATTTACCGGTAGGTTTAAAATCTTATTTTCTCTTACATCCTAGAGGATGCTGGGGACTCCGTAAGGACCATGGGGATTATACCAAAGCTCCAGACCGGGCGGGAGAGTGCGGATGACTCTGCAGCACAGATTGAGCAAACATGAGATCCTCCTCAGCCAAGGTATCAAACTTGTAGAATTTAGCAAAAGTGTTTGAACCTGACCAAGTAGCCGCTTGGCATAGTTGCAATGCCGAGACACCTCGGGCAGCCGCCCAAGAAGAGCCCACCTTCCTAGTGGAATGGGCCTTTACCGAATTTGGTACTGGCAATACAGCCGTAGAATGAGCCTGCTGAATCGTGTTACAAATCCAGCGGGTAATAGTCTGCTTAGAAGCAGGGGCGCCAACCTTGTTGGCTGCATACAGGACAAACAGTGCCTCTGTTTTCCTAACCCGAGCCGTCCTGGCTACATAAACCTTTAAGGCCCTGACTACATCAAGAGACCTGGAATCCTCCAAGTTCCTCATAGCCACAGGCACCCCAATAGGCTGGTTCATATGAAACCACCTTAGGCAGAAATTGAGGACAAGTCCTCAACTCCACTCTATCCACATGGAAAATCAGGTGCTTTTGTGAGACAAAGCCGCCAATTCAGAAACCCGCCTCGCAGATGCCAAGGCTAACAACATGACCACTTTCCAAGTGAGAAATTTCAACTCAACTATTTGAAGAGGTTCAAACCAGTGTGACTTACTTAAGGAACTGTAACACCACGTTATGGTCCCATGGTGCCACTGGGGGCACAAAAGGAGGCTGGATGTGCAGCACTCCCTTTACAAAAGTCTGGACTTCTGGGAGAGAAGCCAATTCCTTCTGAAAGAATATTGACAGGGCCGAAATCTGTACCTTTATAGAGCCTAACTTTAGGCCCATATCCACTCCTGTCTGCAGAAAGTGCAGAAAACGGCCCAGGTGAAAATCTTCCGTAGGAGCATTCTTGGCTTCACACCAAGATACATATCTCCTCCAGATACGGCGATAATGTTTCGCCGTCACCTCCTTCCTAGCTTTTATCAGAATAGGGATGACCTCCCCGGGAATACCTTTTCTAGCTAGGATTTGGCGTTCAACCGCCATGCCATCAAACGTAACCGCGGTAAGTCTTGGAACACGCAGGGTCCCTGCTGCAACACGTCCTCCCTGGAAGGAAGAGGCCACGGATCTTCTGAATACAAGGCCCTCCGAGGCCAATCCGGAACAATGAGTATTGTCTGGACTCTTTTTCGTCTTATGATTCTCAGTATTTTTGAGATGAGTGTAAGAGGAGGGAAGACATAGACCGACGGAAACAGCCATGGTGTCACCAGGGCGTCTACTGCTACTGCCTGAGGGTCCCTTGACCTGGAACAATACCTCCGAAGTTTCTTGTTGAGGCGTGACGCCATCATGTCTATTTGAGGAAGCCCCCAACGACTTGTTATCTCTGCAAAAACTTCTTGATGAAGACCCCACTCTCCTGGATGGAGGTCGTGTCTGCTGAGGAAGTCTGCTTCCCAGTTGTCCACTCCCGGAATGAAGACTGCTGACAGCGCGCTTACGTGATTTTCCGCCCAGCTAAGAATCCTGGTGGCTTCCGCCATTGCCACTCTGCTCCTTGTCCCGCCTTGGCGGTTTACATGAGCCACTGCTGTTTCGTTGTCTGATTGAATCAGAACAGGTAGGTCGCGAAGAAGAGTCTCCGCTTGTCGTAGGCCGTTGTATATGGCCCTTAATTCCAGCATGTTGATGTGTAGACAAGCCTCCTGGCTCGACCACAGTCCCTGAAAATTTCTTCCTTGTGTGACTGCTCCCCATCCTCGGAGGCTCGCGTCCGTGGTCACCAGAACCCAGTCTTGAATGCCGAACCTGCGACCCTCTAGAAGGTGAGCACTCCGCAGCCACCACAGGAGAGACACTCTGGCCCTGGGGGACAGGCTTATTTTCTGATGTATTTGTAGATGGGACCCCAACCATTTGTCCAGAAGGTCCCACTGAAATGTCCTCGCATGGAACCTGCCGAAGGATATGGCCTCGTAGGCCGCCACCATTTCTCCCAGTACTCGAGTGCATTGATGAACGGACACTCTTTTGGCTTTAAAACAGGTCTCTGACCATGCTCTGGAGTTCCTGGGCTTTTTCCGTTGGGAGAAAAACCCTCTTCTTTACCGTGTCCAGAATCATGCCTAAAAATGATAGCCGAGTCGTTGGAATTAACTGCGATTTTGGCAGATTTAGGATCCAGCCGTGTTGCTGCAGCACTCTCAGGGAGAGTAACACGCTTTTCAGCAACTGATCTCTCGATCTCGTTTTTATCAGGAGATCGTCCAAGTATGGGATAATTGTGACTCGTTGCCTGCGTAGGAGCACCATCATTTCCGCCATTACCTTGGTGAAAATCCTCGGGGCCGTGGAATTCCCAAACGGCAACGTCTGAAACTAGTAATGACAGTCCAGTACAGCGAATCTCAGGTACGCCTGAGGAGGAGGATAAATGGGGACATGAAGGTATGCATCCTTAATGTATAATGACACCATAAAATACCCCCCTTCCAGGCTGGAGATCACTGCCTGGAGAGATTCCATCTTGAATTTGAACTTTTTTTAAATAAAGGTTTAGGGATTTTAGATTTAGAATGGGTCTGACCGAGCCATCCGGTTTCGGGACCACAAAGAGTAGAATAGTACCCCTTCCCCTGTTGCACTAGGGGAACGCTGATAATCACTTGCTGTTGACACAGCTTTCGTATCGCAGCTAAAACTATTTTGCTCTCTGGGGGAGAGGCTGGAAAAGCAGACTTGAAAAATCAGCGAGGAGGCACTTCTTCGAATTCCAGTTTGTAGCCTTGGGATACAATTTCTATCGCCCAAGGATCCAAATCTGACAGAACCCAGATCTGGCTGAAGAATCGAAGACGTGCCCCCACCGGCGTGGACTCCCGCAGTGGAGCCCCAGCGTCATGCGGTGGATTTTGTAGAAGTCGGGGAGGACTTCTGTTCCTGGGAACTAGCCGTAGCAGGCAGTCTTTTCCCTCTAACCTTACCTCTGGCGAGGAAGGAAGAGCCCCGGCCCCTTCTGGACTTGTGCGACCGAAAGGACTGCATCTGATATTGAGGTGTTTTCTTTGCTGTGGGGGAACATAAGGTAAAAGAGAAGATTTACCCGCAGTAGCTGTGGAAACCAGGTCCGCAAGGCCCTCCCCAAATAAAACCTCACCCTTGTAAGGCAAAGTTTCCATATGCCCCTTTGAATCGGCATCACCCGTCCATTGGCAGGTCCACAGGGCTCGCCTAGCAGAAATTTCCATGGCATTGGCTCTTGAACCCAACAGCCCAACGTCTCTCGCAGCGTCTCTCATATATAACGCTGCGTCTTTTATATGACCTAAGGTCAATAAAATGCTATCCTTATCTAGGGTGTCAATGTCAGATGACAAGTTATCTGCCCATGCTGCTATTGCGCTACATACCCATGCCGACGCTACTGCCGGTCTGAGCAAGGCCCCCGTATGTGAATAAATTGATTTTAAGGTAGTCTCCTGTCTGCGATCAGCAGGATCCTTGAGGGCTGCAGTGTCTGGAGACGGTTGCGCCACCTTTTTGGACAAGCGCGGCAAAGCCTTGTCCACCCTGGGCGAGGATTCCCACCGTAACCTGTCCTGTGTGGGGAAAGGATACGCCAGAAGAATTCTCTTGGGAATCTGCAGTTTCTTGTCTGGAGTTTCCCAAGCTTTTTCAAATAAAGCGTTCAGCTCATGAGATGGGGGAAAGGTTACCTCAGGTTTTTTCTCATTAAACATGCATACCCTTGTGTCAGGCACCGAGGGGTCATCTGTGATATGCAAAATATCTTTTATTGCAATAATCATATAATGATTACTTTCGGCCACCCTTGGGTGTAACCTCGCATCATCGTACTCGACACTGGAGTCAGAATCCGTGTCGGTATCAGTGTCTGCTACCTGGGACAGGGGACGTTTATGAGACCCTGAAGGGCCTTGTGACACAGTCAAAGCCATGAATTGACTCCCTGCTTTTTCTCTGGACTCTGCTTGTCCAATCTTTTATGTACTAAAGACACATTTGCATTTAAAACATTCAACATATCCATCCAATCAGGTGTCGACTGTGCCGACGGAGACACCACAATCATCTGCTCTACCTCCTCCTTAGACGAGCCTTTCGCTTCAGACATGCCGACACACGTACCGACACCCCCGCACACACTGGGATAGAATATATATATATATATATATATATATAGATATATAGATATATAGATATATAGATATATAGATATATAGATAGATAGAGAGAGACTGTCCCCCAATAAGGCCCTTTGGGGGGAGAGAGGGAGAGAGAGAGAGGGAGAGGGAGAGGGAGAGGGAGAGGGAGAGGGAGAGGGAGAGGGAGAGGGAGAGGGAGAGGGGGGGTCAATTCTATTCGGCAACTAAAGAAAAGCGCCGGGAATTAGCTCCCGACGCTATTCAATTCTGCTACTAGTTGCCCGCAATTGTCGGGAATTCTTCTCTCATCCCCGGGGGATGAGAGAATAAACCCGACAAAAGTGCTGCCTCGCGGCCGGCGCGAGGCTGATTCTGTCGGGAATCAGCCTCACGCCGGGTAGTTAAGTCGGAGAATGCCCGTTCTCCCGACAAAACTACCTGTTAAGTCGGCGAGAACGGGACATCGCCGACTTAACTTTAGCTGAATTGAATAGCGTCGGGAGCTAATTCCCGGCGCTATTCTTTAGTTGCCGAATAGAATTGACCAGAGAGAGAGAGAGAGAGAGAGAGAGAGAGAGAGAGAGAGAGAGAGAGAGAGAGAGAGAGAGAGAGAGAGAGAGAGAGAGAGAGAGAGAGAGAGAGAGAGAGAGAGAGAGAGAGAGAATGCCAGCACACACCCAGCGCCGCTGGACACAGACAAAATCCCAGTCTGTACAGCACTTTTATATATCAATAATACACTCACTGCGCTAAATAAATGTGCCACCCCCCCTCCTCCTTTTTGCTCTTTGTACTTGTGTTCAGCAGGGGAGAGTCCGGGGAGCAGCTTCTCTGCAGCGTGCTGTGGAGAAAATGGCGCTGGTTAGTGCTGGAGGATCAAGCTCCGCCCCCTCAACGGCGGGCTTTGGTCCCGCTTATACCGCCTCCGCAGTGTGTGTGTGTGTGTGTGTGTGTGTGTGTGTGTGTGTGTGTGTGTGTGTGTGTGTATGTGTATATATATATATATATATATATATATATATATATACATACATACATACATACATATACACACACACACACAGGTTGAGTATCCCATATCCAAATATCCGAAATATTCCGAAATACGGACTTTTTTTGAGCGAGAGTGAGACAGTGAAACTTTTGTTTTTTGATGGCTCAATGTACACAAACTTTGTTTAATACACACAGTTATTAAAAATATTGTATTAAATGACCTTGAGACTGTGTATATAAGGTGTATATGAAACATAAATGAATTGTGTGAATGTAGACACAATTTGTTTAATGCACAAAGTTATAAAAAATATTGGCTAAAATTACCTTCAGGCTGTGTGTATAAGGTGTATATGAAACATAAATGCATTCTGTGCTTAGATTTAGGTCCCATTGCCATGATATCTCATTGTGGTATGCAATTATTCCAAAATACGGAAAAATCCCATATCCAAAATACCTCTGGTCCCAAGCATTTTGGATAAGGGATACTCAAATATTATATATATATATATATATATATATATATATATATATATATATATATATATATATATATGTCAGCCAGTGTCCCTTGAGGTTTATTATTGCTGCCCAGGGCACCCCCCCCTGCGCCCATACAGTGCCGTCAGTGTGTGTGAATGTGAGTGAAGATCTGAAGTCTTCTGCCGCCTTTGAAGTCTTCTTTTTTTTTATACTCACCCGGCTTCTATCTTCCGGCTCTGTGAGGAGGACGGCGGCACGGCTCCGGGACGAACAGCGAGGATGAGACCTGCGTTCCAACCCTCTGGAGCTAATGGTGTCCAGTAGCCTAAGAAGCAGAGCCTATCATTTAAGTAGGTCTGCTTCTCTCCCCTCAGTCCCACGATGCAGGGAGCCTGTTGCCAGCAGTGCTCCCTGAAAATAAAAAAACCTAACAAAAGTCTTTTTCAGAGAAACTCAGTAGAGCTCCCCTGCAGTGCATCCAGTCTCCTCTGGGCACAGGATCTAACTGAGGTCAGGAGGAGGGGCATAGAGGGAGGAGCCAGTGCACACCTATCTAAAGTCTTTAGAGTGCCCATGTCTCCTGCGGAGCTAGTCTATACCCCATGGTATTTACGGAGTCCCCAGCATCCTCTAGGACGTAAGAGAAATAAAAAGATTTGTTTCGGCGTCCCTTGACAGAGAAAACGTGGGCCAATTCCAGAACAGCACATCGCGTCCGTCCACAACGAAAGTTTTCCTGCTCACCCCATAGAAGAGCACAGGAAAACCTTTGATGTCACAGTAATTGATGCCTTACTGCAATTTACTATTGATTTATAAACAAACATTCCCCACAATACTGCAAAAACTAAGGTTGGGTACACACTAGGTCGACCGTCAATCGGGCCATTGGTTGGGTAGATTTCCCTTTGCCCACACCTTGCCGGTACACACTAAAGGTGCATACACACTGGCCGTTTTTGCCCAGCGATGATCGTGAACATTGCTGGTAAGAAAATAGCTCAGTGCATAAACACTGGGCTATTTTCCCTGTGCCCAGTGATGTTCAAGGGGGGGGGGGGGGGGCAGAAACGAAGCACTCTCCACAGTTGGAGACTGTGGACAGTACTTCACTTGGCTGTCCAAACAGTCCGACAGACAGCGATGATCGGGAGCGCCCATCAGGGCTCATCGCCCGGCCATACACACTGGCAGAATTTGAGTTCAAAACGCCAAAAGTGAGCTACTTTGAGCTCAAAATCAGCTAGCGTGTATGGGCCTTAAGCAGTGTAATAAATGACGGAACATCTCGTTTCATCCTTCATTATACTGCACCAGCTCACACGCGATGTCCTCTGGTTGGCCTTCACTTACTTAAAGTCTTCAACGGCACCAAATCCCACGGTTTTCTGCCACCCCGATACTTATTTCAGTGTAATCTGCTGCTGTAGCTTTGTTTATTTACCCTGTACTGTCCTATATTATCTTCAACTGTAAGTCACTATTTTCCTGTTTTGATTATTTTGTTTATGTACTCTGTAATTGGGCACTGTGGATTCCTTGTGTCGCATCATCATAACAACAACGACTTGGGGGCCAATTCAATTGTGGCGCGCGCCTTCCAGTTTAAAAGAATGAGCATCTATCGTAGCTATTGAATTGTTGCTCCGATAAACACCCATTAGCAGCGGCGCACACATTTTTTTTTCTCGGACCCCCTCAGAGGTGCGAGAAGAGAATGTGTTAAAAAGTCCGTAGATGGGCACCCAAACTCGGACTTTGGACGCCCATTCAGTTTTTTTTTAGACGGGTTTAGCCAAATGAAGCGGAGAGGCGCCTTACCTTTAGTGCAGATTTTCACCTTTGAGCAATTGAATAAATAAGTGTATAATCCCTCCTCATTCACACGGTCTTACAGCTTTACCAGAAGCATCCATTATTGCATTTTTCCAAATGTATTTCTAATCATTTAAGGGTAACTCACCAGGAGAAATGTAAAATATGTATAGTCCCTGAAGCGTAACACTGACAGAGCTGTATTAACTGATTGACAAAAGCATAAGGCAAAGTTACATAAATTAGCAATGTATAGAATAAAAAAAGGTCCAACAAATCCAATCTCCACTTACAAATTTTAAAACTATAACAGGGTTACAAATAAGTTTCCTATTTGCTAAAATGGGAATTCCTTAATGTCACCGGTTATTAAAGCCTAGGCTAGATAACATGCAGTACATGACAACATTCTTTAGAAAAGATTGATATGTTTAGGGGGCCATTCAATTGTTCTGTTCACACCTGTAAGTAAAGGCCACCCAACAGACCTATTCAATTGTTTTGGTAATGGGCACAGGTGCCATGGGTTCCAATTACTAATCATATGGGGTCGATTCTATTCGACAACTTAAGAATAGCGCCGGGAATTAGCTCCCGACGCTATTCAATTCAGCTGCTAGTGACCCGCAATTGTCGGGAATTCTTCTCTCATCCCCGGGGGATGAGAGAAGAAACCCGACAAAAGTGCTGCCTCACGGCCGGCACAAGGCTGATTCTGTCGGGAATCAGCCTCGCGCCGGGGAGTTAAGTCGGAGAATGCCCGTTTTCCCGACAATTCAACCTGTTTAGTCGGCGAGAACGGGACATCGCCGACTTAACTGGAGCTGAATTGAATAGCGTCGGGAGCTAATTCCCGGCGCTATTCTTAAGTTGCCAAATAGAATCGACCCCTATGTGTTTTGCAATGTAAAGTAGGTAAAACATATCTAAACTGTTGGGTACTCTGTGGAAAGTACAGTTTGGTTGCCCAAAAGAATATATTTTTGCTTGCCACCTGCGAGGCGAGTGGGGAGCCTGGATTGGCAAGAATGACGCTTGCCAGGAGAGCTGGTTAATTGGGGTTCACCAGCTGGCTCAGACTGCCAATTCCTAGGGGGCAGGTCTGCTATCCAGATGACCTATTCTAAGCCTTTATCATTATTCACTACATTGAGCCTTAGTGGGCAAGTCCAATAGCTGTATTCTTACAGCAGATCACAGGGAGATCAGGCTCTGTCAATGATGATGGAAATTGAAACAGTACTAAAGATTTTGAACTAAGGAGCCCACAGCTTGCTATCTGGGACCTGAAACCTCTAGAAGTGGGCAGTGGAAACTAGGAGCTGCTCCTTGTCCCCAGAGTGGGACATACTTGCCAACTTCTGCATTCTCTCCTCCAGAATTATTATATTGATGATGAGGTGACAGAGAGCATCAGGTGCTTGGTACAGCCCTGGTAGCTAGCAGTAATATAAGGTGCAGTGCTGATCTGCAAAACAATTTAACAGCTCACTCAGGCGCCCAATATTTGCACGGACGCAAAAAAAAAAATTTGAATTCACCCTTAGAAGGAAAATGCCCTTACACAGACTCAAATGTAGGAAACATAGAACTTAGATCTGCTATTGTTAAGTTTATGACTGGACTTCATGAGCAAACTACATATTACATAACATCAATAAATATTTGCGGATGTACACGCAACCAGCATCAAAAATCTTTAATTGACCCAACACTGCAGCATGAGAGGCCTCAGAACAACTGCAATGTAATATTGATCCTATCGAAATCAAAAGTATTATCAGGCACAGCAGAAAATGTAGTCAGATTAGCAGTGTGTGTGTGTGTAGACATCTGTCAACTGCACAAACAATCAGAAATACGGGTATAAGTAATTATGTCACTAAACCAATGAAACTTAAGCTGGCTATGCACTGCCTGATAATGCAGCCAACAGGGAAGAGGATAGGAGCGTCTGCCCAATAATTAGAGCGCCTCCATACACTACACTATATATGGGGATGAACAACAGCTAGGTGGATCGGTTTGGTTTTCTAACCACACCGAATGATCTAGACTGTTATCCATTTTCAGGCTAGGAATGATAATTGTTCAGTACCATACACTGAGCAATAACCAGTCTTTTGGTTGTGCAGCGTCTGACTTCCATTGCTTTGGCCAAACTGAACAATGATCCTGATGCTCAGCTTGAGTGACTAGAGATAGGATAGATATATGTAAGACCTTGTAAACTGTTTGTATACAATATATGCAAGACCTTGTAAACTGTTTGTTAAATAAACAAACAAAAAAGTCTAAAAACACTTATGGCCCATACACACGGTGAGATTCGGGCTATGCCCGAATCTCACTATGCGACAGGGGCTAGATCGGCACAGTCAGTATCGCAAGCACATAATGAGTGTGCTTGCGATACCGACTATGTGCGATTTTGGCTAAGTGTCAATTTTGACTATCTCTTCTATAGAGATAGTCAAAATTGACTTGCCTGAACAGTCTATCTAGGCTTGCGATGCCGACCGCGCATCGGCATCGAATCGGGATCGCAATGTGACTTACACCTTGCGATCTGCACTAACTTTTCTTACAATTTTGACTATATAGTCAAAATCGTAAGAAAAAAATCTCACCGTGTGTACACACCATTAGAACAATCTCAAAAGCAACTGCAAAACAGTAATGTGCTTTAAAGTACAAGAAAGATGGCATTAATTTATTATACATTTTACTTAAGCGTTGATCAGTAGCAGACTTGATCAAGAATGGTGGAAAATTGGAAACCTTACTCATGTTATGGAAAATAAAAAAATATATTTTCCAAAAGCACACTTGCGATACCTTGGCATTTAACAAAATCTTATTTAAATCAGAAATGGCAATCTAGAAACAATAATTACAAGTGCATTTGTATGTTTAGGATACAGCATCCCAAGAGGTATGAAGCAAATTATGCTGCAGTGTGATGCAGCTTCATCAGGGTAATTATGGGTTAAACTACAGCAGGAAGACAATATACAGAGAAGAATACACTATACACTCCCTTCTCACCGCCCACTGCCTCCACAGCGAAAGGCACCTCAAGAAATCCTGCTCTGCTGCTATCATTTGTAACTTGAAATTGCTTATTCAAGGTTTGACCAGTTTCAGAAAAGAAATAACACAAACGTGATGTGTGTAAAATACAAACATTTTTAATATTTAGTGTTCAAACATAAACCAATAAAAATGAGAATATTAACCCAACTCGTAATATAAATATTACAATGATTATTTGAACAAACCTTCCTTGTACTACATGTGTGTGCTGCAGACATATATACTGCATGGGGTGTGGAGAACCCAAGCTGATTAGATTACAACATCAGCCGGGGGCCGCCATTTTTAGCCTCTTCAAAAGGACAAAATAAAAGGGAAATACAAGCAACAATTGCAGATTATTAACAAGTAAAACCCTCTTGTTTTGAAAAACAAATTAGAGCGAAAACAGGGGCTGGAGCTACCTAGTAATATCAAACAAGAATGGTAATTCCATCCACCCAAAGAGACAACTAAACATTACACTATCTTAGCACATACAAAAAGGCTACGTGGTTAAACAATGTATTCTGAACACAAAAGGAGGGGTACACAAGCAATAACATCTACAAACTCAAAGCAATTTATAGACTGATGAGAAGCTATGTGACTGATTATTTACTTAATAGGGGTGCTGACGGAAGCATGGTGTTCCCTTTCTTTGTGTGCTAGTGTTGTGTCTGAGCTGGCCTGCTTACACACACACAGGATTGCTTGTTCCTCCCCCATCCATGTCTGCAGCCTGAGAGCAGAAAGCCCTGGAAAGACCTACAGCTTTGCAGAGGGTGTGTGTGTGAGGATGTACACACACACCCTCCCAAACATCATAGCCATGTTTTCCTTATACATACACAACAGAAACTACCCATAAAATAATCTGCCACCATCAATTTTGAACAGGAAATGCTTTATTTGCTTTTTAATAATATTAGCCACAATTAACAGCATATCAGCTACATTGGTAAAGTGTTTATAAATTAATATTAAAAACAAACAACCACAAAATAGTATAAAAACTGATTCTTACAAACACTACATAAAGCAACACCAGCATTACCTAAACATACCTTCCTAATGGGAGCAACCACAGGAAAAACCTTTCCTATTAAAGCCTGTAGACATCTTTTAGAGGGGAAGGGAATCAAACACGGCTGTGTAGGTAGGGCATTTGCAATATCAAGTTATACACAGTTTGATAAGAATTGTGCCTGGTACAGTATGTATTTCCATCACATCAACAATTTCTCTGGTGCAATATAAAAATGAACATAAGTTGTACAAGCTGACAAAGCCCAAATACTGTAATGGAGAAGGCCTGAAAGGGAAATACTTCATTATATAAACGTGAAAGTGCCAGTCTGGGTGTATGTAGGACTACTGAGCAATAAGGGACACCGCTAGGTTATCTATTTACATACAAAAGTATAGATTAACACTACAGCACAGGGATAGCATGCAATGTGGCTGCCCACCCCTGCCAGAAACATCTAGGATGGCCAGGAACCCGCCATATTTATGGTATATACCGACCCTTCTCTAGGAGCAGAGACTGTGAAGCACCTCACGTATGAGCACACAGGTCTGTGCACATACATGTACACACATTACAGAACACATGTGCAGTGACATTTTCAGAACAGGAATGTACAAGTGAAGAGTGAATAACCTACAATAGACACCCAATACTGCATATACGTGCCCTGCAAAGAGAACAGTCTCCCAGGCTACATAATAAGCGGCAGACACTTACCTACAATGTGCAAACGCCAGGAAACAGGACACGGTTACAGCGGGACTCAGGCACACAGCCCTAAAAGGAGACTACGTGACAGGCTGCGGGGGAATAGTGCATACAGCTGCAGCCGGTCACAGGCAGCGGACAGCGGCGGGGTGACAGGAGCAGCGACGTCAGGGACAGCCCGGGACCGTTAAGCAGATCTGCAGGGCTGACACTACAACAGCATGACACACCGGCACTGACCTGACCGGGGAAGCGAGCGACAGCAGTCGGTGATATAAAGGCTGTTTGCAGCGCTTGTGGTGTCTGCAACCCCAATGTGTACAAACCCCGCTCCTCCCGTGCCTCAGCCTACGCTGGCTCTATGTCACTGCCTCTCTCTGGAAAATGGCGTCGGATGCTTATACGGGGATGCCGAACCCAGTTGCCAGGGGCTCAACACTGTGACTGAGACTACTGCGGGTGTGAGGATCTAGCGGATGAAACCTTTGCCCACAAGTAAAATGGCGGTTTCAGTAACACAAAATCCGCCATTCTGCTTATGGGCAGAATCCTGTGACGTAGGAAAGCTGCGGCTGCACCACCCCGCTCAGCAGCCTCAATGAGTGAGTCTCCACATCTTTTATTGGAAGGTGGTGCTAGGCATCTATGGCGACGTATTTAATGGTTAAGCAAGCTTGTACTGCTGAAGGGTTATCCGCAGCCTCCTGAGAGACAAGTCCTTGCAGCCTGAGTAGGAATGGGAGAAGGTTGCAGGCATTTTGTAGATAATATGTGTACATCATCACACCGTGTAGAGAGCGTGCAGAGCTATGCAGCAAGGAGCCGCCATGTTGTCCTGTACTGCAGCACATCGTTCTGATCATAGATATGTTACAGGACGTATATATACGCGCTGTTATCGGACACGTTCACACAGTACATGCTGCGTGATCAGCAAGAGAGGATTCTTACTATGCCTCAGATATACAAACGGCAGCCGGGAGCGGGGGATAGGTCGGGCTCACTCTGGCTGCAATGTGTGACACAGGTCTCTGTCGGTCACACTGCAGTGGGTGTAACAGGACACAGGGCTCCCTCTGGGAATGGGTGGGTTACTCAGTACATGGTCTCTAGGCAGCCCGGTGCTGCTGCTCTGGCTCTATCTGGGGAAGATGGAGGCGGTTCTTCCTCGCCCATCTCTGCGCTTATCACCATGGAGTTTCACCGAGGGAGAGACGCTGTCGGGGTCTCCTGGGCTGACGATAGTGCGCAAACGCGAGGTTGTGTGTATGTGATGTGACAGAGGCTTGCAGACACAGCACTGCGCTCATGCTCACACTGTCCGTGCAGAGAGGAGGACGCGGCGGCTGCTGGGACTACACTGCTGTAGCATCGCCACCACCACACTGCCATCCGTGTCTGCCAAGTGACTGGATGGTGAAGGGACATTTCCGCACCACGTATTGTATTCGTTATTAAACTGTCGGTGTGTGGCAGCAGCGCTGTGTTAGGCGGATTCTGATTGCGCTAGAATCCGTGCAGCGCCTGCCTTGCACAATGGCGCCCTGTTCCTTGCTGACATTTTACTGTGTTGTTGTTTGTTGGGGGGGGGAGGGGCGAGGCTGACTGAGAGCAGCCAATTGGCGCTTTAGCTGTGTTGTATCGGCAGGCTCTGATTGGCTAGCCGTGACATCATGCTGCAGCAGGTGGGAGGAGAGAGAGCTGCTGGGGGATGCGGGTGCAGAGGGAGAGCTCGGCGCCATTATGTAACAACGCAACAGCGAGCCAGACTACCTGTCACTATCGCATTGCTGCGCGATGGTGGCTGACCTATAATGATCTGTACCCTCTTTTCTAGGGAGACTAATAACCGCGCATTGTGGTCTAGTCCATCCAGTGCCGCTCGATGTGCCGGACAATGAATTGTGAGTGCGTCACGCCAACATGGTGCCCTGGGAGCCGCTGTGCTGGGGCTGCACGTCCTGCGCTGGTCACGTGTCCGTGTTGCCCGGTGATATAGGGCTTGGCCGGCAACCAAGTGGTTAGAGACGGATGTGGGGGAGGAAGAAGTTATTTCTGCTGTGGGGTGGGGGCAGTCACTGTGGGCTATAGTTCACCATTTTACAGATTAGTGAGAGCTGCTGCTTTGCGCGTAGTACATAAGCTATGAGAATGTTATTAACTCCTGCAATGCGGCCTGTGTAATGCGCTTCTTCGTTTACAACAGCAGTCGTCTTTCTAGGAGAAATTACCAGCTTCAGGCAATGTTAGTGACAGGTTTGTTCTACTCATGTAATCTCATATTTTTTTAGTAATTCCATATTTACGAAATTATTTGCATCAAATGTGGTATATTGTCTAGAATAGCAATCTGCAAATAATAATGCTAGATGTTTGGTACATGTTCGCAGAAACTGAGGCAGCCATCTTGGTGCACTAAATTGCTATTCTAAGTACTCATTCATGATTATTCTTTTACACTCTGTTCCCTCTACCAAACACCACACCATACCTCCCAACATGACCCTCTCCAGGAGGTACAAAATACGCTGCTTTTGGACTTATCTATTAATATATGATTGCTGGCACCTGTTTTGAACAGGTTAATGTATATAAGAGGTGTTTCAGCACAGGTGATGGCAATCATAAATAAAAGGGAAGTCCAGGAGCAGAGCATTCTGTCCCTCCTGGAGAGGGTTGTGTTGGAAGGTATGCAACACACTAGATCCATTTTTTTTCTGTTTTGTATTTTGGAAGCCAATTAACCTGCATAATTTGTCCCCAAACGCTCTTAAATCACTGCAACCTAGAGTATCAGTATGTTTTTCATGGTACCCCTCAAGTTTCTCCTATAGAATTCAGCAAATCTATAATTTTTTTAAGTTCTTTTGTAATAATTTTATTATCCTTTTTCTCTGACGTCCTAGTGGATGCTGGGAACTCCGTAAGGACCATGGGGAATAGCGGCTCCGCAGGAGACTGGGCACAAAAGTAAAGCTTTAGGACTACCTGGTGTGCACTGGCTCCTCCCCCTATGACCCTCCTCCAAGCCTCAGTTAGATTTTTGTGCCCGGCCGAGAAGGGTGCATTCTAGGAGGCTCTCCTGAGTTTCTTAGAAAAGGTTTAGTTTTAGGTTTTTTATTTTCAGTGAGACCTGCTGGCAACAGGCTCACTGCATCGAGGGACTAAGGGGAGAAGAAGCGAACCTGCCTGCTTGCAGCCAGCTTGGGCTTCTTGGCTACTGGACACCATTAGCTCCAGAGGGACCGAACACAGGCCCAGCCTCGGAGTCCGGTCCCAGAGCCGCGCCGCCGGCCCCCTTACAGAGCCAGAAGCAAGAAGAGGTCCGGAAAATCGGCGGCAGAAGACATCAGTCTGCACCAAGGTAGCGCACAGCACTGCAGCTGTGCGCCATTGCTCCTCAGGCACACTTCACACTCCGGTCACTGAGGGTGCAGGACGCTGGGGGGGGGCGCCCTGAGCAGCAATAAAAACACCTTGGCTGGCGAAAATACATCACATATAACCCCCAGGGCTATATGGGTGTATTTTAACCCCTGCCAGAATCCATAAAAATGCGGGAGAAAAGTCCGCGAAAAAGGGGCGGAGCCTATCTCCTCAGCACACTGGCGCCATTTTTCCTCACAGCTCCGTTGGAGGGAAGCTCCCTGGCTCTCCCCTGCAGTTACTACACTACAGAAAGGGTTAAAAAAGAGAGGGGGGCACTAATTAGGCGCAGTATTAATAAAACAGCAGCTATAAGGGGAAAAACACTTCTATAAGGTTATCCCTGTGTATATATATAGCTCTCTGGTGTGTGCTGGCATACTCTCCCTCTGTCTCCCCAAAGGGCTAGTGGGGTCCTGTCCTCTATCAGAGCATTCCCTGTGTGTGTGCTGTGTGTCGGTACGATTGTGTCGACATGTATGAGGAGGAAAATGGTGTGGAGGCGGAGCAATTGCCTGTAATGGAGTTGTCACCCCCTAGGGAGTCGACACCTGAGTGGCTGAGCTATGGAAGGAATTACGTGACAAAAATGATGACATGAGACAGCCGGCTACTCAGCTTGTGCCTGTCCAGGCGTCTCAAAAGCCATCAGGGGCTCTAAAACGCCCGTTACCTCAGATGGCAGATACAGACGCCGACACGGAAACTGACTCCAGTGTCGACGATGAAGAGACGAATGTGACTTCCAGTAGGGCCACACGTTACATGATTGAGGCTATGGAAAAAATGTTTTTACATATTTCTGATAATACAAGTACCACTAAAAAGGGTATTATGTTTGGTGAGAAAAAACTGCCTGTAGTTTTTCCTGCATCTGAGGAATTAAATGAAGTGTGTGATGAAGCGTGGGTTTCCCCCGATAAAAAATTATTAGCATCATACCCCTTCCCGCCAGAGGATAGGGCACGTTGCGAAACACCCCCTAGGGTGGATAAAGTGCTCACACGTTTGTCTAAACAGGTGGCACTACCGTCTCCTGATACGGCCGCCCTTAAGGAACCTGCTGACAGAAAGCAGGAGAATATCCTAAAATGTATATACACTCACACGGGTGTTATACTGCGACCAGCAATCGCCTCAGCCTGGATGTGCAGTGCTGGGGTGGCGGGGTCGGATTCCCTAACTGAAAATATTGATACCCTAGATAGGGACAGTATATTACTGACTATAGAGCATTTAAAAGATGCATTTCTATATATGCGTGATGCACAGAGGGATATTTGCCGACTGGCATCAAGAGTAAGTGCGCTGTCCATTTCTGCCAGAAGAGGGTTATGGACGAGGCAGTGGTCAGGTGATGCTGACTCCAAAAGGCATATGGAACAGGTGGACCCCTGGATCCTTCAGGTGGTATCTCAGGGGTACAAATTGGAATTCGAGACGTCTCCCCCTCGCTGTTTCCTAAAGTCTGCTTACCGACGTCTCCCTCCGACAGGGAGGCGGTATTGGAAGCCATTCACAAGCTGTTTTCCCAGCAGGTGATAATCAAGGTACCCCTCCTGCAACAGGGAAAGGGGTATTATTCCACGCTGTTTGTGGTACCGAAGCCGGACGGCTCGGTGAAACCTATTTTAAATCTGAAATCCTTGAACACTTACATACAAAGGTTCAAATTCAAGATGGAGTCACTCAGAGCGGTGATTGCAAACCTGGAAGAAGGGGATTATATGGTGTCTTTGGACATCAAGGATGCTTACCTCCATGTCCCAATTTACCCTTCTCACCAAGGGTACCTCAGGTTTGTGGTACAGAACTGTCACTATCAGTTTCAGACGCTGCCGTTTGGTTTGTCCACGGCACCCCGGGTCTTTACCAAGGTAATGGCCGAAATGATGACTCTCCTTCGAAGGAAGGGAGTTTTATTTATCCCTTACTTGGACGATCTCCTGATAAGGGCAAGATCCAGGGAACAGTTGGTAGTCGGGGTAGCACTATCTCAAGTAGTGTTGCGGCAGCACGGTTGGATTCTCAATATTCCAAAGTCGCAGCTGATCCCGACGACACGTCTTCTATTCCTAGGAATGATCCTGGACACAGTCCAGAAAAAGGTGTTTCTCCCGGAGGAGAAAGCCAGGGAGTTATCCGAACTAGTCAGAAACCTCCTAAAACCAGGCCAAGTGTCAGTGCATCTATGCACAAGGGGTCCTGGGAAAAATGGTGGCTTCCTACGAAGCAATTCCATTCGGCAGATTCCACGCAAGAACTTTCCAGTGGGACCTGCTACACAAATGGTCCGGATCGCATCTTCAGATGCATCAGCGGATAACCCTGTACCCAAGGACAAGGGTGTCTCTCCTGTGGTGGTTGCAGAGTGCTCATCTTCTAGAGGGCCGCAGATTCGGCATTCAGGACTGGGTCCTGGTGACCACTGATGCCAGCCTGCGAGGCTGGGGAGCAGTCACACAGGGAAGGAATTTCCAGGGCTTGTGGTCAAGCCTGGAGACATCACTTTACATAAATATCCTGGAGCTAAGGGCCATTTACAATGCCCTAAGCCAAGCAAGACCTCTGCTTCAAGGTCAGCCGGTACTGATCCAGTCGGACAACATCACGGCAGTCGCCCACGTGAACAGACAGGGCGGCAAAAGAAGCAGGAGGGCAATGGCAGAAGCTGCAAGGATTCTTCACTGGGCGGAAAATCATGTGATAGCACTGTCAGCAGTGTTCATTCCGGGAGTGGACAACTGGGAAGCAGACTTCCTCAGCAGGACAGGTATTGCGCCAGGTCAAGGGACCCTCAGGCAATAGCTGTGGACGCTCTGGTAACACCGGGGGTGTACCAGTCAGTGTATGTGTTCCCTCCTCTGCCTCTCATACCCAAGGTACTGAGAATTATAAGACGGTGAGGAGTAAGAACTATACTCGTGACTCCGGATTGGCCAAGAAGGACTTGGTACCCGGAACTTCAAGAGATGCTCACAGAGGACCCGTGGCCTCTACCTCTAAGAAGGGACCTGCTCCAGCAAGGACCCTGTCTGTTCCAAGACTTACCGCGGCTGCGTTTGACGGCATGGCGGTTGAACGCCGGATCCTGAAGGAAAAAGTCATTCCGGAAGAAGTCATTCCTACCCTGATCAAAGCCAGGAAGGATGTGACCGCAAAGCATTATCACCGCATTTGGCGAAAATATGTTGCGTGGTGCGAGGCCAGGAAGGCCCCAACGGAGGAATTTCAACTGGGTCGATTCCTGCATTTCCTGCAAACAGGAGTGTCTATGGGCCTAAAATTAGGATCCATTAAGGTTCAGATTTCGGCCCTGTCGATTTTCTTCCAGAAAGAACTGGCTTCAGTTCCTGAAGTTCAGACGTTTGTCAAGGGGGTGCTGCATATACAGCCTCCTTTTGTGCCTCCAGTGGCACCTTGGGATCTCAATGTAGTTTTGGGGTTCCTAAAATCACATTGGTTTGAACCGCTTAAATCTGTGGATTTGAAATATCTCACATGGAAAGTGGTCATGCTGTTGGCCCTGGCTTCGGCCAGGCGTGTGTCAGAATTGGCGGCTTTAACTTATAAAAGCCCTTACCTGATTTTTTTCATACGAACAGGGCAGAATTGAGGACTCGTCCTCAATTTCTTCCTAAGGTGGTTTCAGCGTTTCACCTGAACCAGCCTATTGTGGTACCTGCGGCGACTAGGGACTTGGAGGACTCCAAGTTGCTGGACGTTGTCAGGGCCCTGAAAATATGTTTCCAGGACGGCTGGAGTCAGAAAATCTGACTCGCTGTTTATCCTGTATGCACCCAACAAGCTGGGTGCTCCTGCTTCTAAGCAGACTATTGCTCGTTGGATTTGTAGTACAATTCAGCTTGCACATTCTGTGGCAGGCCTGCCACAGCCAAAATCTGTAAATGCCCACTCCACAAGGAAGGTGTGCTCATCTTGGGCGGCTGCCCGAGGGGTCTCGGCTTTACAACTTTGCCGAGCAGCTACTTGGTCAGGGGCAAACACGTTTGCAAAATTCTACAAATTTGATACCCTGGCTGAGGAGGACCTGGAGTTCTCTCATTCGGTGCTGCAGAGTCATCCGCACTCTCCCGCCCGTTTGGGAGCTTTGGTATAATCCCCATGGTCCTTACGGAGTTCCCAGCATCCACAAGGACGTCAGAGAAAATAAGAATTTACTTACCGATAATTCTATTTCTCGTAGTCCGTAGTGGATGCTGGGCGCCCATCCCAAGTGCGGATTGTCTGCAATACTTGTACATAGTTATTGTTAACTAAATCGGGTTATTGTTGTTGTGAGCCATCTATCCAGAGGCTCCTCTGTTATCATACTGTTAACTGGGTCAGATCACAAGTTGTACGGTGTGATTGGTGTGGCTGGTATGAGTCTTACCCGGGATTCATAAATCCTTCCTTATTGTGTACGCTCGTCCGGGCACAGTATCCTAACTGAGGCTTGGAGGAGGGTCATAGGGGGAGGAGCCAGTGCACACCAGGTAGTCCTAAAGCTTTACTTTTGTGCCCAGTCTCCTGCGGAGCCGCTATTCCCCATGGTCCTTACGGAGTTCCCAGCATCCACTACGGACTACGAGAAATAGAATTATCGGTAAGTAAATTCTTATTATTTGTATGGTGCCACAAAGGTTCTGTAGCGCCTAACAAAGAACAGCAAAACAAGTCCTGCATTGTCTTGTAAGTCAATGTTTTTCAAGTACATGATATATTAACATTGTTGCATCAACAAACATAAAGGGGGGTACACACCTGACTAGATTACTTAGATTTTAAGCACGGATCTGTTGCGTGTATGCCCTCCAGCGATAGCGATGCGCGGCCCCGTGCGTCTCTACTGCTGGTGCTAGATTGCATGCAGGCTTAATCTAGCGGGTCGCTCACATCACCGCTATGTGAAGTGAGCGGCCCCCTCGCTCAGCACATCACGCTGTGCTGAGTGGGGGGAGAGATGTGTGCTGAGCGGTCTGTGTTAAGATTGCTCAGCACACATCTCTCCCGTCAGTACCCCCCTTAACACTGAAATAGGGGTGCTGATCTAAAGAGTAGAATATAGTCTGCATATTAGAGCATCAGAATTTTTTTTTCGCTGCACCCCTAGGCCAGAAGTGTCTAATGAAGAAATGTTGGAAAAAAATATAAATAGTGTTTTTCTGTCATCCTTAGGTTCAATTATGTGGTGAGGTACAAGATTTGCTTCTGTTTGTCCACATATGTTATGATTTGCAGCTACAAGCACTAGTTCTACTTAGCAGATTGACCATCAATAATTTGAATTCGTCCTGGACCACCAAATCAAGGCACCCCTGTAAATGCCTCGAGGCATCACAGGGTGCTACAGCACACAGTTTGAGAACCACTGGTCTAAAAGCCCCATACACACTAGAACAGAGGTTCTCAAACTCGGTCCTCAGGACCCCACACAGTGCATGTTTCTCTGGCTGGGTCCACAGGATTATCCACAGGATAACATTGGGATATTGTCGAGCGACAGCGAAAATGGCACCAACACGGTCACGAGCTTTCTGGCCTCCCAGGATGCATTGGGGCCTCCACTATATAGTCCCGCCCACTGATTCAGTAAGATCAGTTTTCTCTATCGTCCTAAGTGGATGCTGGGGTTCCTGAAAGGACCATGGGGAATAGCGGCTCCGCAGGAGACAGGGCACAAAAGTAAAGCTTTTACAGGTCAGGTGGTGTGTACTGGCTCCTCCCCCTATGACCCTCCTCCAGACTCCAGTTAGATATTTGTGCCCGGCCGAGAAGGGTGCAATTCTAGGTGGCTCTCATAAAGAGCTGCTTAGAGAGTTTAGTTTAGGTTTTTTTATTTTACAGTGATTCCTGCTGGCAACAGGATCACTGCAACGAGGGACAGAGGGGAGAAGAAGTGAACTCACCTGCGTGCAGGATGGATTGGCTTCTTGGCTACTGGACATGAAGCTCCAGAGGGACGATCACAGGTACAGCCTGGATGGTCACCGGAGCCACGCCGCCGGCCCCCTCACAGATGCTGAAGCAAGAAGAGGTCCAGAATCGGCGGCTGAAGACTCCTGCAGTCTTCTTAAGGTAGCGCACAGCACTGCAGCTGTGCGCCATTTTCCTCTCAGCACACTTCACACGGCAGTCACTGAGGGTGCAGGGCGCTGGGGGGGGGCGCCCTGGGAGGCAAATGAAAACCTTTAAAAAGGCTAAAAATACCTCACATATAGCCCCAGAGGCTATATAGAGATATTTACCCCTGCCTAAATGTACTAAATAGCGGGAGACGAGCCCGCCGAAAAAGGGGCGGGGCCTATCTCCTCAGCACACGGCGCCATTTTCTGTCACAGCTCCGCTGATCAGGAAGGCTCCCAGGTCTCTCCCCTGCACTGCACTACAGAAACAGGGTATAACAGAGAGGGGGGGCAGAATAAATGGCAATATATTAATATAAAAGCAGCTATAAGGGAGCGCTTAATCATAAGGCTATCCCTGTCATATATAGCGCGTTTTGGTGTGTGCTGGCAGACTCTCCCTCTGTCTCCCCAAAGGGCTAGTGGGTCCTGTCTTCGTATAGAGCATTCCCTGTGTGTCTGCTGTGTGTCGGTACGTGTGTGTCGACATGTATGAGGACGTTATTGGTGTGGAGGCGGAGCAATTGCCAAATATGAGGATGTCACCTCCTAGGGGGTCGACACCAGAATGGATGCCTTTATTTGTGGAATTACGGGATAGCGTCAACTCGCTTAAGCAGTCGTTTGCCGACATGAGGCGGCCGGACACTCAATTAGTGTCTGTCCAGGCGCCTCAAACACCGTCAGGGGCTGTAAAACGTCCCTTGCCTCAGTCGGTCGACACAGACCCAGACACAGGCACTGATTCCGGTGGTGAAGGTGACGAATCAACCGTATTTTCCAGTAGGGCCACACGTTATATGATTTTGGCAATAAAGGAGATGTTACATTTAGCTGATACTACAGGTACCACTAAACAGGGTATTATGTGGGGTGTGAAAAAACTACCAGTAGTTTTTACCGAATCAGAAGAATTAAATGACGTGTGTGATGAAGCGTGGGGTGCCCCGATAAAAAACTGCTAATTTCAAAGAAGTTATTGGCTTTATACCCTTTCCCGCCAGAGGTTAGGGAGCGCTGGGAAACACCTCCTAGGGTGGACAAAGCGCTAACACGCTTATCAAAACAAGTGGCGTTACCCTCTCCTGAGACGGACGCACTTAAAGATCCATCAGATAGGAGGATGGAAAATATCCAAAAAGGTATATACACACATGCAGGTGTTATACTACGACCAGCTATTGCGACTGCCTGGATGTGCAGTGCTGGGGTAGTTTGGTCAGAGTCCCTGATCGAAAATATTGATACCCTGGACAGGGACAATATTTTACTGTCGTTAGAACAAATAAAGGATGCATTTCTTTATATGCGTGATGCACAGAGAGATATCTGCACACTGGCATCACGGGTAAGTGCTATGTCCATTTCGGCCAGAAGAGCTTTATGGACACGACAGTGGACAGGCGATGCGTAGAGGAGTTATTTGAGGTCGGTCTATCGGATTTGGTGGCCACGGCTACGGCCGGGAAATCCACCTTTCTACCTCAAGTCACTCCCCAACAGAAAAAGGCACCGACCTTTCAACCGCAGCCCTTTCGTTCCTTTAAAAATAAGAGAGCAAAGGGCTATTCATATCTGCCACGAGGCAGAGGACGAGGGAAGAGACAGCAACAGGCAGCTCCTTCCCAGGAACAGAAGCCCTCCCCGGCTTCTACAAAAGCCTCAGCATGACGCTGGGGCTTCGCAAGCGGACTCGGGGGCGGTAGGCGGTCGTCTCAAAAATTACAGCGCGCAGTGGGCTCACTCGCAGGTAAATCCCTGGATCCTGCAGATAATATCTCAGGGGTACAGGTTGAAATTAGAGACAGAGCCACCTCGCCGTTTCCTGAAGTCTGCTTTACCAACGTCCCCCTCAGAAAGGGAGACGGTTTTGGAAGCCATTCACAAGCTGTATTCTCAGCAGGTGATAGTCAAGGTACCTCTTCTACAACAAGGGAAGGGGTATTATTCCACTCTTTTTGTGGTACCGAAGCCGGATGGCTCGGTAAGGCCTATTCTAAATCTGAAGTCCTTGAACCTGTACATAAAGAAGTTCAAGTTCAAGATGGAGTCACTCAGAGCAGTGATAGCGAACCTGGAAGAAGGGGACTTTATGGTATCCTTGGACATCAAGGATGCGTATCTCCACGTTCCAATTACCCCTCACACCAGGGGTACCTCAGGTTCGTTGTACAAAACTGTCACTATCAGTTTCAGACGCTGCCGTTTGGTTTGTCCACGGCACCTCGGGTCTTTACAAAGGTAATGGCCGAGATAATATTTCTTCTTCGAAGAAAAGGCGTATTAATTATCCCATACTTGGACGATCTCCTAATAAGGGCAAGGTCCAGAGAACAGCTAGAGATGGGTTTAGCACTATCTCAAGAGGTGCTAAAGCAGCACGGATGGATTCTGAATATTCCAAAATCCCAATTAATGCCGACAACTCGTCTGCTGTTCCTGGGGATGATTCTGGACACAGTTCAGAAAAAGGTTTTTCTTCCCGAAGAAAAAGCCAAGGAGTTATCTGACCTGGTCAGGAACCTCCTAAAACCAGGAAAGGTGTCTGTACATCAATGCACAAGCGTCCTGGGAAAAAATGGTAGCTTCTTACGAAGCAATCCCTTTCGGCAGATTCCATGCAAAGGGCTGTTGGACAAATGGTCAGGGTCGCATCTTCAGATGCACCTGCGGATAACCCTGTCGCCGAGGACAAGGGTATCCCTTCTGTGGTGGTTGCAGGAGGCTCATCTATTGGAGGGCCGCAGATTCGGCATGCAGGATTGGATCCTGGTGACCACGGATGCCAGCCTGAGAGGCTGGGGAGCAGTCACACAGGGAAGAAATTTCCAGGGAGTGTGGTCGAGCCTGAAAAAGTCTCTTCACATAAGCATTCTGGAACTAAGAGCAATCTACAATGCTCTAAGCCAGGCGGAACCTCTGCTTCAAGGAAGACCGGTGTTGATCCAGTCGGACAACATCACGGCAGTCGCCCATGTAAACAGACAGGGCGGCACAAGAAGCAGGAGGGCAATGGCAGAAGCTGCCAGGATCCTTCGCTGGGCGGAGAATCACGTGATAGCACTGTCAGCAGTATTCATCCCGGGCGTGGACAACTGGGAAGCAGACTTCCTCAGCAGACACGACCTTCACCCGGGAGAGTGGGGACTTCATCCAGAAGTTTTCCACATGCTATTAAACCGTTGGGTAAAACCAATGGTGGACATGATGGCGTCTTGCCTCAACAAAACACTGGACAGGTATTGCGCCAGGTCAAGAGATCCGCAGGCAATAGCTGTGGACGCGCTGGTAACACCTTGGGTGTACCAGTCGGTATATGTGTTTCCTCCTCTGCCTCTCATACCAAAGGTATTGAGGATTATACGGCAAAGAGGAGTAAGACTAGTGGCTCCGGATTGGCCAAGAAGGACTTGGTACCCGGAACTTCAAGAGATGGTCACGGACGATCCGTGGCCTCTACTTCTGAGAAGGGACCTGCTTCAGCAGGGTCCTTGTCTTTTTCAAGACTTACCGCGGCTGCGTTTGACGGCATGGCGTTGAATGCCAGATCCTAAAAGGAAAAGGCATTCCAGAAGAAGTCATTCCTACCTTGATAAAGGCAAGGAAGGAAGTCACCGCGAAGCATTATCGCCGTATTTGGCGAAAATATGTTGCGTGGTGCGAGCAGCGGAGTGCTCGATGGAGGAATTTCAACTGGGTCGTTTTCCTACATTTCCTGCAATCAGGATTGTCTATGGGTCTCAAATTGGGATCTATTAAGGTCAAATTTCGGCCCTATCAATATTCTTCCACAAAGAATTGGCCTCAGTCCCTGAGGTCCAGATTTTTATCAAAGGAGTACTGCATATACAGCCTCCTGTGGTGCCTAAGGTGGCACCGTGGGATCTAAATGTAGTTTTAGATTTCCTCAGATCCAATTGGTTTGAACCACTAAAGAATGTGGATTTGAAATATCTCACATGGAAAGTGACTATGTTACTGGCCCTGGCTTCGGCCGGGAGAGTATCTGAACTGGCGGCTTTGTCTTATAAAAGCCCTTATATAATTTTCCATTCGACATAGGGCAGAGCTGCGGACGCGTCCGCATTTTCTCCCTAAGGTGGTATCAGCGTTTCACCTGAACCAGCCTATTGTAGTGCCTGCGGCTACAGACGACTTGAAGGACTCCAAGTTGTTGGACGTTGTCAGAGCCTTAAAAATATACATTTAAAGGACGGCTGGAGTCAGAAAATCTGACTCGCTGTTTATACTGTATGCACCCAACAAGTTGGGTGCACCTGCTTCTAAGCAGTCGATTGCTCGTTGGTTTTGTAACAAAATTCAACTTGTACATTCTGTGGCAGGCCTGCCACAGCCTAAATCTGTTAAGGCCCATTCCGCAAGGAAGGTGGGCTCATCTTGGGCGGCTGCCCGAGGGGTCTCGGCATTACAACTCTGCCGAGCAGCTACGTGGTCAGGGGAGAACACGTTTGTAAATTTTTACAAATTTGATACCCTGGCAAAGGAGGACCTGGAGTTCTCTCATTCGGTGCTGCAGAGTCATCCGCACTCTCCCGCCCGTTTGGGAGCTTTGGTATAATCCCCATGGTCCTTTCAGGAACCCCAGCATCCACTTAGGACGATAGAGAAAATAAGAATTTACTTACCGATAATTCTATTTCTCGGAGTCCGTAGTGGATGCTGGGCGCCCATCCCAAGTGCGGATTATCTGCAATACTTGTACATAGTTATTGTTAACTAATTCGGGTTATTGTTTAGGAAGCCATCTTTCAGAGGCTCCTCTGTTATCATACTGTTAACTGGGTTTAGATCACAAGTTGTACGGTGTGATTGGTGTGGCTGGTATGAGTCTTACCCGGGATTCAAAATCCTCCCTTATTGTGTACGCTCGTCCGGGCACAGTACCTAACTGGAGTCTGGAGGAGGGTCATAGGGGGAGGAGCCAGTACACACCACCTGACCTGTAAAAGCTTTACTTTTGTGCCCTGTCTCCTGCGGAGCCGCTATTCCCCATGGTCCTTTCAGGAACCCCAGCATCCACTACGGACTCCGAGAAATAGAATTATCGGTAAGTAAATTCTTATTTTTTGCTTGGTGCGGCAGGAAGCCGCATGGTCACAGGGCTGCTGTGAAAGCAGCCTCAAGTTTTCATTACTTTATTTTTATAGACTTACTGTTTTTGTTTGAGCGACTTCTCTTAACAGCGTCTTAAACGTGTATTAGAAAGAGTCGCTCCAACAACTCCCCACCGGGTCGCAACAACGCTTACCTTCGCGGTACAGTGCTGTCTCGACGGGGGTCTGTGTCGGATGTTCTAGCAGGTCCAGCAGACGTTACCAGGCTGTGGCCGGAGCATGGGGAGACAGTGAGTATATGGACTTCCTCTTACTAGAGGGGTCAGGACACAGCTACGCTGATTTGGTGGAGACTACAAACAGCGTGTTGATGCGCCGAACATCTCGAGTGTGACAGCGCTACGCTCCGGGGATCATAGGCGCCAGGACTAGGTGAGGCCGCGATCCTGGGAGTTTAAGTCAACAGGGGGTTTCAGACGCTCTCCTGGCCGTCCCTCCTCCGAGTTCATGGCCAGTTCCCGCGGGTCTCTCGTTTCATGAACTGAATGACCTCACTTCCGGCTCAGACGCTACCACGAGGGTACTCGGTCGCAGCTTAGACGCTGCGGTTGTGTACACTGGATATAAACCCGCCCAGACCGAGTCGCAGGCCTTTAGTGTCTGCATGCACGTGGAGTCGCTCAGCGTCCGTGTCCGTTGGTGAGCGTCCGTGTCCGTTATCAGTTACCAAGAGCGGCAGTGTACACCAGTAGCGTCTGAATCCACTCAGCGTCTTTCGAGCGTCTTTGCTTGGATATGGAAGTGTGGTGAGTCTCCCTGTATCCCGCTCCCTGGAGGCAGGGTATACAGTACTAAAAATTCCTTCTACTTCTTAGTGTGCACTGTTAATTTCTCTGACGTCCTAGTGGATGCTGGGAACTCCGTAAGGACCATGGGGGATAGCGGGCTCCGAAGGAGGCTGGGCACTCTAGAAAGATCTTAGACTACCTGGTGTGCGCTGGCTCCTCCCACTATGACCCTCCTCCAAGCCTCAGTTAGATTTCGTGCCCGGCCGAGGTTGGAAGCACACTAGGGGCTCTCCTGAGCTCTTAGAAAGTAATAGTCTTAGATTTTTTTATTTTCAGTGAGACCTGCTGGCAACAGGCTCACTGCAGCGAGGGACTAAGGGGAGAAGAAGCGAACTCGCCTGCTTGCAGCCGGATTGGGCTTCTTAGGCTACTGGACACCATTAGCTCCAGAGGGATCGACCGCAGGCCCAGCCTTGATGTTCGGTCCCGGAGCCGCGCCGCCGTCCCCCTTACAGAGCCAGAAGCAAGAAGATGGTCCGGAAAATCGGCGGCATGAAGACTCTGTCTTCACCAAGGTAGCGCACAGCACTGCAGCTGTGCGCCATTGCTCCTCTCACACACTTCACACTCCGGTTACTGAGGGTGCAGGGCGCTGGGGGGGGCGCCCTGAGGCAGCAATAAAAACACCTTGGCTGGCTAAAATACCTCAATATATAGTCCCAGGGGCTATATATGAGGTAAATACCCCTGCCAGAATTCCATAAAAAGCGGGAGAATAGGCCGCGAAAAAGGGGCGGAGCCTATCTCCAGCACACTGGCGCCATTTTTCCCTCACAGCTCGGCTGGAGGGAAGCTCCCTGGCTCTTCCCTGCAATCTACAGTACCAGTAAGAGGGAAAAGAGAGGGGGGGCATTAAATTTGGCAGTATATATATTTTATTGAAAAGCAGCTATTAGGGACATAACTCAGTTAGTCCCTATATATGTATAGCGCTCTGGTGTGTGCTGGCATACTCTTACTCTGTCCCCCCAAAGAGCTTTTTGTGGGTCCTGTCCTCTGTTTGAGCATTCCCTGTGTGTGTGGAGTGTGTCGGTACGGCTGTGTCGACATGTTTGAGGAGGATAATGATGTGGAGGGGGAGCAGATGCCTTTAGCAGGGATGTCACCCCCTGGGGGGCAGACACCTGAGTGGATGAGTTTATGGCAGGAAATGAGTGCACGTATAGACTCCTTACATAAAAAATTTGACGACTGTGGGACAGCCGAGTCTTCAGCTCGTGCCTGTCCAGGTGTCTCAAAAGTCATCAGGGGCTCTGAAACGCCCGCTATCTCAGATGGCACAAGTAGATGTCGACACGGATACTGACACCAGTGTCGACGACGATGAGTCAAATTTAATGCCCGTTAAGGCCATTCACTGCATGATTGAGACAATGAAAGAGGTGTTAAATATTTCTGATTTACATCCAGGTACCACAAAAAAGGGTATTATGTTGGGGAGAAAAAACTACCTGTAGTTTTTCCCCCGTCAGATGAATTAAATGAAGTGTGTGAAGAAGCGTGGGCTTCCCCTGATAAGAAATTGGTAATTCCTAAGAAGATACTAATGGCGTTCCCTTTCCCGCCAGAGGATAGGTTACGTTGGGAAACACCCCCTAGGGTGGATAAAGCGCTCACGTTTGTCTAAAAAGGTGGCACTACCGTCCCAGGATACGGCCGCCCTTAAGGAACCTGCTGATAGAAAGCAGGAGGCGATCCTGAAGTCTGTATATACACACTCAGGCATTATACTTAGACCAGCTATTGCGTCAGCATGGATGTGCAGTGCTGCCGCTGCGTGGTCAGATAAACTGTCAGAAAATATTGACACATTAGACAGAGACACGATTCTGCTAACAATTGACCATATCAAAGACTCAGTCTTATACATGAGAGATGCACAGAGGGAAATCTGCCAGCTGGCATCTAAAGTATGTGCATTATCCATCTCTGCTAGGAGATGCTTATGGACTCGCCAGTGGACTGGAGATGCAGATTCCAAAAGGAATTATTTGGGGATGGTCTCTCCGACCTAGTTTCCACAGCAACGTCTGGGAAGTCAGCATTTTTACCCCATGTCCCCTCACAGCCTAAGAAGGCGCCATTTTATCAGGTTCAGTCCTTTCGGACCCAGAAAAACAAGCGGGGAAAAGGAGGGTCTTTTCTGTCTAGAGGTAGGGGAAAAAGGCTGCAGCAAACAGCAGGTTCCCAGGAACAAAAGTCCTCCCCCCGCTTCCTCTTCCAAGTCCGCCGCATGACGGTGGGGCTCCACAGGCGGAGCCAGGTACGGTGGGGGCCCGCCTCATGAATTTCAGCGATCAGTGGGCTCGCTCACAGGTGGATCCCTGGATCCTTCAAATAGTATCTCAGGGATACAAGCTGGAATTCGGGGCGGCTCCACCCCACCGGTTCCTAAAATCTGCCTTGCCGATTGCTCCCTCAGACAGGGAGGCGGTGCTAACGGCAATTCACAAGCTGTATTCCCAGCAGGTGATAATCAGGGTACCCCTACTTCAACAAGGCCGGGGTTACTATTCCACACTATTTGTGGTGCCGAAACCGGACGGTTCGTTGAGACCCATTTTAAATTTGAAATCCTTGAACACATACATAAAAAAATTCAAGTTCAAGATGGAATCGCTCAGGGCGGTTATTGCAAGCCTGGACGAGGGGGATTACATGGTATCCCTGGACATCAAGGATGCTTACCTGCATGTCCCCATTTACCATCCTCACCAGGAGTACCTCAGATTTGTGATACAGGATTGCCATTACCAATTCCAGACGCTGCCGTTTGGACTCTCCACGGCACCGAGGGTATTTACCAAGGTTATGGCGGAAATGATGATACTCCTTCGAAAAAAAGGGAGTTTTAGTTATCCCATACTTGGACGATCTCCTAATAAAGGCACGATCCAAGGAACAGTTGTTAGTGGGAGTAGCACTATCTCAGGAAGTGCTGAGCCAGCACGGCTGGATTCTGAATATCCCAAAGTCGCAGCTGGTCCCCACGACACGTCTAATGTTCCTGGGAATGATTCTGGACACAGTCCAGAAAAGAGTGTTTCTCCCGGAGGAGAAAGCCAGGGAGTTGTCTTCTCTAGTCAGAGACCTCCTAAAACCAAAACAGGTATCGGTGCATCACTGCACGCGGGTCCTGGGAAAGATGGTAGCTTCTAACGAAGCAATTCCATTCGGCAGGTTCCATGCCAGAATTTTTCAGTGGGACCTGTTGGACAAGTGGTCCGGATCGCATCTTCAGATGCATCGCTTGATAACCCTGTCCCCAAGAACCAGGGTGTCTCTTCTGTGGTGGCTGCAGAGTGCTCATCTTCTGGAGGGCCGCAGATTCGGCATACAGGACTGGGTCCTGGTGACCACGGATGCCAGCCTACGAGGCTGGGGGGCAGTCACAAAGGGAAGAAACTTCCAAGGACTATGGTCAAGTCAGGAGACTGCCCTTCACATAAATATTCTGGAACTAAGGGCCATTTACAATGCCCTAAGTCAAGCAAAATCCCTGCTCCTACACCAGCCGGTGCTGATCCAGTCAGACAACATCACGGCAGTCGCCCATGTGAATCGACAGGGCGGCACAAGAAGCAGGATGACAATGGCAGAAGCCACAAGAATTCTCCGATGGGCGGAGAATCATGTACTAGCACTGTCAGCAGTGTTCATCCCGGGAGTGGACAACTGGGAAGCAGACTTTCTCAGCAGGCACGACCTCCACCCGGGAGAGTGGGGACTTCATCCAGAAGTCTTCCAAATGATTGTAAATCAATGGGGTCGTCCACAGGTGGACATGATGGCGTCCCGCCTAAACAAAAAACTAGAGAGGTAATGCGCCAGGTCAAGAGACCCTCAGGCGATAGCTGTAGACGCTCTAGTGACACCGTGGGTGTACCGGTCAGTTTGTGTTCCCTCCTCTACCTCTCATACCAAAGGTATTGAGAATAATAAGAAAGCGAGGAGTAAACACAATTCTCGTGGTTCCGGATTGGCCAAGAAGAGCGTGGTACCCGGAACTTCAAGAGATGATCTCGGAGGACCCGTGGTCTCTGCCGCTCAGACAAGACCTGCTACAGCAGGGGCCCTGTCTGTTCCAAGACTTACCGCGGCTGCGTTTGACGGCATGGCGGTTGAACGCCGGATCCTGAAGGAAAAGGGCATTCCGGAGGAAGTCATTCCTACGCTTATTAAAGCCAGGAAAGAGGTCACAGCAACTCATTATCACCGCATATGGCGGAAGTATGTTGCATGGTGTGAGGCCGAAAAGGCCCCAACGGAGGAATTTCAACTAGGTCGATTTCTGCATTTCCTGCAAGCAGGAGTAAATATGGGCCTAAAACTGGGCTCCATTAAGGTACAGATCTCGGCTCTGTCGATTTTCTTTCAAAAGGAACTAGCTTCAGTACCTGAAGTTCAGACATTTGTTAAAGGAGTGCTGCATATTCAGCCCCCGTTTGTGCCCCCTGTGGCACCTTGGGATCTCAACGTGGTGTTGAGTTTCTTAAAATCACATTGGTTTGAACCACTAAAAACCGTGGATCTGAAATATCTCACGTGGAAGGTGGTTATGTTATTGGCCTTGGCTTCGGCCAGGCGAGTATCAGAATTGGCGGCTTTGTCCTGTAAAAGCCCTTATCTGATTTTCCATATGGATAGGGCAGAATTGAGGACTCGTCCCCAGTTTCTCCCAAAGGTGGTGTCATCGTTTCACCTGAACCAGCCTATTGTGGTGCCTGCGGCTACTAGGGACTTGGAGGACTCCAAGTTGCTAGACGTTGTCAGGGCACTGAAAATATATGTTTCCAGAACGGCTACAGTCAGAAAATCTGACTCGCTGTTTATCCTATATGCACCCAACAAGCTGGGTGCTCCTGCTTCTAAGCAGACTATTGCTCGTTGGATTTGTAATACAATTCAGCTTGCACAGTCTGTGGCAGGCCTGCCACAGCCAAAATCTGTCAATGCCCATTCCACAAGGAAGGTGGGCTCATCTTGGGCGGCTGCCCGAGGGGTCTCTGCTTTACAACTTTGCCGAGCTGCTACTTGGTCAGGGGCAAACACATTTGCAAAATTCTATAAATTTGATACCCTGGCTGAGGAGGACCTGGAGTTCTCTCATTCAGTGTTGCAGAGTCATCCGCACTCTCCCGCCCGTTTGGGAGCTTTGGTATAATCCCCATGGTCCTTACGGAGTTCCCAGCATCCACTAGGACGTCAGAGAAAATAAGAATTTACTCACCGGTAATTCTATTTCTCGTAGTCCGTAGTGGATGCTGGGCGCCCATCCCAAGTGCGGTTTATCTGCAATACTTGTACATAGTTACTGTTAACTAAATCGGGTTATTGTTGAGCCATCTGTTGAGAGGCTCTGTTGTTTCATACTGTTAACTGGGTTTCATATCACGAGTTGTACGGTGTGATTGGTGTGGCTGGTATGAGTCTTACCCGGGATTCAAAATCCTTCCTTATTGTGTACGCTCGTCCGGGCACAGTATCCTAACTGAGGCTTGGAGGAGGGTCATAGTGGGAGGAGCCAGTGCACACCAGGTAGTCTAAGATCTTTCTAGAGTGCCCAGCCTCCTTCGGAGCCCGCTATCCCCCATGGTCCTTACGGAGTTCCCAGCATCCACTACGGACTACGAGAAATAGAATTACCGGTGAGTAAATTCTTATTTTTTAGTACCTATTGCATATGAGACCTGTATATTACTGTGTTTTCTGCATGTTATGTTGAAAAAGAACCAGTTAAACAGAAGTACAATTTTCCTACTTGTGTATAAGTTATTATGGAGGTTGTATTCTCATATGACAATGTCTAATGCTTTAACATGTGACTGACTGCTAGTATGTGTGCTGACTTTTCTGTGTAATGTCAGTCCTGTTCTGACCCTCAAATCAGGTGCACTGTGGTCAGATTGATTTCACCTCTATATACTGATTATAGGGTGTGGTTCAGTCACAAAATTGTGTAGTCAATATCAGAAAAAATGTCTGTGAGCGGCAAAAGTGATGAGGAGAATTTGTCAAGCACTCCTACAGCCCTAACATGCTTATCTTGTAAGTCAGGGGTAATTGATATGATTCAATTGGTCACTTATGAGGGTTTGTGTGCAAACTTTTGCTTTTCAGCGAAGTAAAAATAAGAATTTACTTACCGATAATTCTATTTCTCGTAGTCCGTAGTGGATGCTGGGGACTCCGTCAGGACCATGGGTATTAGCGGCTCCGCAGGAGACAGGGCACAAAAGTAAAGCTTTAGGATCAGGTGGTGTGCACTGGCTCCTCCCCCTATGACCCTCCTCCAAGCCTCAGGATACTGTGCCCGGACGAGCGTACACAATAAGGAAGGATTTTGAATCCCGGGTAAGACTCATACCAGCCACACCAATCACACTGTACAACCTGTGATCTGAACCCAGTTAACAGCATGATAACAGCGGAGCCTCTGAAAAGATGGCTCACAACAATAATAACCCGATTTTTGTAACAATAACTATGTACAAGTATTGCAGACAATCCGCACTTCGGATGGGCGCCCAGCATCCACTACGGACTACGAGAAATAGAATTATCGGTAAGTAAATTCTTATTTTCTCTGACGTCCTAAGTGGATGCTGGGGACTCCGTCAGGACCATGGGGATTATACCAAAGCTCCCAAACGGGCGGGAGAGTGCGGATGACTCTGCAGCACCGAATGAGAGAACTCCAGGTCCTCCTCAGCCAGGGTGTGCCCCTGACCAAGTAGCAGCTCGGCAAAGTTGTAAAGCCGAGACCCCTCGGGCAGCCGCCCAAGATGAGCCCACCTTCCTTGTGGAATGGGCATTTACATATTTTGGCTGTGGCAGGCCTGCCACAGAATGTGCAAGCTGAATTGTACTACACATCCAACTAGCAATCGTCTGCTTAGAAGCAAGAGCACCCAGTTTTTTGGGTGCCTACAGGATAACAGCAAGTCAGTTTTCCTGACTCCAGCCGTCCTGGAACCTATATTTTCAGGGCCCTGACAACATCCAGCAACTTGGAGTCCTCCAAGTCCCTAGTAGCCGCAGGTACCACAATAAGCTGGTGCAGGTGAAACGCTGACACCACCTTAGGGAGAAACTGGGGACGAGTCCGCAGCTCTGCCCTGTCCGAATGGACAATCAGATATGGGCTTTGTGAGACAAAGCCGCCAATTCTGACACTTGCCTGGCCGAGGCCAGGGCCAACAGCATGGTCACTTTCCATGTGAGATATTTCAAATCCACAGATTTGAGCGGTTTAAACCAATGTGATTTGAGGAATCCCAGAACTACGTTGAGATCCCACAGTGCCACTGGAGGCACAAAAGGGGGTTGTATATGCAGTACTCCCTTGACAAACTTCTGGACTTCAGGAACTGAAGCCAATCTTTTCTGGAAGAAAATTGACAGGGCCGAAATTTGAACCCTAATGGACCCCAATTTGAGGCCCATAGACACTCCTGTTTGCAGGAAATGCAGGAATCGACCGAGTTGAAATTTCTTCGTGGGGCCTTCCTGGCCTCACACCACGCAACATATTTTCGCCACATGTGGTGATAATGTTGTGCGGTCACCTCCTTCCTGGCTTTGACCAGGGTAGGAATGACCTCTTCCGGAATGCCTTTTTCCCTTAGGATCCGGCGTTCCACCGCCATGCCGTCAAACGCAGCCGCGGTAAGTCTTGGAACAGACATGGTACTTGCTGAAGCAAGTCCCTTCTTAGCGGCAGAGGCCATGAGTCCTCTGTGAGCATTTCTTGAAGTTCCGGGTACCAAGTCCTTCTTGGCCAATCCGGAGCCACGAGTATAGTTCTTACTCCTCTACGTCTTATAATTCTCAGTACCTTGGGTATGAGAAGCAGAGGAGGGAACACATACACCGACTGGTACACCCACGGTGTTACCAGAACGTCCACAGCTCTCTTGACCTGGCGCAATACCTGTCCAGTTTTTTGTTCAGGCGGGACGCCATCATGTCCACCTTTGGTCTTTCCCAACGGTTCACAATCATGTGGAAGACTTCCCGATGAAGTCCCCACTCTCCCGGGTGGAGGTCGTGCCTGCTGAGGAAGTCTGCTTCCCAGTTGTCCACTCCCGGAATGAACACTGCTGACAGTGTTATCACATGATTTTCCGCCCAGCGAAGAATCCTTGCAGTTTCTGCCATTGCCCTCCTGCTTCTTGTGCCGCCCTGTCTGTTTACGTGGGCGACTGCCGTGATGTTGTCCCACTGGATCAATACCGGCTGACCTTGAAGCAGAGGTCTTGCTAAGCTTAGAGCATTGTAAATTGCCCTTAGCTCCAGTATATTTATGTGGAGAGAAGTCTCCAGACTATATCACACTCCCTGGAAATTTTTTCCCTGTGTGACTGCTCCCCAGCCTCTCAGGCTGGCATCCGTGGTCACCAGGACCCAGTCCTGAATGCCGAATCTGCGGCCCTTTAATAGATGAGCACTCTGCAGCCACCGCAGAAGAAACACCCTTGTCCTTGGAGACAGGGTTATCCGCTGATGCATCTGAAGATGCGATCCGGACCATTTTTCCAGCAGATCCCACTGAAAAGTTCTTGCGTGAAATCTGCCGAATGGAATCGCTTCGTAAGAAGCCACCATTTTTCCCAGGACCCTTGTGCAATGATGCACTGACACTTTTCCTGGTTTTAGGAGGTTCCTGACTAGCTCGGATAACTCCCTGGCTTTCTTCTCCGGGAGAAACACCCTTTTCTGGACTGTGTCCAGAATCATCCCTAGGAACAGCAGACGTGTCGTCGGAAACAGCTGCGATTTTGGAATATTTAGAATCCACCCGTGTTGTCGTAGAACTACTTGAGATAGTGCTACTCCGACCTCCAACTGTTCTCTGGACCTTGCCCTTATCAGGAGATCGTCCATTTTCTTTGAAGAAGAATCATCATTTCGGTCATTACCTTGGTAAAGACCCGGGGTGCCGTGGACAATCCAAACGGCAGCGTCTGAAACTGATAGTGACAGTTCTGTACCACGAACCTGAGGTACCCTTGGTGAGAAGGGCAAATTGGGACATGGAGGTAAGCATCCCTGATGTCCAGGGACACCATATAGTCCCCTTCTTCCTGGTTCGCTATCACTGCTCTGAGTGACTCCATCTTGATTTGAACCTTTGTATGTAAGTGTTCAAATATTTCAGATTTAGAATAGGTCTCACCGAGCCGTCTGGCTTCAGTACCACAATATAGTGTGGAATAATACCCCTTTCCTTGTTGTAGGAGGGGTACTTTGATTATCACCTGCTGGGAATACAGCTTGTGAATTGTTTCTAATACTGCCTCCCTGTCGGAGGGAGACGTTGGTAAAGCAGACTTCAGGAACCTGCGAGGGGGAGACGTCTCGAATTTCCAATCTGTACCCCTGGGATACTACTTGTAAGCTCCAGGGGTCCACTTGCGAGTGAGCCCACTGCGTGCTGAAACTCTTGAGACGACCCCCCACCGCACCTGAGTCCGCTTGTACGGCCCCAGCGTCATGCTGAGGACTTGGTAGAAGCGGTGGAGGGCTTCTGTACCTGGGAATGGGCTGCCTGCTGCAGTCTTCTTCCCTTTCCTCTATCCCTGGGCAGATATGACTGGCCTTTTGCCCACTTGCCCTTATGGGGACGAAAGGACTGAGGCTGAAAAGACGGTGTCTTTTTCTGCTGAGATGTGACTTGGGGTAAAAAAGGTGGATTTTCCAGCTGTTGCCGTGGCCACCAGGTCCGATGGACCGACCCCAAATAACTCCTCCCCTTTATACGGCAATACTTCCATGTGCCGTTTGGAATCTGCGTCACCTGACCACTGTCGTGTCCATAAACATCTTCTGGCAGATATGGACATCGCACTTACTCTTGATGCCAGAGTGCAAATATCCCTCTGTGCATCTCGCATATATAGAAATGCATCCTTTAAATGCTCTATAGTCAATAAAATACTGTCCCTGTCAAGGGTATCAATATTTTCAGTCAGGGAATCCGACCAAGCCACCCCAGCGCTGCACATCCAGGCTGAGGCGATCGCTGGTCGCAGTATAACACCAGTATGTGTGTATATACTTTTTAGGATATTTTCCAGCCTCCTATCAGCTGGCTCCTTGAGGGCGGCCGTATCTGGAGACGGTAACGCCACTTGTGATAAGCGTGTGAGCGCCTTCATTTAATTTATCTGATTCAGGAAAAACTACAGGTAGTTTTTTCACACCCCACATAATACCCTTTTTTGTGGTACTTGTAGTATCAGAAATATGTAACACCTCCTTCATTGCCCTTAACATGTAACGTGTGGCCCTAAAGGAAAATACGTTTGTTTCTTCACCGTCGACACTGGAGTCGGTGTCCGTGTCTGTGTCGACCGACTGAGGTAAATGGGCGTTTTAAAGCCCCTGACGGTGTTTGAGACGCCTGGACAGGTACTAATTTGTTTGCCGGCCGTCTCATGTCGTCAACCGACCTTGCAGCGTGTTGACATTATCACGTTATTCCCTAAATAAGCCATCCATTCCGGTGTCGACTCCCTAGAAAGTGACATCACCATTACAGGCAATTGCTCCGCCTCCTCACCAACATCGTCCTCATACATGTCGACACACACGTACCGACACACAGCACACACACAGGGAATGCTCTGATAGAGGACAGGACCCCACTAGCCCTTTGGGGAGACAGAGGGAGAGTTTTCCAGCACACACCAAAACGCTATAATTATACAGGGACAACCTTTATAGAAGTGTTTTCCCTTATAGCATCTTAATATATAATCATATCGCCAAATAAGTGCCCCCCCTCTCTGTTTTAACCCTGTTTCTCTAACGTCCTAGTGGATGCTGGGGACTCCGTCAGGACCATGGGGAATAGCGGCTCCGCAGGAGACAGGGCACAAAAGCAAGCTTTTAGGATCACATGGTGTGTACTGGCTCCTCCCCCTATGACCCTCCTCCAAGCCTCAGTTAGGTTTTTGTGCCCGTCCGAGCAGGGTGCAATCTAGGTGGCTCTCCTAAAGAGCTGCTTAGAAAAAGTTTTTAGGTTTATTTTCAGTGAGTCCTGCTGGCAACAGGCTCACTGCATCGAGGGACTTAGGGGAGAGATTTTCAACTCGCCTGCGTGCAGGATGGATTGAAGTCTTAGGCTACTGGACATAGCTTCAGAGGGAGTCGGAACACAGGTCACCCTGGGGTTCGTCCCGGAGCCGCGCCGCCGATCCCCCTTACAGATGCTGAAGATCGAGGGTCCGGAAACAGGCGGCAGAAGGCTCTTCAGCCTTCATGAAGGTAGCGCACAGCACTGCAGCTGTGCACCATTGTTGCTACACACTTCACACTGAACGGTCACGGAGGGTGCAGGGCGCTGCTGGGGGCGCCCTGGGCAGCAATATTTAATACCTTTGATGGCAAAGAATACATCACATATAGCCATTGAGGCTATATGTATGTATTTAACCCAGGCCAGATATCTCAAAACCCGGGAGAAAAGCCCGCCGGATAGGGGGCGGGGCTTATTCTCCTCAGCACACAGCGCCATTTTCCTGCTCAGCTCCGCTGTGAGGAAGGCTCCCAGGACTCTCCCCTGCACTGCACTACAGAAACAGGGTAACAAAGAGAAGGGGGGCATATTTTGGCGATATTTATATATTTAAAGCGCATATAACAAAAACAACACCTTTTAGGGTTGTTTATATACATTTTATAGCGCTTTTGGTGTGTGCTGGCAAACTCTCCCTCTGTCTCCCCAAAGGGCTAGTGGGGTCCTGTCTTCGATAAGAGCATTCCCTGTGTGTCTGCTGTGTGTCGGTACGTGTGTGTCGACATGTATGAGGACGATGTTGGTGTGGAGGCGGAGCAATTGCCGGTAATGGTGATGTCACCCCCTAGGGAGTCGACACCGGAATGGATGGCTTTAATTATGGAATTACGTGATAATGTTAGTACATTACAAAAGTCAGTTGACGAAATGAGACGGCCGGAAAACCAGTTAGTACCTGCTCAGGCGTCTCAGACACCGTCAGGGGCTGTAAAACGTCCCTTACCTCAGTCAGTCGACACAGGTACCGACACAGATGAATCTAGTGTCGACGGTGAAGAAACAAACGTATTTTCCAATAGGGCCACACGTTATATGATCACGGCAATGAAGGAGGCTTTGCAGATCTCTGATACTGCAGGTACCTCAAAAAGGGGTATTATGTGGGGGGTGAAAAAACTACCTGTAGCTTTTCCAGAATCAGAGGAATTGAATGACGTGTGTGATGAAGCGTGGGTTAACCCAGATAGAAAACTGCTAATTTCTAAGAAGTTATTGGCATTATACCCTTTCCCACCAGAGGTTAGGGCGCGCTGGGAAACACCACCTAGGGTGGATAAAGCGCTCACACGTTTATCAAAACAAGTGGCGTTGCCGTCTCCAGATACGGCCGCCCTCAAGGATCCAGCAGATAGGAGGCTGGAAACTACCCTGAAGAGTATATACACGCATACTGGTGTTATACTCCGACCAGCAATAGCCTCAGCCTGGATGTGCAGTGCTGGGGTAGTGTGGTTGGATTCCCTGACTGAAAATATTGATACCCTGGATAGGGACAGTATTTTATTGACTCTAGAGCAATTAAAGGATGCGTTTCTTTATATGCGAGATGCTCAGAGGGATGTTTGCACTCTGGCATCGAGAGTAAGTGCGATGTCCATATCTGCCAGAAGAAGTTTATGGACGCGACAGTGGTCAGGTGATGCGGATTCCAAAAGGCATATGGAAGTATTGCCATATAAACGAGAGGAATTATTTGGGGTTGGTCTATCGGATCTGGTGGCCACGGCAACTGCCGGCAAATCCACTTTTTTACCTCAGACCCCCTCCCAACAGAAAAAGACACCGTCTTTTCAGCCGCAGTCCTTTCGCTCCTATAAAAACAAGCGGGCAAAAGGACAGTCTTATCTGCCACGAGGCAGAGGAAAGGGTAAGAGAGGGCAGCAAGCAGCCCCTGCCCAGGGCCAGAAGCCCGCCCCGGGTTCTACAAAGCCATCAGCATGACGCTGGGGCTTTACAAGCGGACTCAGGAGCGGTGGGGGGTCGACTAAAGATTTTCAGCAATCAGTGGGCTCGCTCACAGGTGGACCCGTGGATCCTGCAGATAGTATCTCAGGGTTACATGTTGGAATTCGAAAGATCTCCCCCTCGCCGTTTCCTAAAGTCTGCTTTACCAACGTCTCCCTCAGAAAGGGCGACGGTATTGGAAGCCATTCACAAGCTGTATTCTCAGCAGGTGATAGTCAAGGTACCCCTCCTACAACAGGGAAAGGGGTATTATTCCACACTATTTGTGGTACCGAAGCCGGACGGTTCGGTAAGACCTATTCTAAATCTGAAATCCTTGAACCTGTACATACAGAAATTCAAGTTCAAGATGGAGTCACTAAGAGCAGTGATAGCGAATCTGGAAGAAGGGGACTTCATGGTGTCCCTGGACATAAAAGATGCTTATCTGCATGTCCCAATTTACCCCTCACACCAAGGGTATCTCAGGTTCGTGATACAAGACTGTCATTATCAGTTTCAAACGCTGCCGTTTGGTTTGTCCACGGCACCTCGGGTCTTTACCAAGGTAATGACCGAAATGATGGTTCTTCTACGAAGAAAAGGCGTATTAATTATCCCTTACTTGGACGATCTCCTGATAAGGGCAAAGTCCAGAGAACAGCTGGAAGTCGGTGTAGCACTAACCCAAGTAGTGCTTCAACAACACGGGTGGATTCTGAATCTTCCAAAATCTCAATTGTCCCCGACAACACGTCTGCTGTTCCTGGGAATGATTCTGGACACTGTTCAGAAAAAGGTGTTTCTCCCGGAGGAGAAAGCAAGGGAGTTATCCGAACTTGTCAGGAACCTCCTAAAACCAGGAAATGTGTCAGTACATCAATGCACAAGAGTCCTGGGAAAGATGGTGGCTTCTTACGAAGCAATTCCATTCGGCAGATTCCATGCACGAATATTTCAGTGGGATCTGCTGGACAAATGGTCCGGATCGCATCTACACATGCATCAGCGGATAACACTGTCACCAAGGACAAGGTTGTCTCTCCTGTGGTGGTTGCAGAGTGCCCATCTGTTAGAGGGCCGCCGGTTCGGCATACAGGACTGGGTCCTGGTGACTACGGATGCCAGCCTACGGGGCTGGGGAGCAGTCACACAGGGAAGAAACTTCCAGGGTGTGTGGTCAAACCTGGAGACGTCTCTTCACATAAATATACTAGAGCTAAGAGCGATCTACAATGCTCTAAGCTTGGCGAAACCGCTGCTTCAGGGTCAGCCGGTGTTGATCCAGTCGGACAACATCACGGCAGTCGCCCACGTAAACAGACAAGGCGGCACGAGAAGCAGAAGAGCAATGACAGAAGCTGCAAGGATTCTTCGCTGGGCGGATAATCATGTCATAGCACTGTCAGCAGTGTTCATCCCGGGAGTGGACAACTGGGAAGCAGACTTCCTCAGCAGACACGACCTTCACCCGGGAGAGTGGGGACTTCATCCGGAAGTTTTCCACATGATTGTGAACCATTGGGAAAAACCAAAGGTGGACATGATGGCGTCTCGCCTCAACAAAAAACTGGACAGATATTGCGCCAGGTCAAGAGACCCTCAGGCAATAGCTGTGGACGCTCTGGTAACACCGTGGGTGTTCCAGTCAGTGTATGTGTTTCCTCCTCTGCCTCTCATACCAAAGGTACTGAGAATTATACGGAAAAGGGGAGTAAGAACAATACTAGTGGCTCCGGATTGGCCAAGAAGAACTTGGTATCCGGAACTTCAAGAGATGCTCACGGAAGATCCGTGGCCTCTACCTCTAAGAAGGGATCTGCTTCAGCAGGGACCTTGTATGTTCCAAGACTTACCGCGACTGCGTTTGACGGCATGGCGGTTGAACGCCGGATTCTAAAAGAAAAGGGCATTCCAGAGGAAGTTATTCCTACCTTGATTAAAGCTAGGAAGGAAGTGACCGCACAACATTATCACCGCATTTGGAGAAAATATGTTGCGTGGTGTGAGGCCAAGAAGGCCCCAACGGAAGAATTTCAATTGGGTCGATTCCTACATTTCCTGCAGGCAGGATTGTCTATGGGCCTCAAATTGGGGTCTATTAAAGTTCAAATTTCGGCCTTATCAATCTTCTTCCAGAAAGAATTGGCTTCAGTGCCTGAAGTACAAACTTTTGTCAAGGGTGTACTACATATACAACCCCCAATTGTGCCTCCAGTGGCACCGTGGGATCTAAACGTAGTTTTGGAATTTCTCAAATCTCATTGGTTTGAGCCTCTCAAATCGGTAGATTTGAAGTATCTTACATGGAAAGTAACCATGCTATTGGCCCTGGCTTCAGCCAGGAGAGTTTCAGAGTTGGCGGCTTTATCGTACAAAAGCCCATATCTGATTTTCCATTCGGACAGGGCAGAACTGCGGACACGTCCTCATTTTCTCCCTAAGGTGGTTTCGGCTTTTCACTTGAACCAGCCTATTGTGGTGCCTGCGGCTACTAGCGACTTGGAGGACTCCAAGTTACTGGACGTTGTCAGAGCATTGAAAATATATATTTCAAGGACAGCTGGAGTCAGAAAATCTGACTCGTTGTTTTATCTTGTATGCACCCAACAAGATGGGTGCTCCTGCGTCTAAGCAGACTATTGCTCGTTGGATCTGTAGCACAATTCAACTTGCACATTCTGTGGCAGGCCTGCCACAGCCTAAAACTGTAAAAGCCCACTCCACAAGGAAGGTGGGCTCATCTTGGGCGGCTGCCCGAGGGGTCTCGGCATTACAACTTTGCCGAGCAGCTACGTGGTCAGGGGAGAACACGTTTGTAAAATTTTACAAATTTGATACTCTGGCTAAAGAGGACTTGGAGTTCTCTCATTCGGTGCTGCAGAGTCATCCGCACTCTCCCGCCCGTTTGGGAGCTTTGGTATAATCCCCATGGTCCTGACGGAGTCCCCAGCATCCACTAGGACGTTAGAGAAAATAAGAATTTACTTACCGATAATTCTATTTCTCGTAGTCCGTAGTGGATGCTGGGCGCCCATCCCAAGTGCGGATTGTCTGCATTACTTGTACATAGTTATTGTTACAAAAATCGGGTTATTATTGTTGTGAGCCATCTTTTTTAAGAGGCTACTTCTTTGTTATCATACTGTTAACTGGGTTCAGATCACAAGTTGTACGGTGTGATTGGTGTGGCTGGTATGAGTCTTCCCCGGGATTCAAGATCCTTCCTTATTGTGTACGCTCGTCCGGGCACAGTACCTAACTGAGGCTTGGAGGAGGGTCATAGGGGGAGGAGCCAGTACACACCATGTGATCCTAAAAGCTTGCTTTTGTGCCCTGTCTCCTGCGGAGCCGCTATTCCCCATGGTCCTGACGGAGTCCCCAGCATCCACTACGGACTACGAGAAATAGAATTATCGGTAAGTAAATTCTTATTTTCTGTAGTGCAGTGCAGGGGAGAGCCTGGGAGCCTTCCCTCCAGCAGTTCTGTGAGGGAAAATGGCGCTGTGTGCTGAGGAGAATAGGCCCCGCCCCCTTTTCGGCGGGCTTCTTTTCCCGTTCTTCTGACAACCTGGCAGGGGTTAAATACATCCATATAGCCCCAGAGGCTATATGTGATGTATTTTTAGCCAGTATAGGTACTTTCATTGCTGCCCAGGGTGCCCCCCCCCCAGCGCCCTGCACCCTCAGTGACCGTTGGTGTGAAGTGTGCTGAGAGCAATGGCGCACAGCTGCAGTGCTGTGCGCTACCTCATGAAGACTGAGAAGTCTTCAGCCGCCGATTTCTGGACCTCTTCTCTCTTCAGCATCTGCAAGGGGGTCGGCGGCGCGGCTCCGGTGACCCATCCAGGCTGTACCTGTGATCGTCCCTCTGGAGCTAGTGTCCAGTAGCCTAAGAAGCCAATCCATCCTGCACGCAGGTGAGTTCACTTCTTCTCCCCTAAGTCCCTCGTTGCAGTGAGCCTGTTGCCAGCAGGACTCACTGAAAATAAAAAACCTAATAAAACTTTTACTCTAAGCAGCTCTTTAGGAGAGCCACCTAGATTGCACCCTTCTCGGCCGGGCACAAAGATCTAACTGAGGCTTGGAGGAGGGTCATAGGGGGAGGAGCCAGTGCACACCACCTGATCCTAAAGCTTTTACTTTTGTGCCCTGTCTCCTGCGGAGCCGCTAATCCCCATGGTCCTGACGGAGTCCCCAGCATCCACTTAGGACGTCAGAGAAAAACAGGAGTTAGTTCAACCTCCAGTAGAGCCACCATGGAATATGTTCGCAAAGACTCTGTCTTCAATAGCGGACAGGTTAGCTCCAGTAGCACCACCTCAAGGGTTAGGTTACACTATGAACCCATACATGCAGCTCCCTTCCTATGGTTTGGTTCCAGTAGCCTCTACAACAGGGGTGGGCAATTATTTCAGCTGGGGGGCCGCTTAACACTTCCAGTGAATATTCGAGGGCCGCACACAAAATATCTTGTATATACAATACCGATCGGGTCTGAACTGTGCATGCGTATGCACCGCAATGCACAGGTGCGTCGGTCCGCAGCGCCGGGCAGCAACAGGATGGTGCGAACAAAGCGATCGCACAGGCAATCGCAAGGTGATTGACAGGCAGAGGGTGTTTGTGGGTGGCAACTGATCGTTTTAGAGGAGTGTCCGGAAAAAACGCTGGAGGGACCAGGCATTTGGAGGGAGGGTTTCTGATGTCGGCTCAGGCTCCGATCATCGCACTGGAAGAGTAAGTCCTGGGCTGTTCAGAGACTGCACAAACTTCTGTTTGTGCAGCTCTCTGCACTTGTGATCACACACCTGCACAGCGATTTCCCCTTCCCCCTGTAGGTGGTGACGAACTGATCGCAGCAGTGCAAAAATCGCCTGCTAGCGATCAGGTCTGAATTAGGCCCATAGTTATGTATAGAACTATAAAAACATAGTATATATAACTATAATAACACACACCACAATATACAGTACGTTGCATATGTAGTTTTTTTACAGCCAAAATACAAATGTCTAAAAAAAAAACATTAATCCAGTAATAAAAAATAAAAAAATGCTGAAAACAAACAGCATCCTGTGTAATGCTGTTATTCACCGCTCCTGTCTCTGTCCCTGGGCACAGTTACTAGCTCCTCCCCTCCCCCAGACCCATATAGCAGTCTCTACTCCCCTTCCCACCCGCTCCCCTAAACCCATAGAGCAGTCTCTACCCCCCTCCCCTGGACCCATATAACAGCTTTTAAAGTTATGCACAGATCCCTTTACCTTTTTTTCAGTGGCAGATCTGCTGCCCGCTGCCAGATCCCCGTTTCCTGCTACCAGATGATCCGCGCTGCCCGCTGTGCTGCACGGAGTAACTGCTGCTGCCCGCTGTCCACTCCTGCTGTGGCTCCGCCCCCGTGCCGCCCCGCGCACGACGTCACAGAGGAAATCCCGGTCAGGTGACCCTGTGACGTGACCGGCATTTCCTCAGCGGCGCCGCTTCTGGGAGCTGTGTAGCGCAATGACAAGCGGCTCAGCCAATCGGGCCGCTTGTCATTGCTCACTGGTGGGGGACTTCGGGCCAGGCAAGATCGGTCCACGGGCCGCATCCGGCCCGCGGGCCGCATGTTGCCCACCCCTACTCTACAAGCAACCAAGGGGTAGGTAAGACTAAGACAGATACGTCTGTATGGCAGACTACACAAGAGGATACATCGGATGATGATGCGGAAACAATAGATTCAACTCCGTATGATGATCAGTCGCAGAGCTTTAGTTCAGATGATGTAGCTGAACTCATTAATGCAGTAAAGGCTGTGCTTTCTCTGGAAGAACCAGCCAAGACAGCGTTAAAAGCAAAAGCACCTGTATTCAAACGAACAAAGTCAGTGAAAGCTGAATTTCCAGCGTCAGAGGAGTTGACGGAAATGATGGATGAGTCTTGGGCAGCGCCCGGTAAAAAGTATAAGATTCCTAGGAGATGGGATTCTTATTATCCATTTCCTGCTGGAGATTGTTCGAAGAGAGAAGTTCCTCCAAAAGTAGATGCACATGTTCTGCGACTCGTGCACAAATCTGCTTTGCCACTGTCATCTACCTCTTTGAATGATGTCACAGACAGGAGGGTAGAGAGCCTATTGAAAAATATTTTTTCTCTTGTGGGTGCAGTGGTAAGACCTGCTATGGCTTCGGCCTGGGTAGCAAAGGCAATGGGCGAATGGATAGAGGAACTAGAGAATGACATCCCCTCTCCTACTAGGGAGCAAGAGGATCGTCTTTGCCGTTTAAGACAATCTGCCCAGTATTTAGAAGAAGTAGCCATTGATGTAGGCACTGTTGCTTCTAAAGCTTCAGCCCTGGCAGTAGTCGCTCGCAGAGCAGTCTGGCTACGGACCTGGACGGCAGATGCGGAGTCCAAGAAGGAATTGGAAGCATTGCCTTTCGTGGGTAATATATTATTTGGAAAACCTTTATCGGATATCCTAGAGTCAGAGGCTGAATCGAAGAAGGTCAGATTTCCGGCTACCTACAACCCAAAGTCCAAGGGTTTAAAATTTCGCTCATTTCGCTGGTAAAGCGAAAGGTAAAGAGGAGCCTAAACAACCCCAGTTTAAATCCAGGGGTAAGAAGCAGTGGGCTAGCAAAAAGCCAGCTTCCAAACCTGAACAAAAGCCCTCCGCCTGAAGAGACTGGCCTCCGCCTGGAGGATTCCACAGTTGGGGGCCGACTCCTGCAATTTGCACACACATGGCAACAGTCAACAACAGATGCCTGGGTGCAGAAGGTAGTATCTCAGGGGTATGGGTTCCCATTCAGGAGGCAGCCTCCTCAAAGATTTTTTTGCACCAGCCCGTCTCGTATAGAGTCGAAGGCCAATGCCCTGCAAGAAGCAGTCCAAAAATTACTGCAGTCGGGTGTGATTGTCCCAGTACCTCCATCACAAAAGGGACAGGGGTATTACTCCAATCTGTTTCTAATCCAGAAACCAAATGGGTCATATCGACCAATTCTAAATCTGAAGATGTTGAACAATTACATATGGATCCCGAAGTTCCACATGGCGACGTTACGCTCCATAATGTTGGCTATGGAACCGGGAGACTATATGGTATCTCTGGATGTGCGGGATGCTTACCTACATGTGCCTATAGCACTATCACATCAGTGTTACCTCAGGTTTGCCATCCTCAAGGAACACTTCCAGTTCCAAGCTCTGCCCTTCGGGCTAGCTACAGCACCCAGGGTGTTTACCAAGATCATGGTGGTTATGGCAGCTTGTCTGCGCAAACAAGGGATAAGGATCTTCCCATACCTAGACGACCTATTAATCTTAGCACAGTCGCAAGATTTACTGTTGAGCCATCTCCAACAGACGATAGTTTGTTTACAGAGACACGGGTGGCTCATAAATTGGGAGAAGTCGTCCCTGAATCCATCACAGCGGATGGTTCATTTGGGAGCCATATTGGATTCGGACCTACAGAGAGTTCTCTTACCAGAGAAGAAAATAGTCAAGGTGCAGGTCATGGCTCAGGAAGCGTTGCAAGCCCAGACAATGTCCGTCCATGCAGCAATGCGACTGTTGGGTCTGATGGTATCAACGTTCGACATGGTGGAATATGCGCAATTCCACTCCAGACCATTGCAGCATCTCATTTTGACAAAATGGAACGGAAATCATCAAACAATAAAGAAGCAGATGATAAAGATTCCAGTAAATGTAAAAAGGTCTCTAGCATGGTGGCTACAGACAGACCATTTAAACAAGGGGAGACCCTTTTGGATAAAAGAGTGGCAAGTCCTGACACAGATGCCAGCCTGCAAGGTTGGGGGGCGGTACTCGGAAGCCTATGGTTCCAGGGAAAATGGACCGCAAGGGAAAGTCGCCTGCCGATAAATCTGTTAGAAATAAGAGCCATTTACTTGGCCCTAGTTCAGGCAAAGGACAATCTACAAGGAAGACCAGTCCAGATCCGCTCAGACAATGCGACGGTAGTAGCATACCTAAATCATCAAGGAGGGACTCGCAGCAAGAGTCTGATGGAGGAAGTAACTCCCATTCTAAAGTGGGCAGAACTCCATCTCCCAGCATTGTCAGCAGTATTTGTCCCGGGTGTACTAAATTGGGAAGCAGATTTTCTCAGTCGGCACACCATTCAGGAAACCGAATGGGCACTACACCCAGAAGTGTTTCAGACACTGGTGAACAGATGGGGTCTACCGGAGATAGACCTTATGGCGTCTCGTCTAAACAACAAAGTTCCGAGGTACGGATCAAGAACAAGGGACCCAGGAGCAGTCCTGGTAGACGCACTGTCAGTAGAATGGAGGTTTCAGCTGGCATATCTGTTCCCTCCAATATCTCTGTTACCCAGAGTAGCGAGAAAGATAAAACAGGCAAAAGGAGCAATCATTCTAATAGCTCCAGCTTGGCCAAGAAGGCATTGGTACACAGATCTGTGGAGAATGTCCATGGAAGCACCGATACTGCTCCCTCAACGTCCAGATCTGTTAATGCAGGGTCCTTGTTGTCACAGTCATCTGGATCGCCTGTCTTTGACGGCGTGGCTGTTGAAACCTCTATCTTAGAGGCTAAAGGATTTTCAAAGCAAGTAATCCAAACCATGCTTAGAGCAAGAAAGCCTTCTTCGGCCCGTGTATATCATAGAATATGGCAAGCCTATATTCATTGGTGTTCTGGAAAAAATTACAATCCAAGAGCCTTTAAAGTAGCTAGAATTTTGGATTTTCTGCAGGCAGGATTGGATAAGGGGTTGAAGGTTGCTTCCTTGAGGGTGCAAGTCTCAGCGTTGACTGTATGGTTTCAGCAGAAGATTGCTGACCTACAGGATGTACGTACGTTTTTCCAAGGAGTAGTACATATTCAACCTCCATTTGTTCCTCCTGCAGCTCCCTGGGATTTGAATTTAGTTCTTAAATTTCTCCAGGGTCCTTTGTTTGAACCACTTGAGAGAGCGGATCTTAAGTGGTTAACGATTAAAGTTCTTTTTTTACTGGCAATGGCGTCGGCAAGAAGAGTGTCAGATTTAGGAGCATTATCATGTAAGTCTCCTTTCCTAAGTTTTTTTCCCAGACAGAGCAGTTCTCAGAACGAGATCTAGTTATCTTCCAAAGGTGGTGTCAAAGTTTCACCTGAATGAAGAGATTGTAGTCCCAGCTTTTCAGGTATCGGGACTATCTGCGGGAGAAGCGTCACTGGACGTGGTCCGGTCTTTAAAAATCTATATAGATCGTACTAGTGCCATCAGGAAAACAGATTCCCTCTTCATCCTCTACGGATTCCATAGGAGAGGTTGGCCTGCTAGTAAACAGACGCTGGCGAGATGGCTCCGAGTGGTAATATCTGAACCTTATTCTCATGCAGATCTCCCTATTCCGGCTAATGTCTCTGCACACTCTACACGTAAGGTAGGTCCTTCTTGGGCAGCACAACAGGGTGCATCAGCAGAACAGATATGTAAGGCAGCCACATGGTCTTCCATAAACACATTCATCAGACATTATGCCTTGGATACTTTTGCCTCTCATGACGCAGACTTCGGGCGAAAGGTCCTCCTGTGCAATCAGGAGCGTCCCCACCACTAAAATGGCTTTGGGAATCCCAATGTTATCCTGTGGATAATCATGTGGACCCAGCCAGAGAAATAAACGTTATGGTAAGAACTTACCGTTGATAACGTGATTTCTCTTATGTCCACAGGGATCCCACCCGGACGCATCTGATTTGAGGATCTAGACAAACACTAAAAACCTCTTCCTTCTTGTATGGAAGGGTGTGCATGTGTGTTCTTATCGCCTGTACAGGTCTCTACCTAATGTTCCTGCCTATAATCGCTGTGGAAAGAACTGATCTGACAATCAGTGGGCGGGACTATATAGTGGAGGCCCCAATGCATCCTGGGAGGCCAGAAAGCTCGTGACCGTGTTGGTGCCATTTTCGCTGTCGCTCGACAATATCTCAATGTTATCCTGTGGATACCTGTGGACATAAGAGAAATCACGTTATCAACGGTAAGTTCTTACCATAACATTTATTTTGCAGGTAACCCAGCAGGTGCACAGGTGTATTAATTACTCACTGACACATTTTAAAAGGCCCACAGGTGCAGCTAATTATTTCACTTGTGATTCTGTGAGGAGATCTGCAAAACATGCACCGTGTGGGGTCCTGAGGACCGAGTTTGAGAACCTGTGCACTAGAGCACAGGTTCTCAAACTCGGTCCTCAGGACCCCACACAGTGCATGTTTTACAGGTCTCCTCACAGAATCACAAGTGAAATAATTTGCTCCACCTGTGGACCTTTTTAAAATGTGTCAGTGAATAATGAATACACCTGTGCACTTGCTGGGTTACCTGCAAAACATGCACTGTGTGGGGTCCTGAGGACCGAGTTTGAGAACCACTGCACTAGAGGATATCTTGAAAGATATTTTTCAGAACAGGCTTTCTGAACGATATCTTTCAAAATATCTTCTAATGTGTACGCTCAATATCGTTAACGATGCGCGCTCCCGCGCGTTGATGATAATCATTGTTGTCTTCCGGACATGAAGGTCAATTTTGCCAATGTCTTTCATGTCGTTTGTGCGTATCGTTCGGTGTGTATGAACGATATTGTCATATAGCCACTCTCCAGCACCATTTTCAGCTTGACACTGAAGAGAAAATAAGTGTCACAAGAACAGTATTTGTGAGTATTTTAGGACACTTGCCACCAATTTGTGTATATATAATGCACCCACTCCACTGCCCACCAATGTTGTGCATGCATGTTCTAAACATACATGCACCCACTGTACACCAATGTTAAGGATTCATACAAGCCCGTTATTTAATTGAGGTGTCCCAGAAGATTAATGGACCCTACATACTTAAAGATTTCACTGAAAGATATGAACGAGATATCGTTCCTATCGCTCAGTGTGTAGGCACCAAAGATGAACGGGCGTGGGGCCGTTCATCGTTGGTGCCGGCTCGTTCATACCTGCAGGCCAATATGGACAATCTCGTCCATATTAGCGTGCAGGACTATGGAGCCGGGTGGCTGGGGGAGTGAAGAAACTTTACTCCCCCCGTCACTCCCCCTGTTGCCGCCGAGTTGGGCAGCTTGGCGGCCAGTCGCCAAGTGTGTAGGGCCCTTTAGTCTTTCAGATCTTTAATAAAATCGTTCAGTCTGTATGCACAATATCTTTCATGTCCTATACCTGGGAGCTCAAGGGAAATTGATCACCAATAGCTTTCGTCTTTCATATCTTCTAGTGGGCCCTACACACTGGCCATTTTCTGCCGAGGTGCCCGACGGACAACCCGGCGACGGGGGGACTGAAGTTTCTTCACTCCCTGACGTCACCCGGCCCCATAGCCCTGCATGCTAATATGGACGATAATGGCTTGCATGTATAAACTAGCCGGTACGAACGATGAACAACCACAGGCCCGTTCATCGTTGGTGCTTACAAACTGAGCGATATGAACGATATCTCATTCATCAATGAACGAGATTGTTCGTATCGCTCAGTGTAATCGGTAAGTATTTATTTCTCTAACGTCCTAGAGGATGTTGGGGACTCCGTAAGGACCATGGGGAATAGACGGGCTCCGCAGGAGACATGGGCACTTTAAGAAAGAATTTAGTTCCTGGTGTGCACTGGCTCCTCCCTCTCTGCCCCTCCTCCAGACCTCAGTTTGATTCTGTGCCCAGAGGAGCTGGGTGCTTTTCAGTGAGCTCTCCTGAGTTTGCTGATAGTTTTTTGTTAGGTTTTTTATTTTCAGGGAGCTCTGCTGGCAACAGACTCCCTGCATCGTGGGACTGAGGGGAGAGAAGCAGCCCTACTCTCTGAAGCTAGGTCCTGCTTCTTAGGCTACTGGACACCATTAGCTCCAGAGGGATCGGTACGCAGGATCTCACCCTCGCCGTCCGTCCCAGAGCCGCGCTGCTGTCCCCCTCGCAGAGCCGGAAGACTGAAGCCGGGTGAGTATGAGAAGCAAGAAGAATTCACAGGCGGCAGAAGACTTCGTGATCTTCACTGGAGGTAACGCACAGCACTGCAGCTGTGCGCCATTGCTCCACACACCTACACATACTCCGGTCACTGTTAGAGTGCAGGGCGCAGGGGGGTGGCGCCCTGGGCAGCATTTGGGACCTCATTCTCGCAAATAAACATATATACAGCTGGGCACTGTATATATGTAGGAGCCCTCGCCAAAGAAATAAAATTTAAGCGGGACAGAAGCCCGCCGCCGAGGGGGCGGGGCTTCTCCCTCAGCACTCACCAGCGCCGTTTTTTTCTCCACAGCACGCTGAGAGGAAGCTCCCCAGGCTCTCCCCTGCTGATACACGGTAGAAGAGGGTTGAAAAGAGAGGGGGGCACATAATTAGGCGCAAAAAAGTATATTAACAGCAGCTACTGGGTTAACATTAAGTTACTGTGTTATTCCTGGGTTATATAGCGCTGGGGTGTGTGCTGGCATACACTCTCTCTGTCTCTCCAAAGGGCCTCGTGGGGGAACTGTCTTCAGAAAGGACATTCCCTGTGTGTGTGGTGTCGGTACGCTTCTGTCGACATGTCTGATGTGGAAGGCTATGTGGGAGAGGAGCGGGAGCAAATAAATGTGGTGACGGCGCCGACACCTGATTGGATGGATATGTGGAAGGTTTTAAATGATAATGTTAATTCTTTGCATAAAAGATTAGATAAGGCTGATGCATTGGGACAGTCAGGGTCTCAACCCGTGCCTGATCCTATGTCGCAGGGACAGTCAGGGTCTCATAAGCGCCCACTATCCCAAATTGTTGACAGATACTGACATGGATTTTGACTTCAGTGTCGATTACGATGATGCAAAGTTACAGCCAAAGTTGGCTAAATCACTCCGATATATGATTATAGCAATTAAAGAGGTTTTGCACATCACAGAGGAAACTCCTGTCCCTGACACAAGGGTTTATATGTATAAGGGAAAGAAACCTGAGGTAACTTTTTCCCCCTCACACGAACTGAATGAGTTATGTGAAAAAGCTTGGGAATCTCCAGATAAAAAACTGCAGATTTCCAAACGGATTCTTATGGCGTATCCTTTCCCGCCAACGGACAGGTTGCGATGGGAATCCTCCCCTAGGGTGGACAAAGCTTTAACTTGCTTATCCAAAAAGGTAGCCCTGCCGTCCCAGGATACGGCTACCCTCAAGGATGCTGCTTATCGCAAACAGGAGGGTACCCTGAAGTCCATTTATACACATTCAGGTACCTTGCTCAGACCGGCAATCGTGTCGGCCTGGGTCTGTAGTGCAGTAGCGGCATGGACTGATACCTTATCAGAGGAGTTTGATACCCTAGATAGGGATACTGTTTTATTGACCCTGGGGCATATTAAAGACGCTGTCCTTTATATGAGAGATGCTCAAAGAGACATTAGTCTGCTGGGTTCTAGAATAAACGCTATGTCGATTTCTGCCAGAAGGGTCCTGTGGACTCTGCAATGGACAGGTGATGCCGACTCAAAACGGCATATGGAGGTTTTACCTTACAGGGGTGAGGAATTGTTCGGTGAAGGTCTATCGGACCTGGTCTCCACAGCTACGGCTGGAAAGTCAAATTTTTTGCCTTATGTTCCTTCACAGCCTAAGAGAGCACCGCATTATCAAATGCAGTCCTTTTCGTTCACAAAGAAACAAAGTCCGAGGTGCGTCCTTTCTTGCCAGAGGGAGGGGCAGAGGAAAGAAGCTGCACAATACAGCTAGTTCCCAGGAACAGAAGTCCTCCCCGGCCTCTGCAAAATCCACCGCATGACGCTGGGGCTCCACTGGCGGAGTCGGGGCCAGTGGGGGCGCGTCTTCGGAATTTCAGCCACATGTGGGTTCACTCCCAGGTGGATCCCTGGGCAATAGAAATTGTGTCTCAGGGTTACAAGCTGGAATTCGAAGAGGTGCCTCCTCGCCGGTTTTTCAGATCGGCCCTACCGTCTTCCCCCTAGAGAGGGAGATAGTGTTAAATGCAATACAAAAATTGTATCTTCAGCAGTTGGTGGTCGAGGTTCCCCTCCTTCAACAGGGAAGGGGGTATTATTCGACCATGTTTGTGGTTCCGAAACCGGACGGTTCGGTCAGACCCATATTGAATTTAAAATCTCTGAACCTATACTTGAAGAGGTTTAAGTTCAAGATGGAATCGCTAAGAGCGGTCATCGCCAGCCTGGAAGGGGGGGATTTTATGGTGTCACTGGACATAAAGGATGCGTACCTTCATGTCCCCATTTAGCCACCTCATCAGGCGTACCTAAGATTTTCGGTACAGGACTGTTATTACCAATTTCAGACGTTGCCGTTTGGTCTCTCAATGGCTCCGAGGATTTTCACCAAGGTAATGGCGGAAATGATGGTGCTCCTGCGCAAGCAGGGTGTCACAATTATCCCGTACTTGGACGATCTCCTCATAAAAGCGAGATCAAGAGAGCAGTTGCTGAACAGCGTATCTCTTTCACTGAAAGTGTTACAACAACACGGCTGGATTCTCAATATCCCAAAGTCGCAGTTGGTTCCTACGACTCGTCTGCCCTTCTTGGGCATGATTCTGGACACGACCCAGAAAAGGGTTTATCTTCCGATAGAAAAAGCCCAGGAACTTATGACTCTGGTCAGGAACCTTTTGAAAACAAGACAGGTGTCCGTGCATCATTGCACTCGAGTCCTGGGAAAGATGGTGGCCTCATACGAGGCCATTCCCTTTGGCAGGTTCCATGCAAGGACTTTCCAATGGGATCTGTTGGACAAGTGGTCCGGATCACATCTACAGATGCATCGGTTGATCACCCTGTCCCCCAGGGCTAGAGTGTCACTCCTGTGGTGGCTGCAGAGTGCTCACCTTCTCGAGGGCCGCAGATTCGGCATTCAGGATTGGATCCTGGTGACCACGGACGCAAGCCTCCGTGGTTGGGGAGCAGTCACACAGGGAAGAAATTTCCAGGGTCTTTGGTCAAGTCAAGAGACTTGTCTGCACATCAACATCCTGGAACTAAGGGCCATATACAACGCCCTACGTCAAGCGGAGGCCTTACTTCGCGACCAACCAGTTCTGATCCAGTCAGACAACATCACCGCAGTGGCTCATGTAAACTGCCAAGGCGGCACAAGGAGCAGGGTAGCGATGGCAGAAGCCACCAGAATTCTTCGCTTGGCGGAAAATCACGTAAGCGCACTGTCAGCAGTGTTCATCCCGGGAGTGGACAACTGGGAAGCAGACTTCCTCAGCAGACACGACCTCCATCCGGGAGAGTGGGGACTTCATCAGGAAGTCTTCGCACAGATGAGGGCATCACGCCTCAACAAAAAACTACAGAGGTATTGCACCAGGTCAAGAGACCCTCAGGCGATAGCTGTAGACGCCCTGGTGACACCGTGGGTGTTCCAGTCGGTCTATGTATTTCTTCCTCCTTCCTCTCATACCCAAGGTGCTGAGAATAATAAGAAAAAGAGGAGTGAGAACGATACTCATTGTTCCAGATTGGTCACGAAGGGCCTCTTCCTCTAAGACAGGACTTGTTGCAAAAGGGGCCCTGTCTGTTCCAAGACTTACTGCGGCTGCGTTTGACGGCATGGCGGTTGAATGACGGATCCTAGCAGAGAGAGGCATTCCGGATGAGGTCATTCCTGCGCTGATAAAGGCTAGGAAGGACTTGACAGCTCGACATTATCACCGTATATGGCGAAAATATGTTGCTTGGTGTGAGGCCAGGAATGCCCCTACAGAGGAATTCCAGCTAGGCCGTTTCCTTCACTTCCTACGGTCAGGAGTGAATTTGGGCCTAAAATTGAAGTCCATTAAGGTCCAGATTTCGGCCCTATCCATTTTCTTTCAAAAGGAGTTGACTTCTCTACCTGAAGTTCAGACGTTTGTAAAGGGAGTGCTGCATATTCAGCCCCCTTTTGTGCCTCCAGTGGCACCTTGGGATCTTAACGTGATGTTGAGTTTCCTGAAATCCCACTGGTTTGAACCACTCAAAACGGTGGAGTTGAAATATCTCACGTGGAAGGTGGTCATGCTATTAGCCTTGGCTTCGGCTAGGCTGGTGTCAGAGTTGGTGGCTTTGTCACATAAAAGCCCCTATCTGGTTTTCCATGCGGATAGAGCAGAATTGCGGACCCGTCCACAATTTCTGCCGAAAGTGGTTTCATCCTTTCATATAAACCAACCTATTGTGGTGCCTGTGGCTACTACGGACTTGGAGGATTCCGAGTTGCTTGATGTAGTCAGGGCTTTGAAGGTTTATGTAGCCAGAACGGCTAGGGTCAGGAAAACAGAGTCTTTGTTTATCCTGTATGCTTCCAACAAGCTTGGTGCTCCTGCTTCAAAGCAGACTATTGCTCGCTGGATCTGTAACACGATTCAGCAGGCTCATTCGGCGGCTGGATTTCCTCTACCAAGATCAGTTAAGGCCCATTCCACTATGAAGGTGGGCTCTTCTTGGGCGGCTGCCCGAGGGGTCTCGGCATTACAACTTTGCCGAGCGGCTACTTGGTCAGGTTCAAACACTTTTGCAAAGTTCTACAAGTTTGATACCCTGGCCGAGGAGGACCTTGTGTTTGCTCAATCGGTGCTGCAGAGTCATCCGCACTCTCCCGCCCGTTTGGGAGCTTTGGTATAATCCCCATGGTCCTTACGGAGTCCCCAGCATCCACTAGGACGTTAGAGAAAATAAGATTTTACTTACCGGTAAATCTATTTCTTGTAGTCCGTAGTGGATGCTGGGCGCCCGTCCCAAGTGCGGACTTCTTCTGCAATGCTTGTATATAGTTATTGCTTAAATAAGGGTTATGTTATGGTTGCATCAGGGTTGACCTGTTGCTCTGTTGTTGTTCATACTGTTGACTGGGTATGTTTATCTCAAGTTATACGGTGTGGCTGGTATGAATTTTGCCCTGGATTACCAAAATCCTTTCCTTGTGCTGTCAGCTCTTCCGGGCACAGTTTCTCTAACTGAGGTCTGGAGGAGGGACATAGAGGGAGGAGCCAGAGCACACCAGAATCTAAATTCTTTCTTAAAGTGCCCATGTCTCCTGCGAAGCCCGTCTATTCCCCATGGTCCTTACGGAGTCCCCAGCATCCACTACGGACTACGAGAAATAGATTTACCGGTAAGTAAAATCTTATTTTTCTGATGGCTCAATGTACACAAACTTTGTTTAATACACAAAGGTTGGCTGCCAGTTATGAGAAATTAATAAACCCCCCCCAAATCTCACTTTCTCGGTCATCCATAAGGGACACTGGGTTCCTGTTACTTTGTGTATAGATGGGGTCCATAGAGACGAGTGCACTTTTTTACATTTTTAAATGTGTGTATGGCTCTTCCCCTCTATGCCCCTCCCCACAGCCCAGACCCACAGGCACAAACAAAGGGACATAAAACATCTCAATAGGTGTACTTTGGTGAAGAAAATCAATTAATTTGTGCTATGTGAACTGGCATAATACAACCCCCTGTATTTGAGTTTGTATATACTTATTATGTTTATGGTTCTGGTGAGCTGGCACAGTCCAAAAAATACTGGTAAGATCAATTCCAGTTTATCTTAATTGGTCTATGCCCTGGTTTTCTAGTGCTGCAGACTATGGGCCTAATTCAGTAAGGACTGCAAATTCTGCTAAGTAGCAGAATTTGCAATCCTTTTGTTAGCATACTGACCGCTGCCTCCACCCCCCTTCAACAAGCCGATATTGTGATTTGATCGCAATTTCTGCTTGTTATCAGAAATAGAGGATGCTTCCTGACGACTTGTTTAAGGCAGGAGGCCCGGCACCATGTTCCTGATCGCAGGGGCTGCCTGTGACGTCATGCAGCCATAGTGATAATGCCCCCGTATGCACCGCCCCAGCAACACTCCGTCTCCGCCCTTGAAATGGAGCGCCCCACTCCCGTGACTGCCTCTGCGCAGCCCGTGGGGCGATCGCAATAACTCCGGTTGGATCGCCATTTACGATCCAACCTGAGTTGGCCCCTATGTTTGTATTATCCAAAGCAGTGTTTCTTAAACTTAGTCCTCAATGGAACACTAACAGTGCATGAGAAACACTGATGTAAAGGATAATAACGCTAAGAACACACTATACAGGTTGAGTATCCCATATCCAAATATCCGAAATACGGAATATTCCGAAATACGGACTTTTTTGAGCGAGAGTGAGATAGTGAAACTTTTGTTTTCTGATGGCTCAATGTACACAAACTTTGTTTAATACACACAGTTATTAAAAATATTGTATTAAATGACCTTCAGACTGTGTATATAAGGTGTATATGAAACATAAATGAATTGTGTGAATGTACACACACTTTGTTTAATGCACAAAGTTATAAAAAATATTGGCTAAAATTACCTTCAGGCTGTGTGTATAAGGTGCATATAAAACATAAATGCATTCTGTGCTTAGATTAAGGTCCCATTGCCATGATGTCTCATTATGGTATGCAATTATTCCAAAATACGGAAAAATACGATATCCAAAATACCTCTGGTCCCAAGCATTTTGGATAAGGGATACTCAACCTGTACAATAATTGTACAAATTTGCCAATAATCGGGTGCTTGGACAATTTTATGGTATAATGTGTATGAACGATCATTTCGGCATATCGCCTATAAGCCAGAAAAATAATACAAATGCAGCCTCGATTATCCGATCAGTCGGGTGTGTGGGCATTCTCGATAAACTAACAATATTTCCTATGTTTTTCAGTGACTGCTTCCTCTCCTTGTGGGCAAACACATTCAGTTTGGTGTGGCAGAAAATCAGTACTATAAGATAGATAGATATATATATCTGTGTGTGTGTGTGTGTAGCTCAGATAATAGGGCTTTCGTTCTAAGTCTCAAAATTGGGTATGGGGATTTCAAAAATCTATTTGCATTTTAAGGAATGTTTTTATTCTTCTTTATAACTTTTGTTTTGTACTTTCAGTGAGAAGTAAAAACAACTTCACAATATTCAGTGTTTCATGTCTTTATTTTAACTAAATATTACAACCAAACAAGAGACTACCTAATTTTTGACCACTTTACAAATGGGAAAAAAAAAAAATAGCAACATGGTTTGACCAGGTGCTAAATTACTTTTCTCAGAATCATATCCTATCTGGTTTTAGGTCTTTCACTTGCTGGATCTGTTTGTTTTCACCCTTCCTATTGATGTGGTGTATTGAAATCGGTTATCTACTGTAACGATCACTGAAGATCCAATACATTGCTGATGATGTAATTACTACTTTTCAGGTTATGTGAGAGATTAGAGCACATAATTAGTAAATTAGAATCCAATCTCCTCCTGAATCAGCTTCTTATGAGGGGCAGCAAAATAAGTGATGAGTAGGGAATCCGATCCTGGAATCTGAGTTTTTTTTATTACGGGATTTAAAAAAACACACTGGTTGGGGACAGTGGGATAATACTTAGTCTCTCCTAGCTGCCCATAGAATAGATGGAGTACCATGCTTTCAGTCACTGATAGGCTGGGAGTGTGCTGCATGGTGACATCATCCCTGTGCTGCCAACAAATCAGTGACAGACCTGCTGATTACAGATTATACCTAATGTCTGGTGAACAGGAAGCTAAAGGTAATCATCAGCTCTCTGTTTTCCAAGGTGGCTGGTGTATTGGAGAGATTTGTGGATCATTGTATTCTATTAAAGCAGCAAGAGTCTACAGGGACACTCTGGGATTGGTGTGTGCTTAGGATGAGGTTCTGGTAGGTAATACCGCTTTCACATCGCAATGCTGGGTTGCACCCGGGAATTGGAAACGGGTGTGATCCGGCATTGGACCCTTTCAGACTGGCTTGCCGAGTCGGTTTGCTATTGGGGGTGGAGGTGGCGCAGGGAGATGAGATCATCTCCACGCCGCCTCTGTCTATATTTTGAACGCCTGTCGCGTCGACCCGTAAAACCCGTTCACACTGCACCTGAGCAGGGAATAACCCTTCTTTATTCCGAGTTGAAATACCAGGTCAGGTGACAGGAATTCGGGAGTGACCCCTTTCACACCGCACAGTGACCTGCATCAAACCAGCAATATACCTGGTTGATACAGGGTTATTTGTGCGGTGTGAAAGGGGTATAAGAGAAGGTGCTGGCTGTATTCCTGTCTGTTTATAAAATCAAATCCAGGAATCCTGGGATTAAGGATTTTTTTACTCGGAATTACAATAATGGGGTGGGATTGGTTTCCCTAGTGATGAGGAGAATAGAAACTGAAAGGTCACTTGGCAGAGACTCTGGAGGCTAGCATATCCACTCAAGGAAAGGTTAAGCTAAAATCTGATTGCTCATACCTATACAAGTATCAGATCACTTTCAGAACTTTTATGCTGCTTCTCTCCTAAATTCAGCTGTTTGGTGGTTTTCTCTTATGTCCTAGAGGATGCTGGGGACTCCGTAAGGACCATGGGGTATAGACGGGCTCCGCAGGAGACATGGACACTATATAGAACTTTAGATGGGTGTGCACTGGCTCCTCCCTCTATGACCCTCCTCCAGACCTCAGATCCTGTCCCAAGTAGCAGACACTGATACCGACACGGATTCTGACTCCAGTGTCGACTACGATGATTCGAGGTTACACCCAAGGGTGGCCAAAAGTATTCATTATATGATTATTGCAATAAAAGATGTTTCTCTGATGTCCTAGTGGATGCTGGGTACTCCGTAAGGACCATGGGGTATAGACTGGCTCTGCAGGAGACTGGGCACTCTTAAAAGAAAGATTAGGTACTATATCTGGTGTGCACTGGCTCCTCCCTCTATGCCCCTCCTCCAGACCTCAGTTAGTATCTGTACCCGGCCAGAGCTGGATGCACCCTAGGGGCTCTCCTGAGCTTCCTAGAAAAGAAAGTATGTTAGGTTTTTTATTTTCAGTGAGATCTGCTGGCAACAGACTCACTGCTACGTGGGACTGAGGGGAGAGAAGCGAACCTACCTGCTTGCAGCTAGCTTGGGCTTCTAAGGCTACTGGACACCATTAGCTCCAGAGGGATTGAACACAGGCCCAGTACTCGGTCGTCCGGAGCCGCGCCGCCGTCCCCCTTGCAGAGCCAGAAGAACGAAGAGAAGTTGAAAATCGGCGGCTGAAGACTCCGGTCTTCATTAAGGTAGCGCATAGCACTGCAGCTGTGCGCCATTGCTCCCTTAGCACACCACACACTCCGGTCACTGATGGGTGCAGGGCGCTGGGGGGGGGCGCGCCCTGGGCAGCAATTAGATTACCTTACTTGGCGAAAAGCACATAATACAGTCTGATAAACTGTATATGTGCATTAACCCCCGCCATTAAAGTACATAAAAGGACAGAAGCCCGCCGCTGAGGGGGCCGGGCCTTCTTCCTCAACACACAGGCGCCATTTTCTCTTCACAGCTCAGCTGGAAGGAAGTTCCCCAGGCTCTCCCCTGCAGTATCCTGGTACACAAAGGGTAAAAAAGAGAGGGGGGGGGGGGGGGCACATAAATTTAGGCGCAAAACTGTGTATATAAGCAGCTATAGGGGAAAAATCACTCAGTATAGTGTACATCCCTGTATTATATAGCGCTGTGGTGTGTGCTGGCATTCTCTGTCTCTCCAAAGGGCCTGGTGGGGGAACTGTCTTCAAATAGAGCATCCCCTGTGTGTGTGGTGTGTCGGTACGCGTGTGTCGACATGTCTGAGGTAAAAGGCTCCTCTAAGGAGGTGATAGAGCGGATATGTGTGTGGGAGGGTGTCTCCGTCGACAACGCCGACACCTGTTTGGATATGTGTAAGTGCTGAGATAAAATTATTGCACAAAAGGTTAGGGAACAGAAAGGAAATCTACCCTGGTATGTCCCTATGTCACAGTCCTTCAGAGTCTCTCTATGTTCACTATCCAAAATAACAAAGTATCGACACGGAGTTTAACTCCACTGTCGACTAAGATAATGCAAAGTTACAGCCAAGAGGGCTAAGAGATATTCAATATATGATTATTGGAATAAAAGATGATTTGCATATCACTGATGACTCATCTGTCCCTGACACGAGAGTACACGTTAAGGGGAAGAATTCTGAGGTAAATTTCCCTCCTCTCATGAGGAAAAAGAGCGGGAATCTCCAGACAAGAGACTGCAGCTTCCCACAAGAGAATTCTCAGGCTGTATCCTTTCCCCACTAGGGCCAGGGTGTGTTGAGAATCTTCCCCTTGGGTGTCCTGTTTGCACTAGCTATTCTCAGGGATCCTGCAGATAGTGTGCACATTCTAGTATACTACCCAGACCGGCGATTGTGTCGGCATGGGTTTATAGCGCTGTGGCAGCGTGGACAGGTACCTTATCAGCAGAGATTGAGACCCTAGTATGCATATAAATATTTTAAGATGCTGTCTTAAGTGATAGATATATAATTATAAAGCATGCCCAAAGGGACATGAGTATACTGGGTCCTAGAGACAAAAGCTATGTCGATTTCTGCTTGACGTGTCCTGTAGAATATACATTGGACAGATGATGCCGACTTAAGAGGCATATGGAAGGCTGAGGATTGTGTGGAGAAAGGTTCTCGGGCCTGATCTCCACAGCTATAGCTGGTAATTCTGATATTTTGCCTTATATTCCTGCACAGCCTAGGAAAGCACGACATTATTAAATGCAGCTTTTCGAAAAAAGAAACAAGAAAGTCTGAGGTGCGTCCTTTCTTGTCAGAGCCGGGGGCAGAGGAAAGAAGCTGTACAACACAGCTAGTCCCCAGGAACAGAAGTCCTCCCCGGCCTCTACAAAAATCCACCGCATGTCGCTGGGGCTCCACAGGCGGAGCTAGGCCCGGTGGGGACACGCCTTCGTAAGTTCAGCCACAAGTGGGTTCACTCCCTGTTAGATCCCTGGGCAATAGAAATTGTATCGCAGGGATACAGGCTGGACTGTGAGAAGATGCCCCCTCACCGAGGACCCGGCGGGCTTCCCCCCAAGAGAGGGAGCCAGTGTTAACTGCAATTCGTAAATTGTATCTTCAACAGGTGGTGGTCAAGGGTCCCCTCCTTCAACAAGAGGGTGTTATTATTCGACCATGTTATAATCCCGAAACCAGACGGTTTGGTTAGACCCATATTGTATTAAAATCCCTGAACATATACCTGAAAAGGTTCAGGTTCAAGATGGAATCGCTAAGAGCGGTCATTGCAAGCCTGAAATGACATAAGGGATGCATACCTTCGTGTCCCCATTTATCCACCTCATCAGGCGTACCTCAGAATTGCGGTACGGGATTGTCATTACCAATTTCACCAAGATAATGGCGGATATGATGGTGCTCCTGCGGAAGCAAGGTGTCACTATTATCACATACTTGGATGATCTCATAAAAGCGAGATCAAGAGAGCAGTTGCTGGACAGCGTATCACCTTCTCTGGAAGTGAAACGGCAACACGACTGGATTCTATATATTCCGAAGTCGCAGTTGGTTCCTACAGCTCATCTGCCTCGCCTAGGCATGATCCGAGACACAGACCAGAAGAGGGTTTATCTCCCGATAGAGAGAGCTCAGGAGCTCATGACACTGGTCAGGAATCCATTGAAAACCAAAACAGGTGTCAGTGCATCACTGCACTCGAGTCCTGGGAAGGATGATGGCATCATACGAGGCCATCCCCTTCGGCTGGTTCCATGCAAGGACAATGGAACTTACTGGACAAGTGGTCCGGATCACATCTTCAGATGCATCGGTTAATCACCCTATCCCCCAGGGCCAGGGTGTCTCTCCTGTGGTGGCTGCGGAGTGCTCACCTTCTCGAGGGCCGCAGATTCGGCATTCAGGACTGGGTCCTGGTGACCACGGATGCAAGCCTCTGAGGGTGGGGGGCAGTTTTACACAGGGAAGAAAATTCCAAGGTTTGTGGTCAAGCCAACAGACTTGCCTTCACATCAATATCCTGAAACTAAGGGCCATATACAACGCCCTAAGTCAAGCGGAGTTCCTGCTTCGCGACCAACCGGTTCTGATCCAGTCAGACCGCAGGGGCTCATGTAAACCGCCAGGGCGGCACAAGGAGCAGGGTGGCGAGGGTAGAAGCCACCAGAATTCTTCGCTGGGCGGAGAATCAAGTAAGCGCACTGTCAGCAGTGTTCATTCCGGGAGTGGACACGACCTCCACCCGGGAAAGTGGTGACTTCATCAGGAAGTCTTCACGCAGTTTTGCAAATTGATGGAAACTGCCTCAGGTGGACTACATGGCGTCCCACCTCAATAAAAAGATAAAAAAGGTTTTACGCTGGGTCAAGGGACTCTCAGGCGATAGCTGTGGTCGCACTAGTAACACCGTGGGTGTTCCAGTCGGTCTAGATATTCCCTCCTCTTCCTCTCAGACCCAAGGGCTGAGAATTGTAATAAATGGAGGAGTGTGAACAATATTCTTTGCTCCGGATTGGCCAAGAAGGACTCGGTACCCGGAACTGCAAGAAATGCTCTCAGAGGACCCATGGCCTCTGCCTCTCAGTCAGAACATGTTGCAACAGGGACCCTGTCTGATCTAAGACTTACCGTGGCTGCGTTGGGCGGCATGGCGGTTGAACGCCGATCCTAGCGGAAAAGGGCATTCCGGATGCAGTTATTCCTACGCTGATAAAGGCTAGGAAAGACGTGACAGCAAGACTTTTTCACTGTATATGGCGAAAATAGGTTGCTTGGTGTGTGGCCGGGAAGGCCCTGCAGAGGAATTCCAGGGGGGTCGATTCCTGCACTTCCTACAGTCGGGAGTGACTATGGGCCTAAAATTAGGATCCATAAAGGCCAAGATTTTGTCCCTATCCCTTTTTCTCTCAAAAAGAACTGGCTTCACTGCCTGATGTTCGGACGTTGTTACAGGGGTGCTGCATATTCAGCCCCTTTTGTGCCTCCAGTGGCACCTTGGGATCTTAACGTGTGTTGGATTCCTAAAATTCCACTGGTTTGAGCCACTTAAGACCGTGGAGCTAAAATATCTCACGTGGAAAGTGGTCATGCTTTTGGCCTTAGCTTGGACTGGGCGTGTGTCAGAATTGGCGGCTTTGTCATGTAAAAGCCCATATCTGATCTTCCATATGGAAAGGGCAGAATGGAGGACTCGTCCCCAATTTCTCCCTAAGGTGGTATCATCGTTTCATTTGAACCAACCTATTGTGGTGTCTGCGGCTACTAGGGACTTGGAGGATTCCAAGTTGCTGGACGTAGTCCGGGCCCTGAAACTTTGTTTCCAGGACGGCTAGAGTCATAAAAACTGACTCGCTATTTATCCTGCATGCACCCAACAGGCTGGGTGCTCCTGCTTCTAAGCAGACTATTGCTCGCTGGATCTGAAAATAGCACGATTCAGCTTGCACATTCTGCGGCTGGACTGCCGCATCCTAAATTAGTAAAAGCCCATTCCACGAGGAAGGTGGGCTCTTCTTGGGCGGCTGCCCGAGGGGTCTCTGCTTTACAACTTTGCCGAGCTGCTAATTGGTCGGGTTCAAACACTTTTGCAAAATTCTACAAGTTTGATACCCTGGCTGAGGAGGACCTTGAGTTTGCTCATTCGGTGCTGCAGAGTCATCCGCACTCTCCCGCCCGTTTGGGAGCTTTGGTATAATCCCCATGGTCCTTACGGAGTACCCAGCATCCACTAGGACGTCAGAGAAAATAAGAATTTACTCACCGGTAATTCTATTTCTCGTAGTCCGTAGTGGATGCTGGGCGCCCATCCCAAGTGCGGATTGTCTGCAATACTTGTATATAGTTATTATTGCCTAACTAAAGGGTTATTGTTATGAGCCATCTTTTCGTGAGGCTCAGTTGTTATTCATACTGTTAACTGGGTATAGTATCACGAGTTGTACGGTGTGATTGGTGTGGCTGGTATGAGTCTTACCCTGGATTCCAAATCCTTTCCTAGTAATGTGAGCTCTTTCGGGCACAGTTTCCCGAACTGAGGTATGGAGGAGGGGCATAGAGGGAGGAGCCAGTGCACACCAGATATAGTACCTAATCTTTCTTTTAAGAGTGCCCAGTCTCCTGCGGAGCCCGTCTATACCCCATGGTCCTTACGGAGTACCCAGCATCCACTACGGACTACGAGAAATAGAATTACCGGTGAGTAAATTCTTATTTTTACATATCACAGATGACCCCTCTGTCCCTGACAAGAGGGTACACATGTTTAAGGAAAAGAAACCTTTCCCCATCTCATGAGCTGAACGCGTTATTTGAAAAGGCTTGGGAAACTCCAGACAAGAAACTGCAGATTCCCAAAAGAATTATTCTGGCGTATCCTTTCCCTGCACAGGACAGGTTACGGTGGGAATCCTCACCCAGGGTGGACAAGGAGTTAACGCGCTTGTCCAAAAAGGTGGCGCTACCGTCTCCAGACACGGCAGCCCTCAAGGATCCTGCTGATCGCAGACAGGAAACTACCTTAAAATCAATTTATTCACATACGGGTGCCTTGCTCAGACCGTCAATAGCGTCGGCTTGGGTTTGTAGCGCTGTTGCGGCTTAGACGGATACTTTGTCAGCTGACATTGATACCCTGGATAGGGATACCATTTTATTGACCTTAGGTCACATTAAAGACGCAGTCTTATATATGAGAGACGCTCAGAGAGACGTTGGTCTGCTAGGTTCGAGAGCCAACGCCATGGCGATTTCTGCTAGGCGAGCCCTGTGGACCCGCCAATGGACGGGTGATGCCGACTCAAAGAAGCATATGGAAGTTTTACCTTACAAAGGTGAGGATTTATTTGGGGAAGGTCTCCCGGACCTGGTTTCCACAGCTACCGCGGGTAAATCTACTTTTTAACCTTATGTTTCCCCACAGCAAAAGAAAACGCCGCAATATCAGATGCAGTCCTTTCGGTCGCATAAGTCCAGAAGAGGTCGGGGCTCTTCCTTCCTCGCCAGAGGTAAGGGTAGAGGGAAAAGACTGCCTGCTACGGCTAGTTCCCAGGAGCAGAAGTCCTCCCCGGCTTCTACTAAATCCACCGCATGACGCTGGGGCTCCACTGAGGGAGTCTGCACCGGTGGGGGCACGTCTTCGACTCTTCAGCCACGTCTGGGTTCAGTCAGACGTGGATCCTTGGGCAATGGAAATTGTATCCCAGGGTTACAAGCTGGAATTCCAAGACGTGCCTCCTCGCCGGTTTTTCAAATCTGTTTTACCAGCTTCTTCCCCAGAAAGGGAGATAGTTTTAGCTGCAATTCAAAAACTGTCAACAACAAGTGGTTGTCGAGGTTCCCCTAGTTCAACAGGGGAAGGGGTACTATTCAACCCTATTTGTGGTCCCGAAACCGGATGGCTCGGTCAGACTCATTCTATATTTAAAATCCCTAAACCTGTACTTGAAAAAGTTCAAATTCAAGATGGAATCGCTCCGGGCAGTTATCTCCAGCCTGGAAGGGGGGGATTTTATGGTGTCACTGGACATAAAGGACGCATACCCCATATATCCCCCTCATCAGGAGTACCTGAGATTCGCTGTACAGGACTGTCATTACCAGTTTCAGACGTTGCCGTTTGGGCTTTCCACGGCCTCGAGGATTTTCACCAAGGTAATGGCGGAAATGATGGTGTTCCTGCGCCGGCAGGGAGTCACAATTATCCCGTACTTGGACGATCTCCTGATAAAAGCGAGATCGAGAGATCAGTTGCTGAAAAGCGTGGTGCTCTCCCTGAGAGTGCTGCAGCAACATGGCTGGATTCTGAATCTACCAAAGTCACAGTTGGTTCCAACAACTCGGCTATCTTTCTTAGGCATGATTCTGGACACGGAACAAAAGAGGGTTTTTCTCCCAATGGAAAAAGCTCAGGAACTCCAGAACATGGTCAGAGACCTGTTGAAACTGAAAAGAGTGTCAGTCCATCAATGCACTCGAGTACTGGCGAAAATGGTGGCGACCCACGAGGCCATCCCCTTCAGCAGGTTTCATGCGAGGACGTTTCAGTGGGACCTTCTGGACAAGTGGTCCGGGTCCCATCTTCAAATTCATCAGACAATAAGCCTGTCCCCCAGGGCCAGGGTGTCTCTCCTGTAGTGGCTACGGAGTACTCACCTTCTAGAGGGTCGCAGGTTCGGCATTCAGGACTGGGTTCTGGTGACCAGGGACGCGAGCCTCCGAGGATGGGGAGCAGTCACACAAGGAAAAACCTTTCAGGGACTATGGTCAAGCCAGGAGGCTTGTCTACACATCAACGTACTGGAATTGAGGGCCATATACAACGGCCTACGTCAAGCGGAGAAGCTGCTTCGCGACAGACCAGTTCTGATTCAGTCAGACAACGTCACAGCTGTGGCTCATGTAAACCGCCAAGGCGGGACAAGGAGCAGAGCGGCAATGGCGGAAGCCACCAGGATTCTTCGCTGGGCGGAAAATCACATAAGCGCGTTGGCAGAAGTCTTCATTCCGGGAGTGGACAACTGGGAAGCAGACTTCCTCAGCAGACACGATCTCCATCCAGGAGAATGGGGACTTCATCAAGAAGTTTTTGTAGAGATAACAAGTCTTTGGGGACTTCCTCTAATAGACATGATGGCGTCACGCCTCAACAAGAAGCTTTGGAGGTATTGTGCCAGGTCAAGGGACCCTCAGGCAGTAGCAGTAAACGCCCTGGTGACACCGTGGGTGTTTCAGTCGGTCTATATGTACCCTCTTCCACTCATCTCAAAGATATTGAGAATCGTAAGACGAACAAACGTGCGGACAATACTCATTGATCCAGATTGGCCTCGAAGGGCCTGGTATTCAGATCTTCAGGAAATGCTCACAGAAGATCCGTGGCCTCTTCCTCTCAGAGAGGACCTGTTGCAACAGGGGCCCTGCGTGTTCCAGGACTTACCGTGGTTACGTTTGACGGCATGGCGGTTGAACACCGAATCCTAGCTGGGAAAGGCATTCCGGAAGAAGTCATCCCTACTCTGATAATGTTTCGCCGTCACCTCCTTCCAAGCCTTTATCACCGTATCTGGAGAAAGTATGTATCTTGGTGTGAAGCCAAGAATGCTCCTACAGAAGAATTCCATCTGGGCCGTTTTCTCCATTTTCTACGGACAGGAGTGGATATGGGCCTAAAATTAGGCTCCATTAAGGTACAGATTTCGGCCTTATCAATTTTCTTTCAGAAGGAATTGGCTTCTCTCCCAGAAGTCCAGACTTTTGTAAAGGGAGTGCTGCACATACAGCCTCCTTTTGTGCCTCCAGTGGCACCATGGGACCTTAACGTGGTGTTACAGTTCCTAAAATCTCACTGGTTTGAACCTCTTCAAACGGTTGAATTAAAATTTCTCACTTGGAAGGTGGTCATGTTGTTGGCCTTGGCATCTGCAAGGCGGGTGTCCGAATTGGCGGCTTTGTCTCACAATAGCCCATATCTGATTTTCCATGTGGATAGAGTGGAATTAAGGACTTGTCCTCAATTTTTGCCTAAAGTGGTTTCATCGTTTCATATGAACCAACCTATTGTAGTACCTGTGGCTACGGGTGACTTCGAGGATTCCAAGTCCCTTGATGTAGTCAGGGCCTTAAAAATATATGTAGCCAGGACGGCTCGGGTTAGGAAAACAGAGGCACTGTTTATCCTGTATGCAGCCAACAAGGTTGGCGCTCCTGCTTCTAAGCAGACTATTGCTCGCTGGATCTGTAACACGATTCAGCATGCTCATTCTACGGCTGGATTGCCGTTACCAAATTCGGTAAAGGCCCATTCCACTAGGAAGGTGGGCTCTTCTTGGGTGGCTGCCCAAGGCGTCTCGGCATTACAGCTTTGCCGAGCTGCGACTTGGTCGGGTTCAAACACTTTTGCAAAATTCTACAAGTTTGATACCCTGGCTGATGAGGACCTCATGTTTGCTCAATCGGTGCTGCAGAGTCATCCGCACTCTCCCGCCCGGTCTGGAGCTTTGGTATAATCCCCATGGTCCTTACGGAGTCCCCAGCATCCTCTAGGACGTAAGAGAAAATAAGATTTTAAACCTACCGGTAAATATTTTTCTCTAACGTCCTAAGTGGATGCTGGGGACTCCGTAAGGACCATGGGGAATAGCGGCTCCGCAGGAGACTGGGCACATCTAAAGAAAGCTTTAGGACTATCTGGTGTGCACTGGCTCCTCCCCCTATGACCCTCCTCCAAGCCTCAGTTAGATTTTTGTGCCCGACGAGAAGGGTGCACACTAGGTAGTGAAAGTTTTAGTTTAGGTTTGTTATTTTCAGTGAGACCTGCTGGCAACAGGCTCACTGCATCGAGGGACTAAGGGGAGAAGAAGCGAACTCACCTGCGTGCAGAGTGGATTGGGCTACTGGACATTAGCTCCAGAGGGACGATCACAGGTTCAGCCTGGATGGGTCCCGGAGCCGCGCCACCGGCCCCCTTACAGAGCCAGAAGAGCGAAGAGGTCCGGAAAAATCGGCGGCAGAAGACGTTCCTGTCTTCAATAAGGTAGCGCACAGCACTGCAGCTGTGCGCCATTGCTCTCAGCACACTTCATACTCCGGTCACTGAGGGTGCAGGGCGCTGGGGGGGGCGCCCTGAGACGCAATAAAACACGATAAAAATACCTTACATGGCAAAAAATACATCGCATATAGCTCCTGGGCTATATGGATGCATTTAACCCCTGCCAGAATATACAGAAAAACGGGTGATAGGCTCCGCCCCTTTTTCGGCGGCCTTATCTCCTCAGCACACTGGCGCCATTTTCCCTCACAGCTCAGTTGGAGGGAAGCTCCCTGGCTCTTCCCTGCAGTCACTACACTACAGAAAGGGTTAAAAAAGAGAGGGGGGCACTAATTAGGCGCAGTATTAAAACATACAGCAGCTATAAGGGGAAAAACACTTATATAAGGTTATCCCTGTGTGTGTGTGTGTGTATATATATATATATATATATATATATATATATATATATATATATATATATATATATATATATATAGCGCTCTGGTGTGTGCTGGCATACTCTCCCTCTGTCTCCCCAAAGGGCTAGTGGGGTCCTGTCCTCTATCAGAGCATTCCCTGTGTGTGTGCTGTGTGTCGGTACGTTTGTGTCGACATGTATGAGGAGAAAAATGATGTGGAGACGGAGCAGAGTGTCTGTAACAGTGATGTCACCACCTAGGGGGTCGACACCTGAGTGGATGTACTGTTGAAAATTACGTGACAGTGTCAGCTCTGTATAAAAAAACAGTGGTTGACATGAGACAGCCAGCTACTCAGCTTGTGCCTGTCCAGACGTCTCATAGGCCGTCAGGGGCTCTAAAGCGCCCGTTACCTCAGGTGGCAGATACAGACGCCGACACGGATACTGACTCCTGTGTCGACGGTGAAGAGACAACCGTGATTTCCAGTAGGGCCACACGTTACATGATTGAGACAATGGAAAATGTTTTATACATTTCTGATAATACGAGTACCACCAAAAAGGGGTATTATGTTCGGTGAGGGAAAAACTACCTGTAGTTTTCCTGAATCTGAGAAATAAAATGAGGTGTGTGATGATACGTGGGTTTCCCCCCGATAACAATTGATAATTTCTTAAAAAGTATTGGCTGTATACCCTTTCCCGCCAGAGGTTAGGGTGCGTTGGGAAACACCCCCTAGGGGGGATAAGGCGCTCACACGCTTGTAAGAACAAGGGCTCTACCCTCTCATGAGATGGCCGCCCTTAAGGATCCTGCTGATAGAAAGCAGGAGGGTATCCAAAAATGTATTCACACACATACTGGTGTTATACTGCGACCAGCAATCGCCTCAGCCTGGAGGTGCAGTGCTGGGTTGGCATGGTCGGATTCCCTGACTGGAAATATTGATATCCTAGATAAGGATAGTATATTATTGCCTATAGAGCATTTAAAAGATGCATTTCTATATATGCATGATGCACAGCGGAATATTTGCCGTCTGGCATCAAGTATAAGTGCGTTGTCCAATTCTACCAGTAAAATGGTCAGGTGATGCGGATTCCAAACGGCATTTGGAAGTATTGCCTTTGAAAGGGGACATTTGGGGTCGGTCTTTTAGACCTGGTGGCCACGGCAACAACTGGGAAATCCACGTTTGTACCCCAGGTCGCCTCTCAAAATAAGACGCCGTATTATCAGGCGCAGTCCTTTGTTGGCAAGCGGACAAAAGGTTCCTCTTTTCTGCTCGTGACAGAGGGAGAGGAAAAAGGCTGAAGAGATTACCCAGTTCCCAGGAACAGAAATCCTTTCCCGCCTCTGCAAAAGCCCTCAGTATGACGCTAGGGCCTTACAAGCTCAGGCACGGCGGGGGCCCGTTCTCAATGAATTTCAGTGCGCAGTGGGCTCACTCGCAAGTAGACCCCTGGATCCTTCAGGTAATATCTCAAGGGTACATATTGAAATTCGAGACGTCTCCCCCTCGCCGTTTCCAAAAGTCGGCTTTACCGACGTCTCCCTCTGACAGGGAGGCAGTTTTGGAAGCCATTCACCCAGCAGGTGATAATCAAGGTACCCCTCCTGCAACAGGGAACGGGGTATTGTTCCACACTATTGTGGTACCGAAGCCAGACGGCCCGGTGAGACCGATTCTAAATCTAAAATCTTTGAACACTTACATACAGAGGTTCAAATTCAAGATTGAGTCACTCAGAGCAGTGATTGCGAACCTGGAAGAAGGGGACTACATGATGTCTTGGAACATCAAGGATGCTTACCTTCATGTCAAAGTTTACCCTTCTCACCAAGGGTACCTCAGGTTATGGTACAGAACTGTCACTATCAGTTCAGACGCTGCCGTAGGGATGGTCCACGGCACCCCGGGTCTTTACCAAGGTAATGGCCGAAATGATATCCCTTTGAAGGAAGGGAATTTTAGTTATCCCTTACTTGGACGATTCCCTGATAAGGGTAAGATCCAGGGAACAGTTGGAAGTCGGTGTAGCACTATCTCAGGTAGTCCTCCAATGCCCATGTGTTAAACAATACGTAGGAAGAACAATACGACCACTGAAAGTCAGAATTGGGGAACACGTACGCAACATTAGGAAAGGCACAGAAGACCACCCATTATCCCAACATTTCAAAGAGTTTCACAACTCAAACCCTGCTCTACTTAAGTTCACTGGTGTAAAAGAGGTCAAAAAGAACTGGAGAGGAGGTGATTACATCTCCAGAATCAATAAGGAAGAACTGTGCATGATGATTAATTTATGGACACTGGCCCCCAAAGGGCTCAACATTGACAACGAAATTAGGTCTGTCATATGCAAATGAAGACATATCCCATTTCAATTCAACAGCAGCTACATTCACTATTCTATGATATTCTTACATCAAAGTAGTGACAGGCATTGGTTAATGCTGTAGAGGGTTAATCATTATTCTCATGCTTTTGAACATAGCCTCAAAATATCCCAAGGTTCATTATTTTGAGTATTAACACCATTCTGCAAGTTTGATTCATATAACTGCTATATTGTAACTTTATATATATCCTTTTCACTACGGATATATTTTTCCATTATTTTCCTTTTTTCAATACTGGGCACACTCTAAAGCACTGTGATGATGTCACATCCTCCCATAAACTTTGATTGACAAGCTGTGAGCCAATCACAAAGCCAGATAATACTGGGCACACTCTAAAGCACTGTGATGATGTCACATCCTCCCATAAACTTCGATTGACAAGCTGTGAGCCAATCACAAAGCCAGATCAGAGGACCAATGGGAATTGATTCCACCCTATCAGGACACCTTAAATTCCTGCAACCTAAACACACAAATGACTCCCAGAGGAAGACCCTAACAGGTCGAAACGCGTTGGAGCTACCCATCTATACTACATTGGACTGAGGACGAATATTCACTACAAAGAAGGACAGTACTGCTAATCCTTTCCGCAAACCGTCCGGTCACGTGATCCGGAGTTCCGGAAGCAACCGGTTGCCAGGCGACGGAAGAAGCCCGAGACAGCGGAGAGGGGAAGGGAGAAGGTAAGTCCCTGTAGGAGGAGGAGAGGCGCAGCCAGCCGCTCGGAGAGCTCCGGCCGGGTCCACTTCGCCTCTGTGACAGGCGCACACCCCAGGTCAGCGGCCCCACAGAGCGGGCCTGATTCGGGCACTCTACTGTGGGACGTGCTGCAGGAGGAATAGCGCCAGTCCAGGGTCCTTATTCTCCACTCTAACCAAAGCATACACTACCGCTGTCAACTGTTCATCACTTCACAAGAGAATCCTTCACTTCAGAGCACAGATTAGCGGGACGCCGCTGTCTGTATAGACTTGTAAACCGTTTGGACTTTAGTACATATTATCATTAATATTTTTTTGTGGCATTTTTCTTTTTTTTCGACTTTACAAAGATTACAGCATTTGTTCTTTCAATTGAACCTTGCACTTCAGAATTTAAGCTCAAACCAGGAGCGTGCCCCAATCACTGATTGACTTTTAAACCGAATTTATACCTGTTGGGAAAGAAAGTATCTCAGCATCTTAGAATAAACAACCTTAAGTATATTACCTGCTTTTTCATTATTGATTTTAGTTTCACTTTATAACCGTACATTCACCACTACAAATAGGGTTTGAGCGCTGGTTCCCTGTGGATTTATCCACATCTGTATACTTATCTCAGGTAGTGTTGCGGCAGCACGATTGGATTCTCAATATTCCAAAATCGCAGCTGGTTCCGACGACTTGTCTTCTGTTTCCTAGGGATGTTCCTGGACACAGTCCAGAAAAAAGGTGTTTCTCCCGGAAGAGAAAGCCAGGGAGTTATCCGAGCTAGTCAGGAACCTCCTAAAACCGAACCAAGTCTCAGTGCATCAATGCACAAGGGTTCTGGGTAAAAATGGTGGCTTCCTACGAAGCAATCCCATTCGTTAGATTCCACGCAAGAACTTTCCAGTGGAACCTACTGGACAAATGGTCCGGGTCGCATTTTCAGATGCATCAGCGGATAACCCTGTCACCAAGGACAAGGGTATCCATCATGTGGTGGTTGCAGAGTGCTCATCTTCTAGAGGGCCGCAGATTCGGCATTCAGGACTGGGTCCTGGTGACCACGGATGCCAGCCTGCGAGGCTGGGGAGCAGTCACACAAAGAAGGAATATCCAGGGCTTAGGGTCAAGCCTGGATACATCACTTCACATAAATATCCTGAAGCTAAGGGCCATTTACAATGCTCTAAGCTTAGCAAGACCTCTGCTTCAAGGTCAGCCGGTGTTGATCCAGTCGGACAACATCATGGCAGTCACCCACGTAAACAGACAGGGTGGCACAAGAAGCAGGAGGGCAATGGCAGAAGCCGCAGGGATTCTTTGCTGGGCGGAAAATCATGTGATAGCACTGTCAACAGTATTCATTCCGGGAGTAGACAACTGGGAAGCAGACTTCCTCAGCACGACCTCCACCCGGGAGAGTGGGGACTTCACCCAGAAGTCGTCCACATGATTAAAAAACTCGACAGGTATTGCGCCAGGTCAAGAGACCCTCAGGCAATAGTTGTAGACGCTCTGGTAACACCGTGGGTGTACCAGTCAGTGTATGTGTTCCCTCCTCTGCCTCTCATACCCAAGGTACTGAGATTGATAAGATGGAGAGGAGAAAGCACTATATTCGTGGCTCCGGATTGGCCAAGAAGAACTTGGTAACCGGAACTTCAAGAGATGCTCACGGAGGATCCGTGGCCTCTACCTCTAAGAAGGGACCTGCTCCAGCAAGGACCCTGTCTGTTCCAAGACTTACCGCGGCTGCGTTTGACGGCATGGCGGTTGAACGCCGGATCCTGAAGGAAAAAAGGCTTTCCGGATGAAGTCATCCCTATCCTGATCAAAGCCAGGAAGGATGTAACCGCAAAAACATTATCACCGCAATTGGCGAAAATATGTTGCGTGGTGCGAGGCTAGTAAGGCCCGACGGAGGAAATTCAACTGGGTCGATTCCTACATTTCCTGCAAACAGGAGTGTCTATGGGCCTGAAATTGGGGTCCATTAAGGTTCAAATTTGCGGCCCTGTCAATTTTCTTCCAAAAAGAACTAGCTTCAGTCCCTGAAGTTCAGACGTTTGTAAAAGGGGTACTGCATATACAGCCTCCTTTTGTGCCTCCAGTGGCACTTTGGGATCTCAATGTAGTTTTGGGTTCCAAAAAGTCACATTGGTTTGAACCACTTAAATCTGTGGAGTTAAAATATCTCACATGGAAAGTGGTCATGCTGTTGGCCCTGGCCTGGGCCAGGCGCGTGTCAGAATTGGCGACTTTATCCTGAAAAAGCCCTTATCTGATTTTCCATTCGGACAGGGCGGAATTGAGGACTCGTCCTCAGTTTCTCCCCAAGGTGGTTTCAGCGTCTCACCTGAACCAACCTATTGGTGGTGCCTGCGGCTACTAGGGACTTGGAGGCCTCCAAGTTGCTAGACGTTGTCAGTGCCCTGAAAATATATGTTTCCAGGACGGCTGGAGTCAGGAAATCTGACTCGCTGTTTATCCTGTGTGCACCCAACAAGCTGGGTGCTCCTGCTTCTAAGCAGACTATTGCTCGTTGGATTTGTAGTACAATTCAGCTTGCACATTCTGTGGCAGGCCTGCCACAGCCAAAAATCTGTAAATGCCCACTCCACAAGGAAGGTGGGCTCATCTTGGGCGGCTGCCCGAGGGGTCTCGGCTTTACAACTTTGCCGAGCAGCTACTTGGTCAGGAGCAAATACGTTTGTAAAATTCTACAAAATTAATATCCTGGCTGAGGAGGACCTGGAGTTCTCTCATTTGGTGCTGCAGAGTCATCCGCACTCTCCCGCCCGTTTGGGAGCTTTGGTATAATCCCCATGGTCCTTACGGAGTCCCCAGCATCCATTTAGGACGTTAGAGAAAATAAGAATTTACTTACCGATAATTCTATTTCTCGTAGTCCGTAGTGGATGCTGGGCGCCCATCCCAAGTGCGGATTGTCTGCAATACTTGTACATAGTTATTGTTACAAAAATCGGGTTATTATTGTTGTGAGCCATCTTTCAGAGGCTCCTCTGTTATCATGCTGTTAACTGGGTTCAGATCACAGGTTATACGGTGTGATTGGTGTGGCTGGTATGAGTCTTACCCGGGATTCAAAATCCTTCCTTATTGTGTACGCTCGTCCGGGCACAGTATCCTAACTGAGGCTTGGAGGAGGGTCATAGGGGGAGGAGCCAGTGCACACCAGTTAGTCCTAAAGCTTTCTTTAGATGTGCCCAGTCTCCTGCGGAGCCGCTATTCCCCATGGTCCTTACTGAGTCCCCAGCATCCACTACGGACTATGAGAAATAGAATTATCGGTAAGTAAATTCTTATTTTCTCCTAGTCCGTAGAGGATGCTGGGCACCCGTCCCAGTGCGGACGTATTTCTGCAAGGCTTGTATATAGTTATTGCTTACATAAGGGTTATGTTACAGTTGAGATCAGTCTTTGGCTGATGCTGTTTTTTGTTCATACTGTTGACTGGTTGCGTATATTCCAGGTTATATGGTGTGGGCTGGTATAAATCTTGCCCTTAGATTAACAAAAATCCTTTCCTCGTACTGTCCGTCTCCTCTGGGCACAGTTCTCTAACTGAGGTCTGGAGGAGGGGCATAGAGGGAGGAGCCAGTGCACACCCATCTAAAGTTCTTTATAGTGCCCATGTCTCCTGCAGAGCCCGTCTATGCCCCATGGTCCTTACGGAGTCCCCAGCATCCTCTACGGACTAGGAGAAAAAGATTTACCGGTAGGTTTAAAATCTTATTTTTTAACGTGGGAGGTTGACATGATCTACCATGTAGGTTCCTTTAAAGCTGCACAAAGCAATTCAATATTTTATATCTGGTATTTCCAAGCTCGATCTTCAAGGCACACTAACAATCCAGTTTTTAGTGATATCCATGCTTGAGCACAGGTGACTTTATTACTACCTCCTGAGACAGATCGTTTAAAAAAAACATCCTCCTCTGGGGTATTATGACTCCTGGAAACTACTGGGAGGAAACGGATGACAACAAGAGGGCCTAATTTTGTAGCATGATATCAGTCCTGTGTGCCTTGGTATAGATACCTGGCTTCTGTTCTGTGCATCCAAAGAACAGACAGAAGGGTTCATCCTGCCCCATCAGGTACATATCCTCTGCTGTAGACAGTAGGGAATACTGTAGTGTACTGCTGAACATGTAGTTATGGCTGCACAAAACACAATTGTAGCTGAACAATCCGTTTAACACTTTGTAGGCTAACCTATAATGCAGATGCACAATAAGACATGTCCTAAGAACAATATAGATTGTGAGCTTGCGAGCAGGGCCTTCCTACCTCTGTCTGTCTGTTTTTGCCCAGTTTTGTTCTGTAACTACTGTTCTAATTGTAAAGCGCAACAACATGTGCTGCGCTATATAAGAAACTGCTAATAATTAATAAGAACAACAGATCTGCAGTAGCTAGGCTGTAAAAAAAAAAAAAAAAAAAAAAAAGATCCAATGCACCTTTCAATTTAGCCCATTTGGGTCCCTGCCATAGGGATAACATTTAAATGTCAACATTTGCTTTTGCGCCTACTTTATCGTTTCCCCTATTCACAGCATGTGTTGTGGGATGGATTTTAAATAGGAGACTAGCTCTGTTGGCTTTCAATGTTTCAAAAGGAATGCCAGTATAGTGCATCTATTAACAATGTACTTGCAAATATTTAAAATATTTCTAATTGTATAATAAAAAAAAACAGTTTAAACTGGAGAGAGTGTTGAAAACGACTAACTGTATACCAGCTGTGCAACTCAGTACCCCAGTACAGCTTTACAGCAAAGCCAGCAGAAATGAAATAGATTTTTTTTTTAGTGCAAGTACTCAAGTAACACCAACGGGTCATTTTTTGTAAAGTTTATTCCTTTAATCATGCACTGATGAGTTGATAAATTTTTTGTGTCAATGATTATTCCACTTGTCTACACAGAAAATATCACTTGTTGGTACTTTATGACTGGAGTTAAGAACCACTATGCTAGTGCATTGTCCCACATAAGGGGGGATCATTCAGATGTGATCGCTTCTGTGCGTTTTCGCACAGCGTGCGATCAGGTACTAAATGCGTATGCAATGCGCACGCGCATCGGACAACAACGGGTATTACCTGCCAGAGATGGGATGATGTGAAAATTCCATTTGCACGGGCTTTCGCAAGGTGATTGACAGGAGGAATCTGCTTGTGGGTGGCAACTGGCCATTTACTGGGAGTGTCTGGAAAAAACACAGGCGTTCCCAAGCGTTTTCAGGGAGGGTGTCTGTCGTCAGCCCTGATCAGCCTGATGTGATCACACTGGAGGAGTAAGTACTGGCCTGGGCAGAGACTGCACAAAGTGGATTTTAGCAGCTCAGCATAGACATAGCATCACACACTGGGTGTGGATCACAGGGTCGACCACTATTGGTCGACACCAAGTATGTCGACAGTCATTAGGTCGACATGAGGGTTTTATATTTATGGTGTCGTTTTCTTCGTAACATGACCGGGAACCCCAATTTCTCTGACGTCCTAGTGGATGCTGGGAACTCTGTAAGGACCATGGGGAATAGCGGGCTCCGCAGGAGACTGGGCACTCTAAAAGAAAGATTAGGTACTATCTGGTGTGCACTGGCTCCTCCCTCTATGCCCCTCCTCCAGACCTCAGTTAGAATCTGTGCCCGGCCCGAGCTGGTTGCACACTAGGGGCTCTCCTGAGCTCCTAGTAAAGAAAGTATTTGTTAGTTTTTTTATTTTCAGTGAGATCTGCTGGCAACAGACTCACTGCTACGAGGGACTAAGGGGAGAAGAAGCGAACCTACCTGCTTGCAGCTAGCTTGGGCTTCTTAGGCTACTGGACACCATTAGCTCCAGAGGGATTGAACACAGGCCCAGCCTCGGTCGTCTGGTCCCGGAGCCGCGCCGCCGTCCCCCTTACAGAGCCAGAAGCAAGAAGAACGTCCTGGAAATCGGCGGCTGAAGACTTCGGTCTTCATTAAGGTAGCGCACAGCACTGCAGCTGTGCGCCATTGCTCCCTATGCACACCACATACTCCGGTCACTGATGGGTGCTGGGGGGGGGGGGGGGAGGGGCGGGGCACCCTGGGCTGCAATTAGAGTACCTTAACTTTGGCAAACAACACATAATATAGCCTAATAAGCTATATATGTGTAAAAATCCCCTGCCATAATACAATTATAAGAGCGGGAGAAGTCAGCCGAAAAAGGGGCGGGGCTATCTCCCTCAGCACACTGGCGCCATTTTCTCTTCACAGTGCAGCTGGATGACAGCTCCCCAGGCTCTCCCCTGCAGTTTCCAGGCTCAAAGGGTTAATAAAAGAGGGGGGGCACTAAATTTAGGCGCAAACTGTATATAAAAAGCAGCTATAGGGAAAAATCACTTTCTATTAGTGTAAATCCCTGATTAAATAGCGCTGTGGTGTGTGCTGGCATACTCTCTCTCTGTCTCCCCAAAGGACTTTGTGGGGTCCTGTCTTCAGTCAGAGCATTCCCTGTGTGTGTGCGGTGTGTCGGTACGGCTGTGTCGACTTGTTTGATGAGGAGGCTTATGTGGAGGCGGAGCAGGTGCCGATAAATGTGATGTCACCCCCTGCGGGGCCGACACCAGAGTGGGTGGATATGTGGAAGGTATTAACCGACAGGGTCAACTCCTTACATAAAAGGCTGGCTGACGTAACAGCCATGGGACAGCCGGCTTCTCAGCCCGCGCCTGCCCAGGCATCTCAAAGGCCATCAGGGGCTCAAAAACGGCCGCTACCTCAGATGGCAGACACAGATGTCGACACGGAGTCTGACTCCAGTGTCGACGAGGTTGAGACATATACACAATCCACTAGGGGCATCCGTTGCATGATTTCGGCAATGAAAAATGTGTTACACATTTCTGACATTAACCCAAGTACTACTAAAAAGGGGTTTTATGTTTGGGGAGAAAAAGCAGCCAGTGTTTTGTTCCCCCATCAGATGAATTGAATGAAGTGTGTGAAGAAGCGTGGGTTTTCCCCGATAAGAAACTGGTAATTTCTAAAAAGTTACTGATGGCGTACCCTTTCCCGCCAGAGGATAGGTCACGTTGGGAGATATCCCCTAGGGTGGATAAGGCGCTCACACGTTTGTCAAAAAAGGTGGCACTGCCGTCTCAGGATACGGCCACCTTGAAGGAGCCTGCTGATAGAAAGCAGGAGGAAATCCTGAAGTCTGTATATACACACTCAGGTACTATACTGAGACCTGCAATTGCCTCAGCATGGAGGTGTAGTGCTGCTGCAGCGTGGTCTGATACCCTGTCAGATAATAGTGTTACCCTCGACAGGGATACTATTTTGCTAACCATAGAGCATATTAAAGACGTCGTCTTATATATGAGGGAAGCACAGAGGGATATTTGCCGGCTGGCATCCAGAATTAATGCAATGTCCATTCTGCCAGGAGGGTATTATGGACCCGGCAGTGGACAGGTGATGCTGATTCTAAAAGGCACATGGAGATTCTGCCTTATAAGGGTGAGGAATTGTTTGGGGATGGTCTCTCGGACCTCGTATCCACAGCAACAGCTGGGAAGTCAAAATTTTTACCTCAGGTTCCCTCACAGCCTAAGAAAGCACCGTATTATCAGGTACAGTCCTTTCGGCCTCAGAAAAGCAAGCGGGTCAAAGGCGCTTCCTTTCTGCCAGAGGCAAGGGAAGAAGGAAAAAGGCTGCACCAGACAGCCAGTTCCCAGGATCAAAATCTTCCCCCGCTTCCTCTAAGTCCACCGCATGACGCTGGGGCTCCACAGGCTGAGCCAGGTGCGGTGGGGGCGCGTCTCCGGAACTTCAGCGACCTGTGGGCTCACTCACAGATGGATCCCTGGGTTCTGCAAGTAGTATCACAGGGATGCAAGCTGGAGTTCGAGGCGACTCCCCCTCGCCGTTACCTCAAATCAGCCTTGCCTGCTGCCCTCAGAGAAAGGGAGGTAGTACTGGCGGCAATTCACAAGCTGTCTCTTCAGCAGGTGATAATCAAGGTACCCCTCCTTCAACAGGGACGGGGTTACTATTCCACAATGTTGTGGTACCGAAACCAGACGGTTCGGTGACACCCATTCTAAATTTAAAATCCTTGAACATTTATATAAAAAAGTTCAAGTTCAAAGTACCTCAAGGGTGTGGTACAGGACTGTCATTACCAATTCCAGACGTTGCCGTCTGGTCTGTCCACGGCACCGTGGGTATTTACCAAAGTAATGGCCGAAATGATGATGCTCCTCCGAAAGAAGGGAGTCATGATTATTCCGTACTTGGACGATCTCCTTATAAAGGCGAGGTCAAAAGAGCAGTTGCTAGTCGGCGTGGCACTATCTCAGGAAGTGCTGCATCAGCACGGCTGGATTCTGAATATCCCAAAGTCGCAGCTGATTCCTGCGACGCGTCTGCTGTTCTTGGGCATGATTCTGGACACAGAACAGAAGAAGATATTTCTCCCGGAGGAGAAGGCCCAGGAATTATCATCTCTGGTCAGGGTCCTCCTGAAACCAAAGCAGGTGTTGGTGCATCAATGCACGCGAGTCCTGGGAAAGATGGTAGCTTCTTACGAAGCAAGTCCCTACGGCAGATTCCATGCAAGGATCTTCCAGTGGGATCTGTTGGACAAGTGGTCCGGATCGCATCTCCAGATGCATCGGTTAATCACCCTGTCCCCGAGGGCCAGGGTGTCTCTGCTGTGGTGGCTGCAGAGTGCTCATCTGCTCGAAGGCCGCAGATTCGGCATACAGGACTGGGTCCTGGTGACCACGGATGCAAGCCTCCGAGGTTGGGGGGCAGTCACCCAGGGAAGAAACTTCCAAGGACAATGGTCAAGTCAGGAAACTTCCCTACACATAAATATTCTGGAACTAAGGGACATTTACAACGCCCTGAGTCAAGCAGAACCCCTGCTTCAAAACCAACCGGTTCTGATTCAGTCAGACAACATCACAGTGGTCGCCCATGTAAACTGCCAGGGCGGCACAAGAAGCAGAATGGCAATGGCAGAAGCCACAAGGATTCTTTGATGGCGGAGAATCACGTGATAGCACTGTCAGCAGTGTTCATTCCGGGAGTGGACAACTGGGAAGCAGATTTCCTCAGCAGGCACGACCTCCACCCGGGAGAGTGGGGACTTCATCCAGAGGTCTTCCAACTGATTGTGAACCGTTGAGAACGGCCACAGGTGGACATGAGGGCGTCCCGCCTCAACAAAAAGCTAAAAAGATATTGCGCCAGGTCAAGGGACCCTCAGGCGATAGCTGTGGACGCTCTAGTGACACTGTGGGTGTACCAGTCGGTTTATGTGTTCTCTCCTCTTCCTCTCATACCCAAGGTACTGAGAATAATAAGAAGGAGAGGAGTAAGAACTATACTCATTGTTCCGGATTGGCCAAGAAGAGCTTGGTACCCAGAACTTCAAGAAATGATCTCAGAGGACCCTTGGCCTCTGCCGCTCAGACAGGACTTGCTACTGCAGGGGCCCTGTCTGTTCCAAGACTTACCGCGGCTGCGTTTGACGGCATGGCGGTTGAACACCGGATCCTAAAGGAAAAGGGCATTCCGGAGGAAGTCATTCCTACGCTGATTAAAGCTAGGAAGGATGTGACCGCAAAACATTATCACCGCATATGGCGGAAATATGTTGCTTGGTGTGAGGCCTGGAAGGCCCCAACGGAGGAATTTCAGCTGGGTCGATTTCTGCACTTCCTACAGTCAGGGGTGACTATGGGCCTCAACTTGGGTTCCATTAAGGTCCAGATTTTGGCTCTGTCGATTTTCTTCCAAAACGAACTGGCTTCACTGCCTGAAGTTCAGACTTTTGTTAAAGGAGTGCTGCATATTCAGCCCCCTTTTGTGCCTCCAGTGGCACCTTGGGATCTCAACGTGGTGTTGGATTTCCTAAAGTCGCATTGGTTGAGCCACTTAAAACCGTGGAGCAAAAATATCTCACGCGGAAAGTGGTCATGCTGTTGGCCTTGGCTTCGGCCAGGCGTGTATCAGAATTGGCGGCTTTGTCATGTAAAAGCCCTTATCTGATTTTTCATATGGATAGGGCGGAATTGAGGACTCGTTCCCAATTTCTTCCTAAGGTGGTATCGGCGTTTCATTTGAACCAACCTATTGTGGTGCCTGCGGCTACTCGGAACTTGGAGGATTCCAAGTTGCTGGACGTAGTCAGGGCCCTGAAAATCTATGTTTCCAGGATGGCTAGAGTCAGGAAAACTGACTCGCTATTTATCCTGTATGCAACCAACAAGCTGGGTGCTCCTGCTTCAAAGCAGACTATTGCTCGCTGGATCTATAGCACGATTCAACTTGCACTTTCTGCGGCTGGACTGCCGCATCCTAAATCAGTAAAAGCCCATTCCACGAGGAAGGTGGGCTCTTCTTGGGCGGCTGCCCGAGGGGTCTCGGCTTTACAGCTTTGCCGAGCTGCTACTTGGTCGGGTTCAAACACATTTGCAAAATTCTACAAGTTTGATACCCTGGCTGAGGAGGACCTTGAGTTTGCTCATTCGGTGCTGCAGAGTCATCCGCACTCTCCCGCCCGTTTGGGAGCTTTGGTATAATCCCCATGGTCCTTACGGAGTTCCCAGCATCCACTAGGACGTCAGAGAAAATAAGAATTTACTCACCGGTAATTCTATTTCTCGCAGTCCGTAGTGGATGCTGGGCGCCTATCCCAAGTGCGGATTGTCTGCAATACTTGTATATAGTTATTGCCTAACTAAAGGGTTATTGTTATGAGCCATCTTTTCGTGAAGCTCAGTTGTTATTCATACTGTTAACTGGGTATAGTATCACGAGTTGTACGGTGTGATTGGTGTGGCTGGTATGAGTCTTACCCGGGATTCCAAATCCTTTCCTTATTGTGTCAGCTCTTCCGGGCACAGTTTCCCTAACTGAGGTCTGGAGGAGGGGCATAGAGGGAGGAGCCAGTGCACACCAGATAGTACCTAATCTTTCTTTTAGAGTGCCCAGTCTCCTGCGGAGCCCGCTATTCCCCATGGTCCTTACGGAGTTCCCAGCATCCACTACGGACTACGAGAAATAGAGTTACCGGTGAGTAAATTCTTATTTAGTGCACCGTGTCCTCTTGCATGGCTTGCTTTGCTCACCATGCTTCAGGCACGGTGCCTCGCACCGCTGCACTGTGCACAGGTTACTATTTCCAGTCGTAATATAGACCAGATGCCTCGCACACTTGCACGGCGGAAATACACTCTTCCCTTCCCCCTACCCCCGTAGGCGGTGACCATCTTCACGCAGGAGAGCAAAATTAGCAGCCTAGCGATCAGATCTGAATGACCCTCGAGGTTTCCGACTGACGTTTCAGATTGTATTGAAATTTAGTGTTTTAATTGATGCCTTGGGTGTGAGGATAATTTAAAAAATAGAGCCTTCTGCCAGTTCCAACCCATCAAATAGTACCATCCATCTAGAGCTGCAGCACAAATGGTCATGATCTGTAGTAAGTGTTCTTAAAATATGTGAAAGATACAAAATGATCTTAAAAGTTTTAAGTATTTTAGTGTTAACATAAATTACTATATCATAGTACATAATCTGCATCAAAGGGATTGTTTAAATTAAAAGTAATGAACAGGCCTAGATGGGAACCTGCATCCAGAATGGGTGCACCATCCCGGCGCCGGAATACTGACAGCCGGGATCCCAAACGATAACGGATTATGTCGAAAGTAACGTAAGCGGGGGGGGGGGGGGGGGGGGTTACGCTGCAGGGGGGATTAGGTTTAGGCAACTATGGGTGCTGGGTAGGCAACAAAGGGGGTGTTTAGGGCTAGGCTTCGGAGAGGGGGGGGAACACCCCTTACTAACTCCTGTTGGCATCGGTATTACTACTGCCGGGATCCCGTACCGGCAAATCCTACTGATCCTGTATACTTACCCTCCCCCAATGGCACCCTAACCCTACCTTCTAGACAACTGTGGTAAAGGGTTCTCGCCAGTGGCTATGGCGAAAATGTACAAGGAGGAAGGTGAAATTCTAGTTAGTCGTCCATTGTCCATGATCCCCAAAATGGACAATGTTTTGTTAACTTCCCTGATTATATGATGTGACCGCCTACTACTTTCTGTCTCGTATTGATGCTTTGTTGTGTTGCCTGGAACACAGTCTGTTTCCACTCTTGACCTGAATAAAGGCAATTGGAAGATACAGCTCACCCCAGAGGCTAATCAATGGTTGGCATTCATCAACATAGATTGTATGAGATTATGGTCATACTATTAGAGATCAGGACTACAGAAGTGATTGGTAAATCTGCAGATTTATGTCAGTGACATGCGTCAGGTGGGCCACTTGACTGCATGGTCCTGTTGTGGACCTGTCAATTATCTGGCTTAACCATTTGCACTTATCTTGGGAGCACCAGCACTTTACACCGTGCAATGGAGGGGACAATCATTCTGCATGGACTAGTACCTGCTACAGAACCCTGTATTCACTGGTATGGTCTGGTAGTATAACATAATAACTAGACAGTTCTCCCTAATTATTGTGTCAGCTACCAAGTGTATTAAGATTTATCCAGGAATGGACATTGCTATCTGATATGCAGCTACAGGAATTAGTCCAATACAGCATATGTTTGGGGGTCAATAGGGCCTGCATTATGATACATTTTTCTTTTTAATATGTATTTTTATGCAAATGTATGTGTTTTCTTTTCTAGCAATTATTCTATTTTCTTAAATTTATATGCGATACTATCTTTGAATTGTCCTCACTAGTGCTGTTCTTTTTACTAGTTACCAGCCCTTCAAAATGCCGGAATAACATAACAGTAATGTTTGTACCAATGGCTATGTACACCCGAACAGAGCAAATTTGAATTGCACAGTCAGGTGCCATCTAGTGGCACGCAAACACTTGAATCCCTCCCAAAGAGGTGAGGAGCAGCTTAGCCTTTTATTGGGCAGTGTGGATTGTGTAATAGTTAGCATTGCTGCCTCACAGCACAGAGGTTTGTATATTCTCCCCAAGCTTGCGTGGGTTTCCTCCCACAGTCCAAAAATATACTGGTAGGTTAATTGGCTCTCAACAAAAATTAACCCTATTGTGTGTGCGTGTATGTGTGGTAGGGAAAAAGAAAGTTATGGTAAAACTTTCCTTGTTAACTTTCTTTGCAGTCAGTGGGATCCACATGGTTAACTTTGGGTATGGCTGGTGGAGACCAGGACTGGCACCGAACAATAAAGCTTTGAGAGACTCCCATGATGCACTGGGCTTCTCTAGTCCCATGCTCAGGCACTTCCGTTTTAGTTAATGAGCCCAAAGCAGGCGCTGGAGAGAGGAGAGAAGGAAGATTTGTACACAAGAAATCACTCATATAGAAGAGGAGGGAACTGATAACTGTAAAGGCAACCCATTGAAGCTACTGTATGTGCATCAGGGTGGGCACCCTGTGGATCCCATGGACCTTTCTCTTGCTCTTTGGGGTCCGTGGTCTCCACAGGGTTAACCTTGTTGATGTCCCAAAGCAGATGTAATAGGGAGGGAACTCTTCTAAGCTGAAAGGAGGACATTGAAGCAAAAGGTTGCATCCTGAGAGGCAAACTTATCAAAGGCATAGAACCTAAGACATGTGGGTAGAAGACCACGTAACAGCCTTGCATAATTGTTCCGCAGGTGCTCCACAGTGTGCTGCTCACGAAGGGCCCACAGAGCGAGTAGAGTGAGCAGAGACTGTACTTGGAACAGAAAGATAAGCCTGTGAGATGGTCATGCGGAGCCAATGTTTTCTTATTGGTAGGACAGCCCCACTTGTGGAATCCATAGAGGATGAATAAGGTATCAATTTTCCTAATAGAACTAGTGCGGTCCACTTAGATCCTGAGAGCACGGACCACATCCAACAAGGCTTCCTCTTGAGAAAGACCAGACTCCTGGAAGGCCAGTGCTACAATTGGTTCATTGATATGGAATTTAGACACTACCTCAGGTAGATATCCAGGTTTGATCCGAAGGACCACCTGGTCATGGTGGAATATTAAAAAGAAGTGACGGGAAAGAGTTCCCAAGACGGAGACTCTTTGGGCTGAAACTACAGCCAGCAGAAAGAGTTTTAGTGGTGGGCCACTTAAAGTCTACAGTTTCCAAAAGTTTGTTGTAAGGCCAGAACCAAGGACAGATCCCACGGAGTGACTGGAATAATTAATTAATGAATGGAGGCTGTATTCGGAGTACCCCCTGGAGGAAGGTACACACATCCGACAAGGGAGCAAGTCTCTTTTGCAACCAGATGGATAAAGGTGAGACCTATACCTTAAAAAAAAAAAACAGGCAGAGACCCAGGGCTAGGCCCGCCTGTAAAAAGGCTAATAGTTGAGGGATCTTGTGCGCTTCAGGGTCATAGTGACGGCCAAATGGCGTTTGGGCTATGCTGGAGCTACATGTATGATTGTGCCGCTGTACTTGATCTTCCATAGAACTCTGGAAGGAACTAGAACTCTGGAAGGAAGAGACACTGGAGGGAAGAGAGAGGCCAGATGGAAGGCCCATGGGAATGTGAGTGCATCCACGAAGCTTGCTCCCAGATCTCATTTCCTGGCCCTGTACACTGGAACCTTGTGATTGTGTCTGGAGGCCATGAGATTGACTTCTGGAAGACTCAATTTCTGTACCAGATCTGAAAGACCTTTCAGTGTAGAGACCATTCTCCGGCAAGACCATTCTCCGGCGTGAATATCCTGTACACTGAGAGAGTCCACTTCCGAGGTGAGGAATCCTGGAATAAATATTGTGGAGATGGCTGGAAGATGGAGTTCTGCCCAGATGAGAATCCAAGATACCTCTTGCATCGCTGCCACACTGTGAGTGCCACCCTGTCGATTTATATAGGCCACTGCAGTGGTGTCTGACTGGATCTGCGACGGTAACCCATTCCATATGTTTTAGGTGTTGCAAAGGCCTGGAGTGAAATTAGGTGAATTCCACCATGTTGAAGACTGATACCATGGAGCCCAGGGTATGCACTGGCGAATAGAGACCCGTATACTGTGAAATAGGTTGCAGATGCACAACTGCAGTGTTGCAATCTTGTCCTTGGGAAGGAAGATGCATTGTACATTGGCTTCCAGTAGTGCTCTTAGGTGCAGCATCCTCTGAGATGGAATGAGCGAGGACTTGGCCCAGTAGATTATCCATCCATTGTTCTGGAGGGATGACAGTCAGCCGCTGATGACATTCCAGCACCACTGGAGACTGCCCCAGAAAAAGGTAGTATTTGAATTCCCTGTCATCGGAGATGTGCCGTCATCACCGCCATGGGAGATGTAGACAGTCCGAAGGGGAGGGCCTGGAATTGGAAATGCTGTCGTAGGACAGCAAAGCATAGGTACTGTTGATGACTGTGCTGTAGGTACATGGAGGTATGCATCCAGTATATCCAGAGAGACCATATAGTCCCCAGGTCGCATAGCCAGGACAGTGGAATGGAGTGTCTCCATACGGAACTTGGGGACTGTGAGGTACTTGTTCAGTCATTTTAGATTCATGATGAGACCTTGCAACCCATTTGGTTTCTGAACCAAAAAGTATAGAATAGAATCCTTGACCCTGTTGAGGCCGTGAAACAGGTATAATGACCCCCGATTGTAGTAAGGAGTCTATAACTCCTTCCTGTGCCTTGCCTGGGTCTGTTGATGGGGTAGTAGGGAAGTATTGTTTGTGAGGACGCTTCAGGAAGCAAAGATCATACCCGTGAGAGCACCACTTTTTGGACCTAGGCATCAGTTATGATTTGGGCCATGTGTGGCTGGACTGAAGAAGTCAGCCTTCCAGGGAGAGGCCTGCCCCATCAGGCTGAGGGACATCTAGCATCCCAAGCCTGTTTTGGTTTGGATGTGTTGATGGTGCAAGACACTCGTGTAAAGGTCTGACCTTTGGTCTTGCCCTGCGGACGAAAGGATGAAGTTTGAGGCTGCACTGAGGATGCTGATAGTAGGCAAGCTGTCTTGGAAGTTGCCAGTTTCTTAACAATCTTGTGCAGTTCTGGTTCAAACAGGAGCTCTCCTGTGTACAGTAGGGTTTCCATGGCCTTCTTGGTGTCAGAATCTGCCTTCCACGACCGAGGCCACACAATACGGCAAGCCGCAAAGAAAACAGCTGAAGCCTTAGATTGATAACAAATCAGTGTCCAAAGCTGCCTCACCAATGTAGTAAGCTGCATCTCTGATATTAGCAAGCAGACACTATTGGTCCTTAGTGGGATCAGACATTAAACTATGTTCAAAGTTGTCAGCCCAAGTCTCTTTTTCCTTAGCCACCCAGGCTGTATCCGTGACCGGTCTGGCTGTCGCCCTGTAAGGGAGTACCGAGACTTGAGACACACATCCAGTTGTCTATCCGGAATTTCCTTAAGAATGGATGCAGTAAATTTCTTAGTAGGTGTTTTCCATGCCTTGTTCATAGCTTCAGAGAAGTGGGCCAAGTGTGTAAACTCAGCACTACCTTCTGCCGTTTGCGCAGAGGATCTTTAGTGGCTGGTTCACATTTTCCAGCGGAAGTGAGAAGTTGACTGTCCTAATTAATGCAGCCACATTAAATTTAGGTGGGGCTTCCTCATCCCGAGGAGGATTCTGCAGCTGGAATCTCTGCATGATCAGCAGTAAGGGGATATACACACGGGGTGACTTGTGCTGTGTGCTAAGTGATCTAGATTAGCACAGATCGCTATACACACAGCGATGTGTGCTGAGCGATCTGTGCTAACCAATGTTCTTTATGCACATGCTAGGTGATCTAACTATATCTTGCCTGCATGTGCTAAAGATCTGAATGGGCGATGATGACACGTGGGACTGCACATCGCCATCACTATGGGGTGTACACATGGAGCAATCCGTGCTTAATTTCTAAGTAATCTAGACAAATTGTTTACAAAATAGGCAAAACTTGCCCTGTGTGTATGCCCCATAACTGATGATGCTTCTGAAGCCGAGAGGGGAGTAAACTGTGAGAAGGTACAGTACGTTTAGTTGTAGTGGGTGTAGGCAGTGTGCAGGATCAGTGTACAATGTCATAAAACTCTGCACAGGAACCAGCCAAACTCTGTAGAATTAATCCAACCAAATAGGAAGGATGAGTGGGGCTGCAATTGCCTGATAAACAGGTTGTAATGATTGTTGGAACCCCATAGGGGGAGTCAGTGGGGGCTGCAGTGGTTGTGGTATACCCGTATGTGGAGCCACATGTGGGGTAGCAATATGGTCAGCAGCGTAGTGAGAAATGCCCATGGGGGTTCCTGCACAAGTGCCGGGGGGAGGGCTGAAGTGCTGGGAGGCACAAGACAGGCTGTGCACTGACCATCCTGTGACACATCCTGAGATGAAACCTCCATGTTACAGGTTTTACATGCTACCAGAGTAGGTGCCCCTGTCTGCCTGCTCTTACTTTTGTTAGACATAGCAGTAAGTAGTGTACACACACAAAATGGCAATGGGGGTCATACCGAGTTGATCGCTAGCTGGCGTTGTTTGCAGGGCAGCGATCAGGCTAAATATCGGCATTTCTGCGCATGCGTATGCACCGCAATGCGCAGGCGTGTCGTACGGGTACAATGAGCATCATGGGTTTGCACAGAGTCTAAGGAAGATTCCAATCGCACGGCCGAACACAGGAAGACTGACATGAAGTGGCTGTTTCTGGGTGGCAACTGACCGTTTTCAGGGAGTGCTTGGATAAACGCAGGCGTGTCTGGAAAAACGCAGACGTGGCTGGGCGGGTGTGTGACGTCAAAAGCCGTCCCTCCGTCGTTAGAAGCAACGCACACGAAGAGTAACTACAGGGCTGGTCTTGTTTTGCACAAAAATATTTCTCATACGTCCTAGAGGATGCTGGGGTCCACTTCAGTACCATGGGGTATAGACTGTTCCACAGGAGCCATGGGCACTTTAAGACTTTTCAAGGGTGTGAACTGGCTCCTCCCTCTATGCCCCTGCTCCAGACCTCAGTTTTAGGAAAGTGCCCAGGCAGACTGGATGCACTCCAGAGAAGCTCTACTGAGTTTCTCTGAAAAGACTTATGTTAGTTTTTTTATTATCAGGGAGAACAGCTGGCAACAGTCTCCCTTGTCACAACTGAGGGCTGGTGCTGACCTCAGTTGTAGGTGCTGAGGTATATGTGTACCTGGGAGGCAGTACAGGGTTCTTGGACATGCAGGGAACCTTTAGAACAAATGCCCGAAGGCGTGACCACGACAACAAGGGAAAGTTCAAAGGTTTTATTAAACACAGTTCAGAGGAATACTGATGACTTGGTACTGGTAATAGGAAACACAGTTCAGAGAAATACTTGGGATCAAAGACGGAACACCGATGGTGACTTGGAATCGATGACGGAACACCGATAGTTACTTTGGGATCGTTGGTAAGCTTTGAGTGAAGCTGGGGTTCGCAGATAGAAATGCACTATTGTACTTAGAAGCACAGGTGAAGCATGAAGTGATGCTGGGGATCGCTGGAGAATGGCTGTTGGGAAGCCGGAGTTCAGACACAGGTGAATCAGGGTAGACTGTAGAGGGTTAATCACTGGAGTGTCGGGTTACACTGCAGAGTATAATCACCAGGGAGTCACTGAAGACAATTGAAGCACTGACATCTTTCCACCCCAGGAACAAGATATTTATACCAGCTGGGAAACAGGGATTGGCTGGCTGATTAACCAGAGTGCAGCTGCTGGGTAATCAGGCTGAGAGCAGAGTGCAGCTGATAGGCTGAAAGATATCATGTGATTAGGAAAACATGGCTGCGCCCATGTTAGCTTTTGGAGGGAAAGATTGTTTGTAACTTGCATGTGAGCTTTAACCATGAAGCTGCCAGAATCACAGTAAAGAGATTTGAGACAATGAGATGCAGCGTGCTGCACACAGACAGTGCAGATGGAATCCAGGCTTGGAACACTGAGACAGTCTCAGGAGGCATTTGGAAGGTAAATACTGATAAGGAATTACCTAGATCGTGACAGCACCCCCTCCTTTAGGAGTGGCCCCAGGACACTTCTTATAAATTCTTTACCTGAACAAATGGAAGAATCTAGATTGAATCCTGATGAACTTGAACTGGCTGGGACCAGAGGAGACTGTACCGGACCTATGGACGAGACCAAATTAAGTCCAGACAAACTTGAACCGGCTGAGACCGGCGGAGACTTTGGGCCGACGGATAGGACAGGATTGAGTTTGGAGACCGTTGAATCAGCTGGAACTGAAAGAGTCAGAATCCGGTTATAACCGGAATGAGTGGTATCTGAGTGTTCAGTTAGACCATCCTGGACCTGGTCCATGCTGGATGCCAACAGGGTGGTGCTCTCTGAAGACGGCAAACAGGAGTTCATAACTGCATCTGTAGCACAAAAAAATCCATCTGGGAACTTGGCTCTGGATACTTCCCTTGGGGCTGAAACTTTGGTGACCCCTCCTGGGGTTGATGAATCAGACACCTCTCTCAGGGTTGTTTTCTCCAGCACCCCTCCTGGGGTTGACAGATCAGAAACTCCTTTTTGAGAAGACTCATATGCCCCTACTAGAGCTTGAACATTGGATACCCCTCCTGGGGTTGCAGAAACGAACGCCCCTTCCTGGGCTGTAGACACAGACGCCCCTTCCTGGGCTGTAGACACAGACGCCCCTTCCTGGGCTGTAGACACAGACGCCCCTTCCTGGGCTGTAGACACAGACGCCCCTTCTTGGGCTGTAGACACAGACGCCCCTTCTTGGGCTGAGTAAAGAGTGTCATCATTCCAGGAAAGTTCAGACGCTAGGATCTGGAACTGTACCAGACATTGACCGACTGTTTGTGTCCCCTGACGTAGCCGGAGGATATCAGAGGAGGCAGAGGTCACACGACCTGGTTCATCAAAGATGCACCTGAAGGTTGCCATGAAATCTGCATATGAAGAGAGCAGGGCATCAGACTTCTCCCATAGAGGTGATACCCAATCGAGGGCGGAGCCACTGAGGAGGGAGATGATGTAAGCAACCTTGGTGTGGTCAGTTGGGAAACTGCCAGGCTGTAACTCAAAATATATCTCACACTGATTTAGGAAACCCAGACAGGCTTTTGGGGAACCATCAAACTTGGCAGGTGTCGGTAAATGGAGACAAGGAGCAGAAACGGGAATGGTGGGTGGGGATACCACCAAAGGTACTGCAGTCGGCACACTGGACGCCCCTGAACCACGGAGGGTTACTTGTATTCCATCCAGCCGAGAGGAGAGGTCCTGGAGACAGCGAATCACATGGCCCCGTGTAGCCCCCTGACGTTCAAGGCAGGCTGCAAGTTCTTGCATCGGCCTGGTCGCTTGGACCTGGTCTCCGGCCGGATCCATTAGGTCAGTGCTTACTGTTACAACTGAGGGCTGGTGCTGACCAGGGGGAAGCCTCAGTTGTAGGTGCTGAGGTATATGTGTACCTGGGAGGCAGTACAGGGTTCTTGGACATGCAGGGAACCTTTAGAACAAATGCCCGAAGGCGTGACCACGACAACAAGGGAAAGTTCAAAGGTTTTATTAAACACAGTTCAGAGGAATACTGATGACTTGGTACTGGTAATAGGAAACACAGTTCAGAGAAATACTTGGGATCAAAGACGGAACACCGATGGTGACTTGGAATCGATGACGGAACACCGATAGTTACTTTGGGATCGTTGGTAAGCTTTGAGTGAAGCTGGGGTTCGCAGATAGAAATGCACTATTGTACTTAGAAGCACAGGTGAAGCATGAAGTGATGCTGGGGATCGCTGGAGAATGGCTGTTGGGAAGCCGGAGTTCAGACACAGGTGAATCAGGGTAGACTGTAGAGCGTTAATCACTGGAGTGTCGGGTTACACTGCAGAGTATAATCACCAGGGAGTCACTGAAGACAATTGAAGCACTGACATCTTTCCACCCCAGGAACAAGATATTTATACCAGCTGGGAAACAGGGATTGGCTGGCTGATTAACCAGAGACCAGAGTGCAGCTGCTGGGTAATCAGGCTGAGAGCAGAGTGCAGCTGATAGGCTGAAAGGTATCATGTGATTAGGAAAACATGGCTGCGCCAATGTTAGCTTTTGGAGGGAAAGATTGTTTGTAACTTGCATGTGAGCTTTAACCATGAAGCTGCCAGAATCACAGTAAACAGATCTGAGACAATGAGATGCAGCGTGCTGCACACAGACAGTGCAGATGGAATCCAGGCTTGGAACACTGGGACAGTCTCAGGAGGCATTTGGAAGGTAAATACTGATAAGGAATTACCTAGATCGTGACATCCCTGCTTTGTGGGACTGAGGGGGTAGAAGTAGGAACCAACTTCCTAAAGAGTTTCATGGCTCTGCTTCTGGCTGACAGGACACCATTAGCTCCTGAAGGGAACTGAACGCTAGCTGTGCCTAGGTGCTCACTCCCACAGCACGCCGTCACCCCCCTCACAGAGCCAGAAGTCAGAAGACAGGTGAGTGTTAGAAGACAGATCTTCAATCAAGAAAGTGACGGCTAAAGGTACCACGCGGCTGGCGGGAGCGCAGCGCGCCATGTTGCCCACCCATACACAGGCACTGCAGAGCGCGGGGGGGCGCCCTGGGCAGCATGAAACCTATGGAAATTGGCATAAATAAGGGGCATAAGTTGCTGAGGCTCAGTCCTACCCATGCCAGTATAAAAAATTACCTCATAAAAGCTGAGGAGAACACACCATTGAAGAGTGGAGCTTCCTCCTCAGTCAGCCAGCACACTGCTCAGCTGCATTTTCTCTCCTCAGGCTGCAGAGACAACGCTGGTCCTCCACTACTGAACAAGTATCAGGGTGCAAAACGGGGTGCCACAGTGAATTTGGTGCTATATAATTGTATGATTAACATTATAAAAGCGCTGAATGTCAGTGGGCATTTTGTGTTCACAGACATTGTGTTACTGGCGCTGGGTTGTGAACTGGCAAATCCTATCTGTGTCCCTCTGACCGATTTTACTGTGGGTCTGTCTCTTATAAGTCCCGGAGTGTCTGTGGTGTGGTTGTACACGTGTGTGACATGTCTGTGGTAGGGAACTCTGTGGAGACATGTTAGGGACACAGAGGTGTAATATGACACCGAGAGCCTGACTGGGTGAAAGGTTACATGATAGTGTGAATCATATCAGTAAGAGGTTGGACTGAATCTCTTACAGAAAATGAAAATAATCTGTTGAAGATGTGATTTTTTTTAATAGTTCTGCCTTTCATCCACAGGGACCTTTCTGGGTCACATACAAATTTGCACAAGTAGTACAAACTGATACCAACACGGACTCTGATTCCTGTGTCGACACTAGTGATTCCAGGGGAATAGGTCCTAAGTTAGCAAAAAAGCATTCAAAACATGTTTTAGCTATAAAGGAGGTGTTAGAAGTTACGAAGCCCCCTCTTTTACCACAAGGAGAGGGTTTACTTTACTAAAGAAGTAATGTAATTTTCCCTACACCTCAGGTCTGATTTAACCTGAAAATAAATTTCAGATTCCCAAAAGGAATTCAGGCAGCTTACCTTTTTCCAAAAAAGGTGGGAGTCACCCCGCATTTTAGACAGGGCCCTGTCATAAAAGAGAAAAGGTGTTTCTCCCTGCGCCTGGAATGGCTTCACTTAAGTAGCCGACAGACCGCAAGTGAGTGAGGTGATCTATTGATGTGGCCAATGGGACACTACTCATTGTCTGTGAGTGGGTGAGTAGTGCTATTGAAAAGTGGTCAGAAAACTTGTCATTAGACATTGACACAATAGATGGAGACGAGATACTCCTAACGTTAGGTCATATCAAAGACGCTGCTGCGTACATACTAGAAACCATGAAATATATTGGTTTCTTGGGATCAAGAATCGCTACCATGGCAGTATCGGCTCGGAGGGCGTTATGGATTCGCCAGTGGAATGCTGATGCAGATTCCAAAAGAAATATGGAGGCTCTCTCGTATAAAGGTGAGGCCTTGTTTGGTGATGGGCTGGATGCGTTAGTCTCTGCAGCTACCGCAGGTAAGTCGGCATTCTTGCCTTATGCTCCTACACCGGCGAAAAAGACACCTCACTCACATACAGTTCTTTCGGCCCAACAAATACAAAAAGGCCAAAGGTCTCCCCTTTTTTGCAGGTAGGGGAAGGGGAAAGGAAAGAAATCTGCAGCGTCTCCCGGATCGCAGGAGCAGAAGCCCACCCCTGCTTCTGCCAAATCTGTAGCATAACGCTGGGGCTCCCTTGCGGGAGTCCGCTCGGGTGGGAGCACGTCTGAAACTTTTCAGCCAAATCTGGATTCAATCTGGCCTGGACCAATGGGTCTTACAAATAGTGTCCCATGGGTACAAACTAGAGTTTCAAGACGTCCCCCCATATCGATTTTTCAAATCGACCTTGCCAGCTTCTCTTCCGAGAAGAGAGGCAGTAACAACGGCAATTCAAAAATTATGTCAGCATCAGGTCATTGTCCTGGTACCCTTGGCACATTAAGGAGAAGGTTTTTTATTCAAGCCTCTTCGTAGTTCCGAAGCTGGACGACTCGGTCAGACCGATTTTAAACCTGAAAAATCTGAATCTCTATCTGAAAAGGTTCAAAGTTCAAGATGGAATCCCTGAGGTTAGTGATTTCCAGTCTGGAAGAGGGGGACTTCATGGTGTCAGTAGACATAAAAGATGCTTACTTGCATGTTCCCATTTATCCTCACCAAGCTTATCTGAGATTCGCAGTACAGGATTGCCATTACCAGTTTCAGACGTTGCCTTTCAGACTCTCCACGGCACCGAGGGTATTCACCAAGGTGATGGCGGAGATGATGGTCCTCCTTTGTTAAAAAGGAGTCAATATAAATCGTAATCTGGACGATCTCCTGATAAAAGCGAGATCCAGGGAACAGTTGGTGCAGAACATCGCACTCTCCCTGTCAATACTCCAACAACACGGTTGGATCATGAATTTTCCAAAGTCGCAGTTGGAACCGTTGACAAGATTGCCTTTTTAGGGATGATTCTGAACACAGAAGTACGGAGAGTATTTCTTCCAGTGGAAAAGGCTCTGTAAATCCAGAAAATGGCCAAACAAATATTGAAACCAACAAGTGTGTCGATCCATCAATGCATTCGGCTGTTGGGGAAAATGGTAGCGGCCTACGAGGCCATACAGTTTGGCCGATTTCATGCTAGAGTATTCCAGTGGGACCTGTTGGACAAGTGGTCCGGATCCCACCTACACATTAACCTGAAAATAATCCTGTCCCCCAAAGCCAGGATTTCGCTCCTGTGGTGGCTACACAGTTCTCACCTACTAGAGGGACGCAGGTTTGGGATTCACGACTGGGTCCTAATAACCACGGATGCAAGTCTCCGAGGCTAGAGAGCTGTCACACAGGGGTAAAGCTTCCAAGGAAAATGGTCAAGTCAGGAAGCCTGCCTTCACATAAACGTTCTGGAATTGAGAGCCATTTACAACGGCCTTCTACAAGCGGTACATCTTCTTCAAGATCCCGTGCAGATCCAGTCGGACAATGTAACAGCAGTCGCGTACATAAACAGGCAAGGCGGAATGAAAAGCAGAGCGGCAATGGCAGAGGTGACAAGGATTCTCCTCTGGGTAGAAAGACATGTTAGAGCTCTGTCAGCAATTTTCATTCCGGGAGTGGACAATTGGGAAGCAGACTTCCTCAGCAGACATGATCTCCATCCAGGAGAGTGGTGCCTCCACCAAGAAGTCTTCGCAGAGGTGACAAGTCTTTGGGGAGTTCCTCAAGTTGACATGATGGCATCTCGTCTAAACAAGAAGCTTCAGAGATATTGTTCCAGGTCGAGAGACCCTCAAGCAATAGCAGTGGATGCACTGGTGACTCAGTGGGTGTTTCGGTCGGTATATGTTTTCCCTCCACTTCCACTGATTCCAAAAGTTCTCAAAATAATAATAAAGAACAAGAGTTTGAGCAATCTTCATTGCCCCAGACTGGCCAAGGAGGGCTTGGTATCCAGATCTTCAGGAGTTGCTCATAGAAGATCCTCGGCCTCTTCCTCCTCGAGAGGACCTACTACAGCAGGGGCCGTGTGTGTATCAATACTTACCGCGGCTACGTTTGACGGCATGGCTGTTGAGCGTCGGATCCTAGCCCGAAAGGGTATTCCCAAGGAAGTCATCCCCACTCTTATTCGGGCCAGAAAAGGAGTAACGGCTAAACATTACCACCGTATTTGGAGAAAATGTGTGTCTTGGTGTGAATCCAAGAAGGCTCCTACGGAAGAGTTTGAGTTGGGACGTTTTCTCCATTTTCTGCAGGAGATTGGGGTCAATCAAGGTCCAGATTTTGGCCTTATCAGTTTTCTTTCAAAAACAATTGGCCTCCTTTCCAGAAGTTCAGACGTTCGTGAAAGGGGTTCTGCACATCCAGCCTCCATTTGTGCCTCCAGTGGCACCATGGGACCTTAATGTGGTGTTGCAGTTCCTTCAATCAGATTGGTTTGAACCTCTGCAGGAGATAGAATTGAAGTTTCTGACTTGGAAAGTGGTGATGCTTTTGGCCTTGGCATCCGCAAGGCGGGTGTCGGAGTTGGGGGCACTTGTCTCACAAGAGCCCTTACCTGATTTTCCATGAAGATAGGGCAGAGTTAAGAACTCGTCAACAAGTTCTTCCAAAGGTGGTTTCGTCCTTCCACATAAACCATCCTATTGTGGTGCCAGTAGCTACTGACACTTTCACTGACTCACAGTCTCTAGATGTGGTTAGAGCTTTGAAGATTTATGTCGCAAAAACAGCTCGATTACGGAAAACAGAGGCTCTTGTTTGTCCAGTATGCTCCCAGCAAGATTGTGTGTTCTGCTTCTAAGCAGACTATTGCGCACTGGATCAGAGGGACAATTCAGCACGCTCATTCTACGGCAGGCTTGCCGGTACCGAAGTCGGTGAAGGCCCATTCTACTAGGAAAGTGGGCTCATCCTGGGCGGCTGCCTGGGGCGTCTCGGCTTTACAACTTTGCCGAGCAGCTACTTGGTCAGGGTCAAATACATTTGCTAAATTTTATAAGTTTGACACTTTGGCGGATGAGGACCTCAAGTTTAGTCAATCGGTGCTGCAGGGTCATAAGCACTCTCCCGCCCGTACTGGAGCTTTGGTATAACCCCATGGTACTGAAGTGGACCCCAGCATCCTCTAGGACGTAGGAGAAAATAGGATTTTAATACCTACCGGTAAATCCTTTTCTCCTAGTCCGTAGTGCGTACTTTACCTGCAGTTTGTTCTTTATAATTACACAAGTTGTGTTTTATTTGCTTTCAGCATGTTGCTGTAAATGGTTCATGCCTGTTGGCGTGTGTCATGTTGAATGCCATGTTGTGCGGCATGGTTGAGGTGTGAGCTGGTATGAATCTCACCATTAGTGTAAAAGTAAATCCTTTCCTCGTACTGTCCGTCTCCTCTGGGCACAGTTCCTATAACTGAGGTCTGGAGCAGGGGCATAGAGGGAGGAGCCAGTTCACACCCTTTAAAAGTCTTAAAGTGCCCATGGCTCCTGCGGAACCGTCTATACCCCATGGTACTGAAGTGGACCCCAGCATCCTCTACGGACTAGGAGAAAAGGATTTACCGGTAGGTATTAAAATCCTATTTTTGCAGGCGCTCTGCTGCACAAGCGTTCGCTTCTGCAAAGCGAAAATACACTTCCCAGTGGGCGGCGACAATGCATTTGCACGGCTGCTATAAACTGCTAGCGAGCGATCAACTCGGAATGACGAGTTGATCGCTAGCTGCCGTTGTTCGCTGCGTAGCGATCATTGAAAAAAGCGGCTATTCTGTGCATGCACCGCAATGCGCATGCGCATCGTACAGGTATGAAGTCCTTTGTGGTTTTGCACTGGTTCTAGCGACGATTCCAATCGCAAGGCCAAACGCAAGGAGATTGACAGGAAGAGGGCATTTGTGGGTGTCAACTGACCATTTTCTGGGAGTGGTTGGAAAAATGCAGGCGTGGCCGGGCGTTTGCTGGGAGGGTATCTGACGTCATTACCTTGTCACTCGTCGCAGCAATCATCACACAGGATAAGTAACTATAGGGCTGGTCTTGTTTTGCACAAAATGTGTTTGCAGGCGCTCTGCTGCACAGGCGTTCGCACTCCTGCAAAGCGAAAATACACTCCACCGTGGGCGGCGACTATGCGTTTGCACGTCTGCTAAAAACTGCTAGCGAGCGTTCAACTCGGAATGACCCCCAATGTGCACACATAATATACAGTAAAGTGTGGCAAATTTTACCCGAAACACCAGTTTTCAAGGGTTATTGAGAGAGAGAAAATGGAAAGCAATAAACATGTACAGTGAATGGATCTGAAAACATGCAGCAGCACTAGCATAAATCGCATACAATGCAGAATATTCAATTTAACTGCAAAGGGCATTGATATCAACTAATCTGCTCTCTGGAAGAGGCTGGTATTATAATCTGGTATGTGGTAAAGGTATACAAGGAGATTCAGCCCACTGCTTCTGGAGACTGGCAGAGCTCAGATATGGCAGCCCAGCATCTCTATGTGAAGGAGAATGAGGGAGGAGCAGCCCTGGGCTGGGGAAGCGCTGGCCTCCCCTATGCTGAATGTCACCACTGGTTCTCCTGGCCAGCAATGGTCCCCAGCACCAGTGTACATTATAGCCCTGGTGGTCTGGTGTGGCCACTGGAACACTTCATGGTCTAGGAGCACATCAGAACCTCTGACGGTATATGGACTGTGCTACCTGTCCCCCAGCATTATCCAGTTGCAGTCCTGGGTGCCTTTGCTAGTGGACGGTGTTGCCAGGGGTCCTGACGAAATCACCTACCCAGTCATGATGTCGTGGCATGGTGGGGGTGTTTGAGCATCAGCACTGGCATCCTGTGGACTGAAAAGGGGAAAAAAAACTTGGGCTGCAAAGTGCTGTGGAATGTGTATGCTATATAAATTTCTGGTAATAATAATATAGGATATATTGCAGTTTTACTGTGGAAATACTGTCCTACCTTTAGCAGCTGCTATTTTGAAAACAATCCTTTGTTGCACTCAGTCACTTATACTACTTTTAACTCTTTGAAGAAACAAGTGTTGGAAGGTTTTGATCAGGTTTATTTTGATGACATTGCCATTTTCAGACATGTACAAGTCATCTACAACATGTAGGGTGTTTACTGGGGCAATCCCGTTCCATATTAAGATAACAGCGGTACAGTGCCTGGGGCCCTGTCGGAAGAGGACAGGTTAAGCCAGAACCAGGAAATCTGGAACTGTCCTCTGAACCAGAGATAAATACTGGCATTCCTTGGGGCAAGCAAGTGTTACAGGATTATATTTGTGGCGGAACGCTACGGAACACCGTTCCTGAAGTTCATATGAATATTTACGTCATAAGGAACAGCGTTCTGGAACCTCATAATAAGTATAGCGCCTTTAAAAAAATGTACATTAAAAGCACAGGACAGCATAACTTGCAGTGGAGGAAGTGACGCCTGTCGCCTGCCTTCCCCAACACACCATGGCATGGCTACTTGCTGCTCTTGCAGCAGCCATCTTGTGGAATCTGTCCGGCTGCTCTGGGTCCTGATTTCTGAAAGAAACTTGTCAGGACCCTGAGCAGCTAGCCATATGCCGCAAGACTGCAGCCCGCCCTCACACTTCTGCTGGCCTGTTTGGCCAGTGTTACACACAACCCCTAGACTCCTCAATAGTGAAACCTGCTTAGCAGACAGCTACACCTAGGCTGGTTGGGTGTGTCAGGGCTAGGGCAGGTGGTCAGGAGTTACGACCCTGAGCAGCCAGACAGATTCCTCGCTGATAGAAATGTCAATCATCCTTGTTGGGGGTCTCCTCTGTCTAATCGGCTCGCCCCCTATTTCCCTGCTTCATGATGAGAGATCCTTTCTTGGGTGGCTAGCTTGTTTGTGAGTCAGAAAGACAGTAAATAATAAGCTGAATTTATGCCAGCAAACTGAAAATCATCTAAGTAGCCTGCAGTAATTACTAAAAAAGACTACAGTCAGAGTTTATCAGGCAGCAAACAAAAAAAAACTTTTTTTTTATCAATTACCCCTCTTTTAGAGCGGAGGAGGCGGCCTGTACCGGTGAGCGTTGCTGGGGTCATTCTATGTATCTGGCACTGCTGGGAGCATACTGTGTATCTGACACTGCCAGGGGCATTCTGTGTTTTTTTTTTTTTGTGTGTGTTTTTTTTTAAAAGCTCCACTTACATCACCGCCCATCTTTGCCATGTCCACAGTTTCTGATCCTATTTTCCTACAAAAATTGCACTGGTTACAGAAAATTTGTCCCTGACTTTCCAGCTGGAGCCAAGCCTATGTTAGATCTCACTAAGTGACTTTGTAAGGTGGTGGAATATAAGGACCTGGCTTTCTAGTAATTATAAAATGCTGTGCTGAGTGTTCCAGTGTGGAAGGTGCCAAATTATATTAATGACTTGTACAAATTGATACAAAGCCAGCAGGTGCTTGAAAGGCAAGAACACTGAGGCTTATTTTAGCACAAAGACTACTGCCCTTGAAGGGTGTATCTATTTAGTTCTTCTACTCTAGTATCAGTCCAGTTGATACTATCCCTTGTCTCTCTCATCCCATACTTAATTAACATTAGTAATCCTCTCTCCACTATCTTTATATGGCAATTATTCCTATTCTAAAAAAATATATAATTGTGATCCAAGATTTCTAACAGATTACTGTCTCTCAATTTTCAAACCTTGAGCCACTCCAAGCTTCTTTCCTCACACAACCTACTGGATCCTCTTCGGGCAGACTTTAATTCCTTAAACTGGGGGTTCACACTAACAGATATATCACATAATTGACAGGGCAGTACATCTGTAGATCATCGGCAAGTGTGTACACCCGATATCTCTGTGTAGGGTTATCCATCAATGGTTGTCACGTGGTATCACGTATTGATGGTTACCCCTACTTTTGCATTGAGCGAGTTGCAGGACAATCAGGACCCAGGGGAGTGGCTTTACGGTATCAGGGGGCGGAGCTATGCTCCATGTCCCCGACAGCCTGGAGAGAAAAAATATATATAACTTTATCATCAACCCACTGACCAACATTACAATGCAGGATCTGACCACAGCTGGGCGGGCAAATTCAAATGCCTGCACAACAAGACTTTCCTCTTGCATCTAAACCTTCAAGCATTCCCTGCCAACTCTACTCTTTATTTACAGTTTCTTATATAGCGCAGCAAATTCCATTACAGTTTACAACTGGACACAATGATAAGACAAAACTGGGTAATAACAGTCAGAGGTAGGAAGGCCCTGCTTGCAAGCTTACAATCTATAGGGAAATAGGCATTGATACACAAGGATAGGTGCTAACTATTGCATAGTTGTCCACCAGATTGCACAGGTTCTTGGTGGGCTGCATGATATCACAACACAGCAATGATGAACCAGGGTCAGGAGGAAAGTAAAGAAAGAGAAAAGATGTGGAGGATATGTGTGGACTGTACAGTGGTGATATAATTGGATAGGAAAGCTTACGAAGGTAATGTGAGTGGTTCTGGGATTTGATAAGCTTGTCTGAATAGGTGAATTTTCAGGGAACGCTTGAAGGTTTGGAGACCAGAGGAGAGTCTTATTGTACGTGGTAGGGCATTCCACAGAGTGGGTGCAGCCTAAAGTAAGATCTGCAATTGTGTATGGGAGCAAGTAATGAGTGTGGATGAGAGACGTAGATCTTGTGAAGAACGAAGGGGACGGGTTGGGAGATATTTTGAGATGAGAAGATATGTATGTTGGTGCAGTATGGTTAATAACCTTGTGTGTAAGTAAAAGTATTTTATATTGAATACAGTAGAATACAGGTAACAAATGGAGGGACTGACATAGTGGGTCTGCAGACGATGAACGTCTAGCGAGCAAGATTAGCCTCGCAGCTGCATTCAGAATGGATTGTAATGGTGAGAGTTTCTTCTTGGGAAGACCAGTAAGAAGACTATTGCAATAAACTATGCGGGAGATAAGATAATTAGAGCATGGATTAGAGTTTTAGCAGTGTCTTGTGTAAGGTATGATCGTATTTTGGATATGTTTTTTTTTTTAGATGCATGTAACATGATTTTGAGACAGATTAAATGTGGGGAACAAAGGACAGTTCAGAGTCAAGGATGACACCTAGGCAGCGAGCTAGGGTTGATTGTAGAGTTCTCAACAGTGATAGAAATAACCGGTTGGTAACGGTTATTGGCCGGTGGAAATATAATTAACCCTGTTTTAGAAATATTAATATTGAGGTGGCGAGATGACATCCAATATGAAACAGCAGAGAGGCATTCAGTGACACAGCCCAATACAGATAGAGACAAATCAGGGGAGGATAGGTAGATTTGAGTATCATCTGCATACAGATGATACTGAAATCCAAAAGAGCTGATTAGTTTACCAAGAGATTAGGTATAGATTGAGAAAAGCAGAGGACCTAAGTCCGAGCCTTGCGGTACTCCAACTGAAAGAGATAGCGAAGAGGAGGTAAATTCAGAGAAACGGACACTGAAAGAGCGATTAGATAGGTAGGATAGGAACCAAGAGAGGGCCGTGTCCTGAAGACCTAGGGATTGCAGTGTTAGTATGAGAAGAGAGTGGTCAATAGTGTCAAAAGCAGCAGAGAGATCTAGAAGAATGAAAAGTGAGTAATGGCCTTTAGACTTCGCAGTGAACCAATCATTCACTAGTTTAGTCAGTGCTGTCTCTGTGGAGTGTTAGGAATGAAAGCCTGATTGATGTGGGTCCAATAAGTTGTATGAGTTAAGAAAGTGTGTGAAGCGAGTGTAAGAAAGTTTCTCGTATAGCTTGGAGAGGCAAGGGAGCTGAGAGATGGGATGGTAGTTTGAGAGAGAGGGTCAGAATTTTTTTTTTTTTCAGAATGCGAGTAATCACTGCATGCTTAAATAGTGAAGGGAAGATACCAGTAGAGAGATTACAAATGTTAGTTAAAGTTGGAATGAGCACAGGAGACAGCTTTACTTATTTGTGAGGGTATAGGATCAAGAAGAGAGGTAGTAGAGTAGCAGGATGAGGGGAGTGTTGCTACTTCATTTGTGGGATCAAATGAAGAGAAAGTGCCAGAGAGTTCAGGTAGGGAATTGAGTAGGTCACTGGTTGAGTAAGAGCATGTCATTTTATCTTGGATCTTATCAATCTTGTCCTTGAAGTAGGAAGCTAGATCTTGCGCACTGATAGTGACATCTAGGCCTACGTGGAGTGTGATGGATAGCTGGAGCCACTTCATCAAGGGCTATCTCTAGAGTCTGGTTCAGGTGTGATACAGCCATCTCAGGAGAAGTGAATGCAGAAATAGGTGAAAGCAGTTGTTGGAGTGAGGTGGAAAGTCCTTGAAGATTAATTGCATTAATATTTCTGCAGGTTTGAGGAGGATTGGAGGACTTCAGTGACACTGAGTTTGAAGTATTGGAGGAGAGCATGCAGGTGATAAGGTTGTGATCTGAGAGAGGGAAAGGGGTGTTAGTGAATTCAGAAACAGCATAGTCTGGTGAATACTAGATCAAGGCAGTGGCCCTCATGATGAGTAGAGGAGTCAGCCCACTGTGAGAAGCTGAAAGAGGAAGTTAGAGTAGTTTGGAGGCATGAGCAGCAGATTTTGGACTATCAGTCGCAATATTGAAATCTGAATAAAATAGCAGCATGTAACAATAGGAGAACTCTGGTTCAGAATCGCAATACTCAACGTCTAGCTCTTTAGGCACAGATAGCAGGATCCCGGACACCCTCCATTTTGTGCAGATTCACCGTCAATAGAGCCTCAGTCCGCAACCAGTCCTATTCAGAAATCGCAACCTATTGCTTAACGCGTTTCAGATCTGTACAGATCCTTCCTCAGAAGCATATAGTGGCAGAATGAGAAAGTTCAAGTACTTATACCCTGATCTATCATCCAAACATAAGCAGCAGGTGGATCCATTCAATTAGCACCTGAGAACAGTCCCCACTACGTTGGTTTCCGCTTCCGAGGTATGCGTTCCATTTCTACGTTCCGGTTTTACGTCTCCACACTGAAAGGCCGAGAGGACTTCCTATTTAGCGTTCCACCATGTGGTCCGCACGACCTTACGTTTTAATTTTGTGTCCTCATTACGGGGTCCCATATAGTTCAAATAAGTCTTTATCACTCCAGGTCCATTTTAACATCGTTCCCAGGAACGCATAGAATTAAAACATAATAGAACAGAGTATTAGTAGTAAATAGAGTAAAAATAGATAAAAAAAAGTTTTTTAGTACACACACACATATATATATATATATGTGTGTGTGTGTGTGTGTGTGTGTGTGTGTATATGTATATATATATATATATATATATATACATATATATGAAATAATGGATATGAAAAAAATCATATAAAAAAAAAAAAAACATTTCATTTAAAAATCTGAATTAAGATCTTCCCAGTATGCCATATAGAGATTAGTGTTACTAGGGGCAAATCTGGTACCCATCGCTGTCCCTACCTCTTGGACATAATAAGATCCATCAAAATAAAAATAATTACTTGTTAAAATAAATAAAATACTGTCCAAAATGAACTGACATATTTTTTTCCATCATATTCACTCTTATTTAAATGTTTTTACACTCTTATGTTTGGATGCTAGATCAGGGTATAAGTACTTGAACTTTCTCATTCTGTCAATATATGCTTCTGAGGAAGGATCTGTATAGATCCAAAATGCGTTAAGCAATAGGTTGCGGACTGAGGATCTATTGACCGTGAATCTGCACGAAACAGAGGGTGTCCGGGACCCTGCTATCTGTGCCTAAAGAGTTGGACCGTTGAGTATTGCGATTCTGAATCAGAGTTATCCTATTGTTACATGCTGCTATTTTATTTATGTTTGTGAGTGCATTTGTATTAAATAATCCCTAACCTTTATCAAAAAGGTGTGCACGATCAGTATTTCCTCTTCCTTCCCTTTTATAGTTCATTCTTTCAGTGAAATATATGTAAGAAATCACACATGAAAAATTAGATCATGGGAGCATGTAATTAATATCTGGAACCATTATCCTGTGACCTTTTGCCAACAGGTCTATTCACCTTGGAACTCTTATTAAAATATACGTTATGGTAAGAACTTACCGTTGATAACGGTATTTCTCCTATTTCCACAGGATAACAATGGGATATGATGGAGCGACAGCGGATTGGCACCAAACGATCACAAGCTTTCAGTCCTCCCAGGATGCAATGGGCCCCTCCATATATTCCCGCCCACTGGCTCAGGCAAATCAGTTGGATTCCAAAGCATTTAGGCAGGAGTATTATGCAGAACCCTATTCAGGCGAGAAGAACACACATGCACACGCTTCCATGCAGGAGGGAAGAGTTTAGTGAGTATAAAGATCCTCAAATCAGGTGCGTCAGGGTGGGATCCCTGTGGAAACCTGTGGACATAGGAGAAATACCGTTATCAACGGTAAATTCTTACCATAATGTATATTTCTCCTGCAGGGTCCACAGGTTATCCACAGGATAACAATGGGATTTCCCAAAGCTATTTTTTGTGGTGGGGACGCTCCTGATTAGATAGGAGAATCTTACGCCTGAATTCAGCATCATGAGAGGCAAAAGTATCCAAGGCATAATGTCTGATGAATGTGTTATTGGAAGACCATGTGGCAGCCTTACATATCTGTTCTGCTGAAGCACCATGTTGTGCTGCCCATGAAGGACCTACCATGCGTGTAGAGTGAGCAGAGACATTAGCCGGAACAGGGAGATCAGCTTGAGAATATGGTTCTGAAATCATAATTCGAAGCCATCTTGCTAGCGTCTGTTTAGTAGCAGGCCATCCCCTCTTGTGAATACCGTAGAGGATGAAGAGAGAATCTGTCTTTCTGATGGCACTGGTACAATCCACGTAGATCCTTAATGCTCGGCTACGTTCAGCGACGCATCTCCCACAGAAAATCCCGATTCCTGAAAAACCGGGACCACAATTTCTTCATTAAGGTGGAATCTAGACCCCACCTTAGGAAGATACCCAGACCTAGTTCTGAGAACTACTTTATCTGGATAAACATCAGACAAGGAGATTAGCCTAACAGTGTTCCTAAATCTGACACTCTTCTAGCTGATGCCATAGTCAGCAGAAAGAGAACTTTAGCTGCCAACCATTTAAAATCCACTTTATTTAGTGGTTCAAACAGAGCAACTTAAAGGGCTTTGAGGACTAGACTTAAGTCCCCAGGCACTGTAGTAGGAACAAAAAGGTTGAATGCGCAGCATTCCCTGGAAAAAGTGCGCACATCCTGCAATTTGGCATTTTTCTTTCGGAACCATACAGTCAATGCTGACACTTGTATTCTCAAGGAAGCCACCTTAAACCTTTACCCATTCCTGCCTGAAGGAATGCTAGAACCCTGGAAACTCTGGAAGATTTCGGGTCCATACCTCTTTCATTGCACCAATGAATATAGGCTTGCTATATTTGGTGATAAATACAAGCCAAGGAAGTTTTCCTTGCTCTGAGCATCTGTGAGAATCCTCTGGACTTCAGGATATAGATTTCAAGAGCCACGCCGTCAAGACAGTCGATCCAGATATCTGTGATAACAAGGACCCTGCCTTAGTAGATCTGGGTGTAGAGGAAACAGAAATGGCATTCAACATTTTCTGCGGATCTGTGTACCAACGCCTTCTGGGCCAAACCGGAGCTATTAGAATCCCGGCATCTTTGCTGTATTTTCCTCACTTTCCTGGGTAGCAGGATGATTTGAGAAAACACATAAGTGAAATTAAATTCCCATTAAAAAGACATCCACAAAAGATCACTCCCTGATCCTTTGTTCCTGACCCGATTATGGGCTACTTGTTATTCAGATGGGACTCCATGAGATCTATTTCTGGCCAACCCCACTTGTCTACCTGAGTCTGAAACGACTTTAGGGTACAAAGCCCATTCGCTTACCTGAATGGCGTGTCGACTGAGAAAATCTGTACCTACAGCACCTGGTATTCCCAGGTGGTCTCCCATCCAAGATTGAACCAGGCCCAACACTGCTTAGCTTCTAACATCAGATGAGATTGGACATATCCAGTGTGACATAGCTGTAGATCTCTTCAGTTTAGGACTCCCGGAATGAACACTGCGGATAAGGCTGGAAGATGGAGTTCTGCACACTTTAGTATGTGACTTCCCTCCTTCCTTGCTTGAAGGTTGAGGTACACTACTGCCATTTCCTTGTCCTTGCAGATCTGGACCGGTTTTCCTTTAGGAGTGTCCCGTGCCTGAATCTGGACCCAGTATATGGCCCGAAGTGCTAACAGGTTTATTAGCAGGCAACTTTCTTCTGTGGTCCATAGTCCCCGGAATCATATTCTTCTGGACAATGGCCGCCACAGCCCTGAAGATTGGCATTTGTTGTCATCAGCTCCAAACCTGATATCCAAAAGGGTGTCCTCTGGTCTAGATGGAACGTCTGTAGCCCCCCGGCTATTGACTTTCTTACCTTTTCTGCCAGTACCACGTACTTGTTTGTGTATTGTCCATCTGGCCCACCTACACCACCTGACATTCACAGGTGGTCTCCTATCAGAGAATTTAACCAGGCACAACACTGCTTAACTTCAAACATCAAATGAGATTGGGCATATCCAGTGTGATGCGGCTGTAGATGGAAACAGATGCTGGAGAGGTCTTGAGTGGAATTGTGCACACTCCACCATGTCTATTGTTGACACCATCAAACCCATAATTTGCATTGCTGCGTGAATTGATATTGTTTGACTATGAAACAACTCCCCTAACTTTACCTATCTTGTTCCGAGGTAACTATTTTCTGCAGACTTGAATTCAGTACAGTCCAACCATGAGTCTTCCGTTGTTACGGAACCTGAGATGATTTTGCCAATTTATAAACCACCCGTGCCTCTGCAGACAAGTTATTGTGTGTTGTAGAGGACACAGAAACCTTTCCTCTATTTGTACCAGGATAAAAAGGTGGTCATGGTATGGCAATTTTTTTATCCCCTGCTAGCGGAGATAAACTGTCATAATCATTTTGGTAATTACTCTAGGGCTGTGGGTAACGCAAAGGGTAAGGCCTAAAACTGAAATGTTGCTGAAGGATGGTAAACCTTGAGATAACACTGATGGACAGTGCTATAGGAGCCTGAAGGTAAGATTCCTGACTTATCCAGGAATACTATGTGATCTTCTGGCTCCCCACCAAAATATGGAGTGCCATGTCTCCATGTGAACTGTGGTACCCAAAATAATCTGTTTAGACCTTTTGAGATTGAGAATGGGGCGAAGGATCCTTTTTGACCCAGGTTGTAGTAAACCCCCCCCCCCCCCATTGTGATTGTGCATGGGTTACCGGAGTGACTATTCCTGACAAAAGCCATTTCTGAACTGCTTCATGCAAATCCCTCGCCTACGCCTCTACCCGAGACGGGCTGAAACAGAAGAACCTTCAGGGGGGATGCTTCTAGAAGGGAAAGCATAACCTAGAGATACAGCTTCTTGCACCCATCTGTGCAAATTGAAGAAGTCGGCCCCCTTCTGGTTTGGAAACTGGCCTTCTTGGGGCTGTTACGTTCCTTTATGACCGACAAGGCCAAAACCGGACCCCTAGGTTTGGGGTTATATGTGGAAGGAAACGTGACCTTCTTGGAGTCTGTTTCTGACTCCAGAATAACTGCTAACTCCTTCCCAAACAGAAACTTCCAGCCAAGACAAAGTTTCCAGAACCTTCTTTATTTCTGAATCAGTTTTCCATGTATGTAAGCCAACTGCTCTGCGAGCAGCTATTGTTAATGCTGATGCCCTAGAACATTAGTGTCTATATGAGCTATATGGGATTCTTGCTCCCTTGCAGGCGCTGAAAACCTGTCTTCCAGTACCTCAGCCCAGTAATACAGCACCTGGTATTTCAAGGTGGTCTCTCCTCTCAGAACTAACCAGGCCCAACACTGCTTAGCTTCCAAGATCTAGTGAGATTGGGCCTATCCAGTGTTTTGTGGCCGTAGATTGCAAGGTGAAGTCATGGCTGGCCTTATGACTGCCCCAGACAAAGACAATATTTTTTTTTTTGAAAACCATTCCTCTTTTGACGGCAGAGGCCATATAGATTTTTGGAGACCGACGGAAACTGGTCATGAACTGGGGGGAGGGGCAACCAGGAGAGCGTCTGACTCCCCACCGCTGACATCAACCCTAGGGATCGCAGCCTCATGCTACTCCTGGTGCCTTATAATCCCTAAGGCCTAGCGCTGAAGCACCCATGGTGACGGCGTGCTAGCTACTGTTTGGTAGTCTCCTCCCAATACAGTGCAGCTGTGTCCGTTATTCCTCTTCTAAGTGGAACCGATGCCTTAGCTTCTCCCCGTGCTCCGGCCACAGCCTGGTAACGTCTGCTGGACCTGCTAGTATAGCCGACACAGACGCCCGTCGAGACAGCACTTGTACCATGTGTAAGCGTTGTTGCGACCCAGCGGAGAGTTGTTGGAGCAACACTTTCCAATATGCGTGTAAGACGCTGTTAGGAAAGATCACTCAGAAAACATAGTAAGACTATAAAAATAAATTAATAAAGCTTAGGGATGCCAAACTGCAGCAGCCCTGTGACCATGGTCCAGCTCCTGCCGCATCAAACGAAAAACTGGTATCCCTGAGCCAGTGGATACTTTTGCCTCTCATGATGCTGAATTCAGGCGTAAGATTCTCCTATCTAATCAAGAGCGTCCCCACCACTAAAAATTGCTTTGGGAAATCCCATTGTTATCCTGTGGATAACCTGTGGACCCTGCCGGAGAAATATACATTATGGTAAGAACTTACCGTTGATAACGGTATTTCTCCTATGTCCACAGGTTTCCACAGGGATCCCATCCTGACGCACCTGATTTGAGGATCTTTATACTCACTAAACTCTTCCCTCCTGCATGTAAGGGTGTGCATGTGTGTTCTTCTCGCCTGAATAGGGTTCTGCATAATACTCCTGCCTAAATGCTTTGGAATCCAACTGATTTGCCTGAGCCAGTGGGCGGGAATATATGGACGGGCCCATTGCATCCTGGGAGGACTGAAAGCTTGTGATCGTTTGGTGCCAATCCGCTGTCGCTCCATCATGTCCCATTGTTATCCTGTGGATAACCTGTGAACCCTGCCGGAGAAAAGGGTAATTACTGTTTTTATTATTATCTGGTATTTGCGCTTGGATACATTTATTCTATTCTTCTCATTCCGTTTTATTGAGAGTAATTGTGAAGCTCACTGAATATATTAAGGTGGAAGCGCAACAGTGCAAGAAAATATTTTTCCAGAATATTGAAATCTCCCATGATAATGGTGGAGATGTCAGATGATAGGAAGTGAGGGAGCCAGGCAGAAAATTTTTCTAGAAATAGTTTGGGTTGCCCAGACTGTATTGTTTGGCTTGCCTACTTTTTAGGCAACTTTATCAAATTAGTGAGCCTTCTTATTTAATTTAGACTATTTTATTTTATCCAATTCTATACAGTTGCTCAAACTAACATTTATTCGAACAGTGTATTCAAAAACCCACTGACAAATGACTGGGTCATATAACCTAATAAGTATTTTATTTCCCAATGTAAGTGTGCTTAACCTCCTGTAGCAAACTCCTATTTTCTTATAATTTGTAAGCTTGTGATCAAAGCCTCTTTAATTCTGTTAATAAGCAGTGTGAAATGTGTCATTCCATGGCTAATGGGGCCCAAATGGAGCAACAATTGAATTTCTATATTTAGTGGCAGCTGCGTGGAAAAAGAACAGAACTTTTCCCCCATAAGGGGGTATGCAATTTGCTCCGGTAATCTTGAAGCTGTTGATTTTCGCCTCCCTGCCTAATCAATTATGAACCGTTTTCACCTAGGCAATTTCGCCAGTGCCTTTCCCCCCTTTTTTTCTCATACGTCCTAGAGGATGCTGGGGTCCACTTCAGTACGATGGGGTATAGACAGCTCCGCAGGAGCCATGGGCACTTTAAGACTTTTTCAGAGTGTGAACTGGCTCCTCCCTCTATGCCCCTCCTCCAGACCTCAGTTTAGAAAATGTGCCCAGGCAGACTGGTCGCACTCTAGTGGAGCTCTACTGAGTTTCACTAAAAGACTTTATCTTAGGTTTTTTATTTTCAGGGAGGCTGCTGGCAACAGTCTCCCTGATTCGTGGGACTTAGGGGGAAGAAGTAGGAACCAACTTCCTAAAGCGTTTCATAGCTCTGCTTCTTGCTGACAGGACACCATTAGCTCCTGAAGGGTACTGAACACTAGCTGCGGCTATGCGCTCACTCCCACAGCACGCCGTCACCCCCCTAACAGAGCCAGAAGTCAGAAGAGGGGTGAGTAATATTACCAGAGATCTGCAAGAGGGACCTCCGGTCATCGTGACGGGGGTTGGGGTGCCCTGGGCAGCATGAAACCTACTCTTAGATTGGCAAAAGTAGTATATTATGCTGTGGCAAAATCCTACACCCCCGCCAGTATAAATATTTTTGTGATATATTCTGAGGGGAAATGCGCCATTACAAGGGGCAGGGCTTCCTCTTCAGTCAGCCAGCACACTGCTCAGCGCCATTTTCTCCAAGCAAGCTGCAGGGGAAGAAACGCTGGTCCTCCTTCTTTTCTGAATCAAGTATCAGGGTGCAAATAAGGGGGGTCGCAGTGTAAATTGGTGCTTAATTATAGATATTTGGCATTATAAAAGCGCTACAGGTCTCTGTACATTTTACATTACACAGGGATTTTAGTCATTTGCGCTGAGTTGTGAGTTGTGAACTGGCAAGTCCCTTTTCTGTGTCCTTCTGACAGATTTTACTGTGGGTCTGTCCCCTATAAGTCCCGGAGTGTCTGTGGTGTGTTTGTGCACGTGTGTGACATGTCTGAGGCAGGGAGCTCTTCCCCTGAGGGAACCATTTTAGGGACACAGAGTTGTAATGTGGTGGCGCTGCCGGCGCACCATGAACCTGAATGGGTGAAAGAATTACGTGATAGTGTGAATCATATCAGTAAGAGATTGGATAAATCTGAGTCTCATGCAGAAACCTGGAGAAAATCCGTGGAAGATGTGATTTTTAATAGTTCTGCTTTTTCATCCACAGGGGACCCCTCTGGGTCACATAAAAGGTAATTTGCACAAATAGTACAAACTGATACCGACACAGACTCTGATTCCTATGTCGACACTAGTGATTCCAGGGGAATAGATCCTAAATTAGCAAAAAACATTCAATACATGATTGTGGCTATAAAGGAGGTCTTAGAAGTTACGGAGCCTCTTCCTTTACCACAGGTGAAGGCTTTGATAAAGAAAAGAAAATTAATGTAACTTTTCCTCCATCTCATGAGCTGAACAGTCTCTTTGAGTGAGTCTGGGCAAACCCTGAAAAGAAATTTCAGGTTCCTAAAAGAATTCAGGAAGCTTACCCTTTCCCTGCAGGGACAGGAAAAGGTGGGAGTCACCCCCCGTTTTAGACAGTGCCCTGTCACGGTTAACAAAAAAGGTGATTCTCCCTGCACCTGGGATTGCTTCACTAAAAGAGCCGGCAGACTGCAAGTTAGAGACTACATTGAAATCTATTTATGGGGCAAATGGGACACTACTCAGGCCTACCATTGCCTGTGCGTGGGTGAGTAGTGCTATTGAAAAGTGGTCAGAAAACTTGTCATCAGAAATTGACACAATAGATAGAGACGAGATACTCCTAATATTAGGTCATATCAAAGACGCTGCTGCGTATATGCTAGAAGCCATGAAAGATATTGGTCTCTTGGGATCAAGAGCCGCTACCTTGGCAATCTCAGCACGGAGGGCGTTGTGGATTCGCCACTGGAATGCTGACGCAGATTCCAAAAGGAATATGGAGGCTCTCCCTTACAAAGGTGAGGCCTTATTTGGAGATGGGCTGGATGCTTTAGTTGCTGCGGCTACCGCAGGTAAGTCGACATTCTTGCCTTATGCTCCTGCACCGGCGAAAAAGACACATCACTCTCAGATGCAGTCCTTTCGGCTCAATAAATACAAAAGGGGTAAAGGTTCCCCTTTCTTTGCGGGTAGAGGAAGGGGAAAAGGAAAAAAGTCCAAAGTGTCTCCAGGATCACAGGAGCAGAAATCAACCTCTGTTCCTGCCAAAGCTTCAGCATGACGCTGGAGTTCCCTTGCAGGAGTCCGCTCTGGTGGGGGCACGTCTGAAACTCTTCAGTCACTTCTGGGTTCAATCTTGCCTGGACCCGTGGGTCGTACAAATAGTGTCCCAAGGGTACAAACTGGAGTTTCAAGACATTCCTCCATGCCGATTTTTCAAATCGGCCTTACCAGCTTCTATCCCGGACAGGGAAGTGGTTGCAGCAGCAATACAAAAATTGTGTCAGGATCAAGTCATTGTCCTGGTTCCCTTGTTACAACAAGGAGAAGGGTTTTATTCAAGTCTATTTGTAGTTCCGAAGCCGGACGGCTCGGTCAGACCGATTCTAAACCTGAAAAATCTGAATCTCTACCTGCAAAGGTTCAAGTTCAAGATGGAATCTCTGAGGGCAGTGATTTCCAGTCTGGAGGAGGGGGAATTCATGGTGTCAGTGGACATAAAAGATGCCTACTTACATGTTCCCATTTATCCTCCGCATCAAGCTTATCTGAGATTCGCAGTACAGGATTGTCATTACCAATTTCAGACGTTGCCGTTTGGACTCTCCACGGCACCGAGGGTGTTCACCAAGGTGATGGCGGAGATGATGGTCCTCCTTCGACAGCAAGGAGTCAATATAATTCCTAAACCGGATGATCTCCTGATAAAGGCAAGGTCCAGGGAAAGGTTAGTGCAGAACATTGCACTCTCCCTGACAGTACTTCAACATCACAGTTGGATCATACATTTTCCAAAGTCACAATTGGAACCGACAACAAGATTGTCCTTTCTGGGGATGATACTGGACACAGAAGTACAGAGGGTATTTCTTCCAGTAGAAAAGGCTCTGGAAATCCAGAGAATGGTCAAACAAATTCTGAAACCAACAAGAGTGTCGATTCATCAATGCATTCGGTTGTTGGGAAAGATGGTTGCGGCCTACGAGGCCATACAGTTTGGCCAATTCCATGCAAGAGTATTCCACTGGGACCAATTGGACACGAGGTCTGAATCCCATCTACACATGCATCAGAGGATAATCCTGTCATCCAAAGCCAGAATTTCGCTCCTGTGGTGGCTACACAGTTCTCACCTCCTAGAGGGACGCAGGTTCGGGATTCAAGACTGGATCCTGGTGACCACGGATGCAAGTCTCCGAGGATGGGGAGCAGTCACACAGGGGGAATGCTTCCAAGGAAGGTGGTCAAGTCAAGAAGCTTGTCTCCACATAAACGTTCTGGAATTGAGAGCCATTTACAACGGCCTTCTACAAGCGGTGCATCTTCTTCAAGATCAACCCGTACAGATCCAATCGGACAATGTAACAGCAGTCGCGTACATAAACCGTCAGGGCGGAACGAAAAGCATAGCGGCAATGGCAGAGGTGACAAAGATCCTCCTCTGGGCAGAAAGACATGCAAGAGCTCTGTCGGCAATTTTCATTCCGGGAGTGGACAACTGGGAAGCAGACTTCCTCAGCAGACACGATCTCCATCCAGGAGAATGGGGCCTCCACCAAGAAGTCTTCGCAGATGTGACAGGTCTTTGGGGAGTTCCTCAAGTAGACATGATGGCATCTCGTCTCAACAAGAAGCTTCAGAGATAGTGTTCCAGGTCGAGAGACCCTCAAGCAATAGCAGTGGATGCACTAGTGACCCAGTGGGTGTTTCGTCGGTATATGTCTTCCCTCCACTTCCACTCATTCCGAAAGTTCTCAAGCTCATAAGAAGAACAGGCGTTCGAGCGATCCTCATTGTCCCAGACTGGCCAAGGAGGGCTTGGTATCCAGATCTTCAGGAGTTACTCATAGAATATCCTCGGCCTCTTCCTCTTCGCGAGGACCTGTTGCAGCAGGGGCCGTGCGTGTATCAAGAATTACCGCGGCTACGTTTGACGGCATGGCTGTTGAGCGCCGGATCCTAGCCCAAAAGGGTATTCCCAAAGAAGTCATTCTTACTCTTATTCAGGCCAGGAAGGGAGTAACGTCTAAACATTACCACCGTATTTGGAGAAAATATGTATCTTGGTGTGAAACCAAGAAGGCTCCAACGGAAGAGTTTCAGTTAGGACGTTTTCTCCATTTTCTCCAGGCGGGTGTGGATGCGGGCCTACGATTGGGTTCAATCAAGGTCCAGATTTCGGCCTTGTCCATTTTCTTTCAGAAACAATTGGCCTCCCTTCCAGAAATTCAGACATTTGTGAAAGGGGTTCTGCACATCCAACCTCTATTTGTGCCTCCTATGGCACCATGGGATCTTAACGTGGTGTTGCAGTTCCTTCAATCGGATTGGTTTGAACCTCTACAGGAGATAGAGTTGAAGTTTCTCACTTGGAAAGTGGTCATGCTGTTGGCCTTGGCATCCGCAAGGCGGGTGTCTGAGTTGGGGGCCCTGTCGCACAAGAGCCCTTACTTGGTTTTCCATGAAGATAGGGCTGAGTTAAGAACTCGTCAGCAATTTCTTCCAAAGGTGGTTTCTTCTTTCCATATAAACCAATCTATTGTGGTGCCAGTGGCCACTGACACCTTTGCTGCTTCAAAGTCTCTGAATGTGGTCAGGGCTTTGAGAATCTATGTCACAAGAACAGCTCGGATACGGAAAACAGAGGCTCTGTTTGTCCTCTATGCTCCCAACAAGATTGGGTATCCTGCTTCTAAGCAGACTATTGCGCGCTGGATCAGAGGTACGATTCAGCACGCTCATTCTACGGCAGGATTGCCGGTACCGAATTCGGTGACTGCCCATTCTACTAGGAAGGTGGGCTCATCCTGGGCGGCTGCCCAGGGGGTCTCGGCATTACAGCTTTGCCGAGCAGCTACTTGGTCAGGGGCAAACACGTTTGCTAAGTTTTACAAGTTTGTCACCTTGGCCAATGAGGACCTATAGTTTGGTCAGTTGGTGCTGCAGGGTCATCCGTACTCTCCCGCCCGTACTGGAGCTTTGGTATAACCCCATGGTACTGAAGTGGACCCCAGCATCCTCTAGGACGTATGAGAAAACAGGATTTTAATACCTACCGGTAAATCCTTTTCTCCTAGTCCGTAGAGGATGCTGGGCACCCTGCCCAGTGCGTACTTTACCTACAGTTGTTATTTTGTTAAAAATGTGTCCAGCACGGATGCTGTAATGTTCATGCCCGTTGGCATGTGTTTTATTGAATGCCATGTGTGCGGCATGGTTGAAGTGTGAGCTGGTATGAATCTCACCATTAACTTAACTTTCCTCGAAATGTCCGTCTCCCTGGGCACAGTTCCTATACTAAGGTCTGGAGGAGGGGCATAGAGGGAGGAGCCAGTTCACACTCTGAAAAAGTCTTAAAGTGCCCATGGCTCCTGCGGAACAGTCTATAACCCATGGTACTGAAGTGGACCCCAGCATCCTCTGCGGACTAGGAGAAAAGGATTTACCGGTAGGTATTAAAATCCTGTTTTGTTTTGTTTTTTGAAAAGGTATTGTCGAAAAATGTCTCAAAATCGTCGAAAACGGGCTGCGTTTTCGCTGGCACAGATTAGAAAACATGTGGATTCGTCGGAACACATGTTTTTCGCTCCTGCTGTATTTTTTTCGCCTAGGGGAAAAACAGCCCTGCTATTGAAGAGGGCGAATCCCCATTCATCCTAAATAGCGAAAAGTAATGTTTTTTTTTCTGACCTAATTTCATACCCCCCATAGTCTCTTATCTGCCTAATCTCCCATCCTTTCCTTGTATTTGTCCCAGTCATGGGATCTGGTATTCTGTTCTCCCTCAGTTTCTGATCAACAATCCCTTCCTATTTATTACACTAATCCATAATGTAAATTGCGTTGCCTTTGTTTTTGGGGTGTATTATGAATCTCAATTTAACCTAAGGTGTCAGCTACAGGAATGCTACCACCATGATCAATGTTTGATTTGTACCTTCACAGATAGACCCATGATGACTTGATAAAAGTTTATTGCCCGAACACCTTTTTTATGTAATTGTTATCTGCATCAGCTAAAATGGCATTTGGCTGGGTAGATGGGGACTATATGATGGTCTTAAGAAATAGCATTTTGGCCAGGATAAATGCCAGGTACTGTTCCTTATCAGTAAGCGTACTTCAAAACCAACTTTTTGGAATAACTTCAGGCAGCTTCATGTCATTAGTCCTCAATTAGTGATTAAGAAAGGAGTCCAGTAAATGTGGTGTTCTCCTTTAAAAAAACATTACTTAAGAGCTCAGTTTGTTATGGATCAAGATATCCATGGCTCAGTATACAAGGAGCAAAAAACTTCCCTTACCTAGGCCTCTTTCCTGCCAGACAAATGCACTAAACACTTGCTGCCAAATGCAAAGACTCGAGCGCTCCGTATGGAAAGCAGTGGCATAACTAGAAATTTTTCTCCCCAAGCCAAAAAATTCTATGGCCCCCCCATAATTGCCACTAAAAAAGAGAAGGTGCAAGTGTTCACTGAAAGGGGCGTGGCATTGCAGGAAAAGACTACCTTATACCCCAGTTTTGCAACCTGTACGCATTGGCCACCACAGGAAAAAAAGTAGTCCTTATTCATGCCCCTAACATTATTTGTCATTTTTCCTCCTTATAGTAATGCCCCTTACACATTATGCCACACACTGCAGTGGCCCTTAGACATTATGCCACACACCATAATGCCCATTACACAATATGCCCCTGACACATTATGCCACACACCGTAATGCCTGTGACACATTATGCCTCACACTGCAATGCCCGTTATAAATGATGCCACACACTGCAATGCCCCAGAGACATTATACCAGATACCACAATGCCCATGATATAGTATACGACACACCGTAATGCCTGTGACACATTATGCCACACGCCGTCTTGCTTGTGACACATTATGACACACACCGCAATACCCGTTATACATTGCCACACACTGCAATGCCCCTGAGACATTATACCACATACCACAATGTCTGTGGTATAGCATACCACACACTATAATGCCTATGACACATTATGACACACACCGCAATGCCGTTATACATTATGCCACACACTGCAATGCCCCTGAGACATTATACCACATACCACAATGTCTGTGGTATAGCATACCACACACCATAATGCCTAGGACACATTATGACACACACCGCAATGCCGTTATACATTATGCCACACACTGCAATGCCCCTGAGACATTATACCACATACCACAATGCCCATTATATAGTAGACCAAAGACCGTAATGCCTGTGACACATTATGCCACACACTGCAATGTCCATGATACATTATGTCACACACCGCAATGTCCATGATACATTATGTCACACACCGCAATGTCCATTACACATTAAGCCCTACAGTAAGGCTTCTAATTACTTTTAAATTACCTGCTCATTGCCAGGGGTTTCATGCTCAGGTGTAATGCTCATTGCCAGGGGCTTTCATGCTCAGGGTGTAATACTATTGCCAGGGGTTTTATGCGCTGGGTGTTATGCTTGTTGCCAGGGGTTTCATGTGCTGGGTGTCAAGCTCGTTGCCAGGGGGAAATATTCGTTGCCAGGGGTTTCATGCACTGGGTGTCATGCTCGTTGCTAGGGGGTAATGCTTGTTGCCAGGGATTTCATGAGCTTGGTGTTGTGTTTGTTGCGATGGGGTAATGCTTGTTGCTAGGGGTGTGCCCCCAGTACCAGATAAAAATAAGCCCCCATAGTGCCAGAAACACACATACCCCCAGTGCCAGATACACATATGCCGCGATTGCAACATATGCCCCCCAAGTGCCAGCTACACATATGCCCCAGTGTCAAATATGCCCCCCAAAGTGCCAGATACACATATGCACTCAGTGCCATATATGCCCCCAAGTGCCAGGTACTCCCCCCCCACTCACCGCTGCTGTGATGTGTGAGAGTCCGGGAACGAGGGCACAGCGCACGCCTCTCCTGTATCCGTCCTGTTGTTTCTTCAGCGGCGTCTGTCAAATGAAGCGCCAGTTCGTGAGCCAATCAGAGCTTGCGGACCGGCAGCTGCGGCTCCTGATTGGCTGCCGGTCCGCGAGCTCTGATTGGCTCACGAACTGGCGCTTCATTTGACAGACACACTGTTGCTACCGGAGACACAGGAGAGGCGCACGCTGCGCCCTCCTTTCCAGCCTCACGCAGCACTATTCTGCGGCGCCCCTGCAGCCCTGCGCCTCCAAGACTCCGCAGTGGCTGCGGGGATGGTAGTTACACCAGTGATGGAAAGTGAGCCCCCGCTTGTAAATCTACAAAATCATGATGTCCTCAAGAAATATGTCTTTACCCAAGTCAGAAAAGGTGTTCCATAGTCTCTGGTAGTCTTTTCACAACAAGCAATCTGAGGAGGGGTCAACCTGTCAATATTTATTTCATGCTCCAAAACCATGTTCTAGGCTAGTAAGGTGCAATAGAATCTGAACTTTTCAATGTCAACTTTTTAAGACTTCGATATACAGTTGGAAACATATAGGCATAACCTGAAATGAAAGGTTTATACCAGTACATCAAAATTAATGGCGCCCTTCTGAGGAAAAGCAAAAAATTAAATCTTTGTTGTTTTCTCATCCTGAATATGTATAGTGTCTTTTTAACCAGGATGTCATGGTTTTTACTGGCTCTGTATAGTCACTTGATCACATCTGTGTGTATGGTCCTATAATGTGCAGTATATAGAAATGACACAAGACTGCAATTTAACAAGAATTCATAGCAAATGCTTTTGTCAATACTTATTCCTGGCAATTCTCACCTTACATTGAAAAGTGAAAAACGGGTCTGGGACTCCAGGTCGACAACAAAAAGGTCGACACCAATTGGTCGACACACCTTAGGTCGACATGGACAAAAGGTCGACAGGAACAAGGTCGACATGAGTTTTTTATGTTTTTTTGGTGTCGCTTTCTTCGTAGAGTGACTGGGAACCCCAATTAGTGCACCGCGTCCCCTCGCATGGTGCCTTCGCTCCGCTCCGCTCGGCACAGATTACCATTCCAATCGTAGTCCACATGGATCGTTAAGTATGAAAAAGTTCCAAAAAAGAAAAAAATTGTGAAAAACTCATGTCGACCTTGTTCCATGTCGACCTTGTTCCTGTCGACCTTTTGTCCATGTCGACCTAAGGTGTGTCGACCAATTGGCGTCGACCTAAGGTGTGTCGACCTTTTTGTTGTCGACCTGGAGTCCGGATACCATGAAAAACTGAGACATCCACTGGTGAGCAGAAGACAGAGAAAGTGGAAACCGAGATTAGTTTGCAGATGCAAACCTCTCACTATTCTCTTGATGCAGACTTCACTGGTGAATGACCAACGCAGAGTGATGAAGTCATCCAGGAAAAACTTATTTCCAGTGGGATACTCAAAACTTTGTTAGCAGTGTTTCATGCTGTATTACCATTAAAGTAAAAATAAACCACACACATTAAAATGGTATTATGGCGCACCCTAGTGTTGGCTATTTAAAACTAAGCAACACAGTTAAAGCACTTGTTCTGTCATTATAAATATAAAGAGTACAATATGGAACATAAGAAGGCCTGCAAGTGATTGTTGGTATCACAATATTACTCTACATATTTAAGACATGCAATTATGGAAGACCTGTCGATGACCAGTCCTCTTTTAAGGATAACACCCAGGCGCTGCAGATTAGCATGCTTACTCGGTTATTTAGGATGCTAAATGTCCCAGCCAATGTGTTTCATGTGGCTACTAGTGTGCCCCTGCTTTGTGTTTGCACTCTGTGTAGGTAGGTAGTAACTGTGCAGCTACTTTTTATGATTTAGGTCAGGGATGCTCAAACTCGGTCCTCAGGACCCCACACAGTGCATGTTTTGCAGGTAACCCAGCAAGGGCACAGGTGTATTAATTATTCACAGACACATTTTAAAAGGTCCACAGGTGGAGCTAATTATTTCACTTGTGATTCTGTGAGGAGACCTGCAAAACATGCACTGTGTGGGGTCCTGAGGACCGAGTTTGAGAATCTGTGATTTAGGTGAAGGCAGGGATATTTTTTTTCAGTTATTGGCTACTAATAACCTGTACATGACAAGAGCTGACATGTCCATTCTTTAGTGGAAATAAGACAGAGGAGACATCCCATGATAAGGTATCTTTGTGTAATACTAAATATATATATATATATATATATACATACACATATTTCTCATACGTCCTAGAGCAGGGCCGGCCAAACCGGTCCTCGAGATCTACCAACAGTTCATGTTTTCCAGGCCTCCTGGATACCTGTAGAATTGTCAGTTAGGAATGAATGCAGCACATCTTAATTAGTAATGACTACACCTGTGCACCAGCTAGGTGGTCTGGAAAATGTGAACTGTTGGTAGATCTCGAGGACTGCCGTAATGTGTAAAAAGGGGACGATGTCTGGCGTAATGTGTAAAAACGGGGACTATCTGCCATAATGTGTAAAAAGGGGACGCTGTCTGCCGTAATGTGTAAAAAGGGGACGCAGTCTGCCGTAATGTGTAAAAAGGGGACGCTGTCTGCCGTAATGTGTAAAAAGGGGACGCTGTCTGCCGTAATGTGTAAAAAGGGGACACTGTCTGCCGTAATGTGTAAAAAGGGGACACTGCCGTAATGTGTAAAAAGGGGATGCTGTCTGCCGTAATGTGTAAAAAGGGACGCTGTTTGCCGTAATGTGTAAAAGGGGACACTGTCTGCCGTAATGTTTAAAAAGGGGATGCTGTCTGCCGTAATGTGTAAAAAGGGGAATCTGTCCACCATAATGTGTAAGAGGGGCTGTACCTGGTGTAGTGGCGCTACTGTGCGGCGTAATTTGAATAATGGAGACTACTATAATATGTAATGTGAATTGGTATTATTTTGTTGCCACACCCCTTCCCCATGAAGCCACGCCCCTATATTTTTTGCGCGCGGCTACGGTGCGCACTGCCCCTTTTTTACATGGAGGGGGGGCACCGATGCCCTATCTTGCACACAGCACTAAAATATCTAGTTACGGCGCTGTCCTAGGTAACCTTGGATCTAGGGTTTCCTAATCTGCCTCCTTCAGGGAGTAAGAACACAGCAAAGCGCCTTTAGTTGCGACTGTAGCAATAACCTCTCCAGGTCTTTTTTTTCTACATTTTGGACTGCTGCATCATAGCCAACTATCTGTGGCCAAAGGTCCCACCTTCACTTGCTATACCCATGTATCCTGCCAATTTGCTAAGCTCAAAACTGCCACAAAAGTGCAGAGAAATTCCACTATAGAACAGATATTGGGGGTCATTCCGAGTTGATCGTAGCTGTGCTAAATTTAGCACAGCTACGATCGTGAACTCAGACATGCAGGGGGACGCCCAGCACAGGGCTAGTCCGTCCCGCATGTCAGTGCCGCCCCCCCCCCCCCCCGGGTGCAGAAGTGCAAAGGCATCGCACAGCGGCGATGCCTTTACACTTCAAGAGTAGCTCCCGACCAGCGCAGCTTTAGCGTGCTGGCCGTGAGCTACTCATCGCTACCCGGCCCGCAGCGGCTGCGTGTGACGTCACGCAGCTGCTGCGGGCCACTACCCGCATGGTCCGGCCATGCCTGCGTTGGCTGGACTGCGCCCACGAAACGGCAGCCAAACGCCGCCGTTTCGCCTCCTCCCGCCCATCGACCGTCTCTGCCTGTCAATCAGGCAGAGGCAATCGTAGCGTAGTGACGGGAGGCCATGCGCCTGCGCACTGTGGCACCAGCGCATGCGCGGTTCTGACCCGATCGCTACGCTGCGAAAAACTGCAGCTTGTGATCGGGTCAGAATGACCCCATTGTACAAGCCCTCCCCTCCCCGAGTTGGAAGGATAGAAACTACCAGATTTGCTACGAGGTGGGGTTTGAACCCTCCCCATAAAAATGCTCAAAAAGTGAGTTGCCCCTGGGAGACATTTGTATGTAGAATGCTGCATAGATTATATACCTAGGATCTGTGCACTGTGCAGCTTTTTCTACATGATTTTGATTTAAAAAAAAAAGTTAGATCTGTATAAAAAGAAAATTATGCGTGGAGTACCTTCCAAATTCATAACCAGTACCAGGCCTTTCCAGCCTAGTCTAGGAAATATCAGGAGGGGGCGGTGTTTCACCGAAAATTTCTATTAAACAACACTAAGCTTTGGGGCATGGCCACGGCATCAGGAGAGTGGGACGTGTTTCCCTGGAGCTCCCCAGACCGCTATCCTTAGAGCCCATCCTGCCCAGAGTCCAGAGTTAAACCTCGGTCATATACCTCGTTGACACCCCGGTGGAGGTGGTGTCCCACCCTTTTTGGAGCGCTTGAAGCTGCTGCTTGAGCCGCGGTCCGTCCACGCCGGAGGCCTGCGGAGTATGGTACTACTTCGGGTTAAAACACACTACCCGGCTTTTGGCGGCCGGGAAAAAGCCGGACGGCTTTTTCCCGTGCCGGCATTGTAGTTAACAGTGTGAGGGCTAGGGTCCCTTCACACTGCACGGCCCCGGCCCGGCTGCCGGGTTGCAGCCGGGTCTCACCACTGGAAGGTCCGGCTGCCGGGCGGGCGCCGGGCTGTCTTTGCAGCCAGTGAACCGTGTGTGTGAAGGGGAGCTTTCACACACAACGTTTTTTTCCCAAGCCGTGTCTGATGCTGCGCATGCGCACAGCATTACACACGGCTCAAAGTCGTCCTGTGTGACAGACTCTGCCGGTTTCTCCCGGATGGCAAAAAGCCGGACAAAGTTTGTCCGGCTTTTTGCCATCCGGGAGAAACCGGCCAGTGTGTTACAACCCTCTCGGTTGTGCTCCCGGCGGCCGCCCGGCTCTTCACACTGCACCGAAACCCAGCGCTCTCCGCTTCCACTCCTGCGTCAAACCATCCCGGGACTGCTGCTGCACTAGGAGGTCTGCCTCTGCAGCGCTCTGAGAACCTCACCGACCCTCCGGCTGCCTCTGTTGTGTGCCCGGCCTCTCTCCTTGGTGCCCTGCCTTTCAGCCCTGTGGGACCTGCACTCCCGGAGCCCTCCCGTGTTGCTGGCTGTGAATTGATGTACAGGGACCTGTGTGCCCAGCGGCCATTTTATGATCAGACTGCTTTATAAGTTCACCTGATTTACCACCTGGCTGTGGCAACTCCGTGGGTACATACCCTAACCCTGAGCTGGGATACACAGTAACAGTCCACTCTGCTACTGTTCTACTCTCCTGCTGGAATTTCTATTTCTTATACGTCCTAGAGGATGCTGGGAACTCCAAAAGGACCATGGGGTATAGATGGATCCGCAGGAGCTTGGGCACACTATAAAGACTTAAACTGGGTGTGAACTGGCTCCTCCCTCTATGCCCCTCCTCCAGACCTTAGTAAAGGCCCGTACACACTGGTCGATATATCGGCCGTTCTCTTGAACGGCCGATATATCGCGGGACCGTCGGCCAGTGTGTACGGCCGATACGTCTGTGAACTCAGTCGTTCACAGACGTATCGCGTCGGCCGCGCAGCACAGCCGACGGCCAATATATCTACCGATATATTGGCGCGTCGCTGTGTGTGTACAGGGCGGTCGGCCGACCGCCCGTACACATGCTGCGGCGGCCGGCGGTGATTGACAGCTGAACTGGGCGGGCGTGTGTACACTCCCGCCCAGTTCATGACGTCAGTCCCCGACGGATCGGGCAGTGTGTATGCACAGCACACTGCCCGATCCGTCCATAAATATATCTGCAGATCAGTTGATCTGCAGATATATCTACTAGTGTGTACCCACCTTAAGGCTGGGTACACACTGACAGATATATTGGCCAATCAGTTGGTTGTCCAATATATCTTTTGCTGATCTGCAGGTGTGTACAAGCAATATGTCTGTGAAATCTTTCAGTGTGTAGAGGTGGGTACACACTATTAGATATATCTGCAGATCAATTGATCTGCAGATATATCTATGTACGGATCGGGCAGTGTGCTGTGCATACACACAGCCCGATCCGTCGGGGGACTGACGTCATGAACTGGGCGGGCGGGCGGGCGCTCGCCGTACGGGCCTTATGAACAATCCCCATCTGCATATATAGCTGCAGATAGATTGAACAGCAGATATATCTTTAAGATATATTGCGCATCTTTCTGTGTGTATGAACAACCACCATCTGCAGATATATCTGCAGATCGATTGAACTGCAGATATATCTGCCAGTGTGTACCCAGCTTTAGACTTTGAGCCCAGGAGTGATGGGTCACACACTAGGGGAGCTCTCCTGAGTTTCTCTAAAAGACTTTGTTAGGTTTTTTATTTTCAGGTAGACCTGCTGGCTACAGGCTCCCTGCATCGTGGGAGTGAGGGGAGAGAAGCAGACCTACTTCTTAGTTCAAGGGCTCTGCTTCTCGGCTACTGGACACCATTAGCTCCAGAGGGTTCGATCACTTGGTGCGCCTAGCTGCTTGGTCCCGGAGCCACGCCGTCACCCCCCTCACAGAAGCCAGAAGAAAGAAGCCGGGTGAGTATTAGAAGAACAGAAGACTTCAGTGACGGCAGAAGACTTCAGTAACGGAGGTACAGCGGTCGCGCTGCGCTCCATGCTCCCACACAACAATGTCACTCACAGGGTGCAAGGCGCTGGGGGGGGGGGGGGGGGAGCGCCCTGGGCAGCAGGCTGCTGATTTCTTTTTAAGGCTGGCATAAAAGCATTTCGGTGCCTGGGCACCGTGTCTCATACCCCCGCCAGCATATAACAGCGCGCTGCGCGCCATTGCTCCCCTGCAGCCGGCTCCCACTGCGGGGCGGGAGCGCCCTGGGCAGCATATTACAGTACTGGGTTTCTGGGCTGTGCGAGGTCACTGGCGGTGCCGGGGCTCCATGTCCCGGACCCCCGCCAGCATGTTGTAGCGCACTACGCGCCATTTCTTCCCCGCCGCCAGCTCCCACGGGTGCAGGGCGCTGGGGGGGAGGGCGCTGGGCAGCATGTTACAGTTAATTGTGGGGCTGTTAAAGGTTAAACTGGCGGTGCCGGGGCTCTGTGTCCCCGACCCCCGCCAGCATGTTGTAGCGCACTGCGCGCCATTTCTCCCCCGCCGCCGGCTCCATGGGTGCAGGGCGCCGGGAGGGGGGGCGCTCTGGGCTGCATATATAGTATGTAGATATTAGTCCCCGGCGTCGTCGCACGCGATACCGCCAGTCATAGAGGCGGTCGCGTGCAGCGCCGGTGCTCCCACACACCAACATTTTACTTGGGTGCAGGGCGCAGGGGGGCGCCCTGAACGGCAGTTTTCGATGATATATAGTGTATTTACACTATATACGTGTCCAGACTGTATATTTCAGATAAGGGGCGAGAGGGCGCTGGGAAGAGGCGGAGCTTAGTCCTCACAACGGAGTCAGCGCCATTTTCCTCAGATCCCCGCCAGGACTTGCTGTATAGTAAGATGGAGGGGGGGGCACAGTGTTTTTAATGCTATATGGGTGTCATATAGCATTATGTTTGATAATGGACGCATAATCCTTGTTGTAATACATAAATTCACTGTTTCCTTGTTTGTTTACCCACTATCGGTTAGTCGACATATGTCGACGGGTGTGAGGGCTTTGTCACGAGCTGTTGTGGGGATAACTGTCGGCTGCGCCGACGCATGGCGGTACTTGATTCGGAAAATTAGCAAGTTGGTGTTTGTGTGCTTAAAACAGTTAACACGTTAGGGAAGTCACAGTGGTTTGTGGATGCCCTGTCGGCATCAACGGTATTTTCTGGGTAAAAAAATTATCAGGCTGTTATTGCCTTGTACCTGTATATATATGTATATTTATAGGTATATGTGGGAGGAGTCTTATCAAATTTGTATTTGTATGCTTCCCTCAGACCCCTCGGGGTTCCAAGTTTATTATTATTTTTTGCCCGCTTACTATTCCTTGCTGTCGACATTTACTAAGTTTCTGTCGACCATAACGTTACTGGTAGATCCACATTGCGGGCATGTCAGTACATGATCATACACATTCACAACACATTACTGTCACTAGGGACCTGACAGGTCGGGACAATCCACTTGCATATAGGTTATATTTATATATGTAGATATAGGTTTATATATGCATGATTAGGATATGTGTTTTATTGTGTATTGCAGGATGTATATCAATGAATGCTGAAATAATGGTATTCTTATCATGTGCTGGTCGCTCTGTTGATTAAGCTCTAGTTTGGCCGTGACGAGTTGGTTTTCGATCCTCTCAAGGAGTCCGAATATTATTCTCTTCCTGACGCGGAGAGAACTTTATGACAGTCAACTCCTGGTCGACGCAGAGCCCGGTTGCAAAGGATCATACACAGGCAGCTAAGTGAAATTTTATTTCTATACTTTGACCATATTTGCACTGTATGCACATGAGGGAGTGTTGTATTCGGGTAGGCATCCGATAGAATTACCCTACCCAGGGTGGGTAAGCTTGCCGATGTTGATTCTACCTTATAACATTACAGCAGGCTACCACGTGGCAGCAGGAGGTGTGACCGGAAAAATGCTGAGAATGTCTCCGAGTGATACTGGAGGGAGGTATACAGCTGTTTGGTGTGACCTCTGTTCAGTCAATCTCGGCGGATACCACTGGTAAGTCTAACTTTGTGAGTTAGTCTCCTTCACAATGGTTGGTGACGCATTCTTTTGTGGGATGCAGTCGTTTTATCCGGTTCGATACCGTTCTTTTTTCCTTTTCTGTGCAGACAGTGGAAGGTGAAAAGGTAAGTGTTCTGCAGCCTTGTTAGGTTCGCAGAAGTGGATGTCGTTTTCTGTTTCCACTACGTCCACCACTTGTCGCTAAGTCTATCTGGCTGGTCCCCACTCCGGTGACCACTTGTCTACTAATTTTCAGTTAGTCCAGGAATAGACTAGGACCTGTGAGTTATTTATAGAATCCAAAGGGGGACATTCTGAGTTATGGTTGTTTCCCCTTACTGTTTTTTCTAATAGATCTTGCCGTTCCCCTCTGGAAGGGGAGGTAGTACGCGACGCCATACAGAGGTGCGTCAGGTTCAGGACATTGTCTGGTTGTCCCTGTATAAAGGTGCAAATCGTTGTTTCTCTCTGACTGTTCTTCGACAGGGATTGGCTGTTGTTCCCAACAACGCAGATGTTGAAAGATACTGACCGGTTAAGGTTCTGTATGTTTCCTGTGGAAAGAGGTCTGAGGATCCAGAGTTGGATCGGCTTTGCTGTGACACCTCATCGATATGTTCCGTTAATAAAACAGATGGGTGCGGCCTAAGAGGTCTTTTTCGGTGAGCAGGTCTAATACCAGAGCGGTTTTCAAGGGACCAGTTGGAAATGTGGTCCGGGTCTCACCTGCGCATGCACCGGAATATAATCCTAACGGCCAGGACATCGCTCCTGTGGTGTCTACTCTGTTCTCTCCTTCTAGAGGAATGAAGGTTCGGGATCCAGGTTTAGATCCTGGTGTCCGTGCATACAGATCTCCGAAGCTGGGGAGCAGTCCTTTGCAAGGGACGTATTTCCAGAGGATAAGGTCAAGTTGGGAAACTTGTCTGCTATAAGCTTTCTTGAATTAAGAGCTATTTTCGACGAACGTATTCTTCGTGTTCTGCCAGACGACTTGTCAGCAGTGGCGTAAGTAAGCCGCTATGGCGGAACAAGGAGCAAAGCGGCAATGGCGGAAGATGCACAGTTTGCAGTGGGAAGACTGGTAAACTCACTTCCAGTGGGAAAGACTGGTAAACGCTATATTAGCAGTCTTCGTTTCGGAGGTATACGACAGAGAAATAGATTTCCTCTGCTGACGCAATATCCAGCCGGGAAAAATTCAGTCATCATCGAGAAGCTTTCCCAGACGTGACAAGTCTTTGAGGAGTGTCGCAATTGGACATGTTGGCGTCTCGCCTCAACGAGAGGCCTCAGGGAGACTGTTGCAGGTCAAGGGACACTCAAGATATAGCAGTGGACATCCTCGTGACACCGTGGATGTTTTTTAGTCAGTCTATGTGGTCTCTCCGCTTTCACTTTTCTGACGGTGGTAAGCGTAAGATGATCAAAGGTTCCGGTGATCCTCTTGAATCCGGTCTAGCCAGCGAGGGTTGGCTATCCAGTTTTTCATGGTTTACTCATAGAAGATTACTGCCCTCTTCCTCTAAGTGAGGTAATGTTACAACAAGATCAGGGCGTGTATCATGACTTACCGCGGCTGCGTCTGACGGAGGGGCGGTTGAATGCCATATCCTAAGCCGAACGGGTGTTCCCAGTGAAGTCGTTTCCTCAATTCTTCAGGCTAGGAAAGAACTAACGGCAAAGCGTTACCACCGTAGTTGGAGTAATTATGTGTCTCGGTGTGTATCCAGGAAGGCTCCTATGGAAAACTTTCAGCTAGGTCGTGCTTATCCATACATCACAAGCCGGTGTGGATGCAAGCCTAATAAGTTTCTTTACAAAATTTCTCTCTTGGAAAGTGGTTATGCTATTGGCTTTGACGTCCGCAAGGCGGGTGTCGGAAGTGGTGGTTTTGTCTCACAAGAGCCTTGTTTGATCTTTCAGGTGGATGGAGAGGAATTGAGTACTCGGTTGGTAGTTCTACCAAGAGTGGTTTCTGGGTTTCGCAGAAATCGGCCTATTTTGATGCCGGTGGTTACTTAGGCATTATCTGATTCAAATTCCCTCGATCTAGCCAGGGTTTTGAGTATGTAGGTCGCCAATTTGGCTCAGTTTGGAGAAACAGAGGCTATGTTTGTCTGGTATGTTCCCAGCATGGTTTGGGAGACTGCGTTATGCAGTCTGTTACACGCTGAATCTGTGATGCGGTTTGGCATGTTCGTTCTACGGCTGGTTTGCCGTCACCGAAGTCGGTGGAGGTCCATTCTTTTGAAAAGATGGGCTTTTCTTGGGCGGATGCCCGAGGAGTCTCGGCGGTTCAACTTTGCCGGGTGGATTCTTGGTCAGGATCAAACGCTTTTGCTATGCTCTACAAGTTTGATACCCTGATTTTTGGGGACCTTTTGTTTGCTCATTCGGTGCTGCAGAGTCGTCCGCACTCTCCCGCCCGTTTTGGAGCTTTGGTATAAACCCCATGGTCCTTTTGGAGTCCCCAGCATCCTCTACGGACTAAGAGAAAAGGATTTACCGGTAGGTACTAAAATCCTATTTTTTTTATTTTATTTTTTATTTTTATTATTGCTGTTTAATTATTACGGGCTAATAGACTGTATCCTGATAATTGCCCTGCATTTGTTTGGATTACATTTTGTTTGGATTATTTGGTCTGCTGGTCCTGAACCCTCTCTGGTATTTCTTACTGTTGACCGGATCATATTATTGTGCGCCATGGTGAAGGGCGGGTCGGCTGCTAGAAATTTGCTAGACAGTCTGCACCTCCGGCCAATGCTTCCCCTCCTCTGTCTGGTATTGAAGGTAAAGTGTGCCTATTTGCAGATGACACAAAGTTATGCAACAGAGAAGACACACCAGGGGTAAATCAAATTATTTATGATCTAGGTAGACTAGAGGAATGGTCAAGAGCATGGCAACTACAGTTTAATTCCAAAAATTGTAAAATCATGGACTTGGGTCTTTAAAATGCAAAGGCTAAGTATAGTATTAACAGTATTATAATGAAAACTACTAAGGAGGAAAGGAATCTAGGTGCCACTATTTCAGGGGACTTAAAGGCAGGTAAGCAATGTAACAAAGCAATGATAAAAGCAAGTGAGATGCTTTGTTGCATAGGGAAAGGAATCGGCAGCAGAAAGAAGTAATAATGCCACTGTAAAGGCCATTGGTACGGTCTCACCTAGTATATGGTAGAGAATGTACAAGGAAGGGCAACTAAAATGGTGCATAGCCTACATTACAAAACTTACAGAAAAACAAGGTACAGAAGTGAAACATTCTTCAAAGAAAGATAAGTGTTAGAATATGAAGGCATGAACTGAAACTAGAGGGAGAAAGGTTCAGAGGAAATTTGAGGAAAAAATACTTCATGAAAGAGTAGTGGACAAGTGATATAACCTCCCATCAGAGATGGTAGAGGCTAATACAGTAGAGCAATTTAAACATGTTTGGGACAGACATAAGGAAAGTCTTACAAAGAAATAAGGATCAAATAAGTTTTGAGGTAACAATATGGTTAAAAAAAAGGGGAAGACAAGATGTGCCAAATGGTTCTTATCAGCTAAAAAAAGAAAACTTTAGAGGACTCCTATCACACTGGCGCTTAAAAAGCTGCCCTAGGTTGTGTTCCATTCCAAAGTGCCACCACACAGAATTGGTTGAAAGGAATGCAACCCTGGCGCTGAATAAAAAGAAATAAGAAATTCCTACTATTAAAATCTTTAACCTGAGCTCTTACCCTTTATCACAGGACGAAAGTTCTTAAATATGCCCCTACGAAACATATGGAGCAATTTATTATATTTGTTGATGTTCAAAAATTTATACGGAAGCTGTCATTAAAGAAATTATTTTATAATCAGAACAATAAAGAATCCGAGGGAGAAACAATAAGAGCTACGACTCCTTTCCACCCTAAGTCTATCTTTCCCCCCCCAACATTGTAAGAGGGACCCTTACTGGAGACATTTGGAACTTAAGTATTTAGTTCCAACCACCTGTTGGAATTGAGTCAAAGAGGAGAGAGAATATCTATAGAAAAAACAACGGCAAAGAAACCTTGATGTACTGGTTACCACCCTCAATATTGTGAGTTGGGTACGCATCTTTTCTGCACGCTAAGAAGATAAAGATACCTTGATGGGCTTCCTCCACTCTACATATTCAGTGAGTGGGGTTTGCCGATCCAATCGTGTTTAATTATATAATTATATAACACCTGGCACTATATGATAAACATTCGTGGGGTGGTGGAATTAGAAGGAAAGATACCTTTATGTATACATCTCCATTTATCAGAGTGTGAGTTGGGGCACGCTTACATTGCGTTCCTGGCACCTCAATCAGGAAGGATTATAAAAGTGAACATTTGCTGTTGTTGAATTTAAGACTGTTCTACTCCTGTGCACTATTCTTGTTTTTTATATTCTCCACAAAGATCCTGATGCTATACGAGAATCTACATTGGATGAAAATAGAAAGAACACCACCGGAATTTTATCAGCTGCCAAAGTCTATGGTGGGAAGTCAGTATATTTTTTCCTGGAGGCACAAAAGAGTTTGCGACACCTGCTGACTGATATCTCTATGTCTAGCTGTAGCAAATATAAATACTTTATTAGTTGTAACTTTGTGGGTTTCCCAGATTACAGAAGGGTTCACTGAGGGAGAATCATTAAGCATAGAAATTCAGTAAGAGCTCCAGGCAATATGTACAGTGAGGAAATAAATCCTCAGGTCTGCATCCTTGGCATGTCAACAATATTGAGCGAGAGAGACACAGTGGGCAGTTCAGGTGAATGGGCAGTTCCTGCTGGGCCAGCCACATGCTCCCTTCAGTGGCTTTCCACAGCCCCCAGCTCTCCACCCAGCCAGGGCAATTCACACTGGCTACTTGCTGCCATGTTTTCAGGATCTGTGTTCCACTGTGGAACTCAAACTGGAAGCACTTCTGTGTGCAGTTAGGTGGGCGATGGAAAGAATGGGAGCCCTGCTGTGTCCTCTACGATATTGGCCCATAGGTCAGATGTGGCCATAAAAGCAATTGTGTTTACCCAGATTACTGCACCTAACAGGTCAGTCTTTTGTGAGAGGCTGTGCCAATTAATTTGGGGTACAATATATTTTTTATTTTACCTGTGGGCCCAATGTGTTTTTTTTTCCCTATGGGGACATCGTGTTTTTATTTTTCCCAATAATAGATACCGAACCTCCTAAAACAGTCAATCAAATGGGGAATTGCTGGGGGAACCTCATCTTCTGTCGCCGACTTAGGGTTTGGAGAACAGCTAGCTGGTTTGAGCATCTGTAGAATCCAGCTCCATCAGGTTGGATGGGAAGCGTCAGTGCACAGCCGTTTTCAGATCTCTTCAGAGATGTTCAGTCAGATTCAAGTCTGGGCTCTGACTGGGCCACTCAAGGACATTCACAGAGTTGTCCTGAAGCCACTCCTTTGCTATCTTGGCTGTGTGCTTTGGGTCGTTGTCCTGCTGAAAGATGAACCGTCGCCCCAGTCTGAGGTCAAGAGCGCTCTGGAGCAAGTTTTCATCCAGGATGTCTCTGTACATTGCTGCATTCATTTTTCCCTCTATCCTGACTAGTCTCCCAGTTCCTGCCGCTGAAAAACATCCCCACAACATGATGCTGCCACCACCATACTTCACTGCAGGGATGGTATTGGCCTGGTGATGAGCGGTGCCTGGTCTACTCCAAACATGACACCTGGCATTCACGTTCAAGCTTTGTCTCATCAGACTAGAGAATTTTGTTTCTCATGGTCTAAGAGTCCTTCAGGTGTATTTTGGCAAACTCCAGGTGGGCTGCCATGTGCTTTTTACTAAGGAGTGGCTTCTGTCTGGCCACTCTACCATAGAGGCCTGATTTGTGAATTTCTGCAGAGATGGTTGTCCTTCTGGAAGAATCTCCTCTTCACAGAGGAATGCTGTAGCTCTGACAGAGTGACCATCGGGTTCTTGGTAACCTCCCTGACTAGGGCGCTTCTCCCCCGACCGCTCAGTTTAGACAGCTGGCCAGCTCTAGGAAGAGTACTGGTGGTTCCAAACTTCTTCCATTGACTGATGATGAAGGCCACTGTGCTCATTGGGACCTTCAAAGCAGCAGATATTTTTCTGTACCCTTACCCAGATTTGTGCCTCGAGACATTCCTGTCTTAGAGGTCTACAGACAATTCCTTTGACTTCATGCTTGGTTTGTGCTCAGACATGCACTGTCAATTGTGGGACCTTATATAGACAGGTGTGTGCCTTTCCAAATCATGTCCAATCACCTGAGTTTACCACAGGCGGCCTTCAGTTAAGCTGTAGGAACATCTCAAGGATGATAAGTGGAAACAGGATGCACCTAATCTCAATTTTGAGCTTCATGGCAAAGGCTGTGAATACTTATGTACATGTGATTTCTTAGTTTTTAATTTTTAATAAATTTGCAAAAATGTCAAACTATTTTCATGTTGTCATTATGGGGTATTGTGTGTAGAATTTTGAGGGAAAAAATGAATTTATTCCATTTTGGAATAAGGCTGTAACATAACAAAATGTGAAAAAAGTGAAGTGCTGTGAATACTTTCCGGATGCACTGTAGGTTATGATTTGATAAGGCCAGATACATGATCATAAACTATATGGACAAAACTATTTGGTCACAGCTATTAATTATTAAATTCAGGTGTTTCAGTCAGACCCGTTGCTACATGTGTATAAACTCAAGCACCTAGCCATGCAGTCTCCATTTGCAAACATTTGTGATACAAAATGGGTCATTCAGAAGAGCGTGGTACTGTGATAGGATGCCATCTTTGCAATAAGACGAATTGTGAAATTTATCCCAGCTTGGATATTCCACGGTTAATTGTAAGTGATATTATTGGAAAGTGGAAGCGTTTAGGAACAACAGCCATGAAACGGAAGACCACGTAATATATATTAGAGATGAGCGCCTGAAATTTTTCGGGTTTTGTGTTTTGGTTTTGGGTTCGGTTCCGCGGCCGTGTTTTGGGTTCGAACGCGTTTTGGCAAAACCTCACCGAATTTTTTTTGTCGGATTCGGGTGTGTTTTGGATTCGGGTGTTTTTTTCAAAAAACACTAAAAAACAGCTTAAATCATAGAATTTGGGGGTCATTTTGATCCCAAAGTATTATTAACCTCAAAAACCATAATTTACACTCATTTTCAGTCTATTCTGAATACCTCACACCTCACAATATTATTTTTAGTCCTAAAATTTGCACCGAGGTCGCTGTGTGAGTAAGATAAGCGACCCTAGTGGCCGACACAAACACCGGGCCCATCTAGGAGTGGCACTGCAGTGTCACGCAGGATGTCCCTTCCTAAAAACCCTCCCCAAACAGCACATGACGCAAAGAAAAAAAGAGGCGCAATGAGGTAGCTGTGTGAGTAAGATTAGCGACCCTAGTGGCCGACACAAACACCGGGCCCATCTAGGAGTGGCACTGCAGTGTCACGCAGGATGGCCCTTCCAAAAAACCCTCCCCAAACAGCACATGACGCAAAGAAAAAAAGAGGCGCAATGAGGTAGCTGTGTGAGTAAGATTAGCGACCCTAGTGGCCGACACAAACACCGGGCCCATCTAGGAGTGGCACTGCAGTGTCACGCAGGATGTCCCTTCCAAAAAACCCTCCCCAAACAGCACATGACGCAAAGAAAAAAAGAGGCGCAATGAGGTAGCTGTGTGAGTAAGATTAGCGACCCTAGTGGCCGACACAAACACCGGGCCCATCTAGGAGTGGCACTGCAGTGTCACGCAGGATGTCCCTTCCAAAAAACCCTCCCCAAACAGCACATGACGCAAAGAAAAAAAGAGGCGCAATGAGGTAGCTGACTGTGTGAGTAAGATTAGCGACCCTAGTGGCCGACACAAACACCGGGCCCATTTAGGAGTGGCACTGCAGTGTCACGCAGGATGTCCCTTCCAAAAAACCCTCCCCAATCAGCACATGATGCAAAGAAAAAGAAAAGAAAAAAGAGGTGCAAGATGGAATTGTCCTTGGGCCCTCCCACCCACCCTTATGTTGTATAAACAAAACAGGACATGCACACTTTAACCAACCCATCATTTCAGTGACAGGGTCTGCCACACGACTGTGACTGATATGACGGGTTGGTTTGGACCCCCCCCCAAAAAAGAAGCAATTAATCTCTCCTTGCACAAACTGGCTCTACAGAGGCAAGATGTCCACCTCATCATCACCCTCCGATATATCACCGTGTACATCCCCCTCCTCACAGATTATCAATTCGTCCCCACTGGAATCCACCATCTCAGCTCCCTGTGTACTTTGTGGAGGCAATTGCTGCTGGTCAATGTCTCCGCAGAGGAATTGATTATAATTCATTTTAATGAACATCATCTTCTCCACATTTTCTGGATGTAACCTCGTACGCCGATTGCTGACAAGGTGAGCGGCGGCACTAAACACTCTTTCGGAGTACACACTTGTGGGAGGGCAACTTAGGTAGAATAAAGCCAGTTTGTGCAAGGGCCTCCAAATTGCCTCTTTTTCCTGCCAGTATAAGTACGGACTGTGTGACGTGCCTACTTGGATGCGGTCACTCATATAATCCTCCACCATTCTATCAATGTTGAGAGAATCATATGCAGTGACAGTAGACGACATGTCCGTAATCGTTGTCAGGTCCTTCAGTCCGGACCAGATGTCAGCATCAGCAGTCGCTCCAGACTGCCCTGCATCACCGCCAGCGGGTGGGCTCGGAATTCTGAGCCTTTTCCTCGCACCCCCAGTTGCGGGAGAATGTGAAGGAGGAGATGTTGACAGGTCGCGTTCCGCTTGACTTGACAATTTTGTCACCAGCAGGTCTTTCAACCCCAGCAGACTTGTGTCTGCCGGAAAGAGAGATCCAAGGTAGGCTTTAAATCTAGGATCGAGCACGGTGGCCAAAATGTAGTGCTCTGATTTCAACAGATTGACCACCCGTGAATCCTTGTTAAGCGAATTAAGGGCTCCATCCACAAGTCCCACATGCCTAGCGGAATCGCTCCGTGTTAGCTCCTCCTTCAATGTCTCCAGCTTCTTCTGCAAAAGCCTGATGAGGGGAATGACCTGACTCAGGCTGGCAGTGTCTGAACTGACTTCACGTGTGGCAAGTTCAAAGGGCATCAGAACCTTGCACAACGTTGAAATCATTCTCCACTGCGCTTGAGACAGGTGCATTCCACCTACTATATCGTGCTCAATTGTATAGGCTTGAATGGCCTTTTGCTGCTCCTCCAACCTCTGAAGCATATAGAGGGTTGAATTCCACCTCGTTACCACTTCTTGCTTCAGATGATGGCAGGGCAGGTTCAGTAGTTTTTGGTGGTGCTCCAGTCTTCTGTACGTGGTGCCTGTACGCCGAAAGTGTCCCGCAATTCTTCTGGCCACCGACAGCATCTCTTGCACGCCCCTGTCGTTTTTTAAAAAATTCTGCACCACCAAATTCAAGGTATGTGCAAAACATGGGACGTGCTGGAATTTGCCCATATTTAATGCACACACAATATTGCTGGCGTTGTCCGATGCCACAAATCCACAGGAGAGTCCAATTGGGGTAAGCCATTCCGCGATGATCTTCCTCAGTTGCCGTAAGAGGTTTTCAGCTGTGTGCGTATTCTGGAAACCGGTGATACAAAGCGTAGCCTGCCTAGGAAAGAGTTGGCGTTTGCGAGATGCTGCTACTGGTGCCGCCGCTGCTGTTCTTGCGGCGGGAGTCCATACATCTACCCAGTGGGCTGTCACAGTCATATAGTCCTGACCCTGCCCTGCTCCACTTGTCCACATGTCCGTGGTTAAGTGGACATTGGGTACAGCTGCATTTTTTAGGACACTGGTGACTCTTTTTCTGAGGTCTGTGTACATTTTCGGTATCGCCTGCCTAGAGAAATGGAACCTAGATGGTATTTGGTACCGGGGACACAGTACCTCCAACAAGTCTCTAGTTGGCTCTGCAGTAATGATGGATACCGGAACCACGTTTCTCACCACCCAGGATGCCAAGGCCTCAGTTATCCGCTTTGCAGTAGGATGACTGCTGTGATATTTCATCTTCCTCGCAAAGGACTGTTGAACAGTCAATTGCTTACTGGAAGTAGTACAAGTGGGCTTACGACTTCCCCTCTGGGATGACCATCAACTCCCAGCGGCAACAACAGCAGCGCCAGCAGCAGTAGGCGTTACACGCAAGGATGCATCGGAGGAATCCCAGGCAGGAGAGGACTCGTCAGAATTGCCAGTGACATGGCCTGCAGGACTATTGGCATTCCTGGGGAAGGAGGAAATTGACACTGAGGGAGTTGGTGGGGTGGTTTGCGTGAGCTTGGTTACAAGAGGAAGGGATTTACTGGTCAGTGGACTGCTTCCGCTGTCACCCAAAGTTTTTGAACTTGTCACTGACTTATTATGAATGCGCTGCAGGTGACGTATAAGGGAGGATGTTCCGAGGTGGTTAACGTCCTTACCCCTACTTATTACAGCTTGACAAAGGGAACACACGGCTTGACACCTGTTGTCCGCATTTCTGGTGAAATACCTCCACACCGAAGAGCTGATTTTTTTGGTATTTTCACCTGGCATGTCAACGGCCATATTCCTCCCACGGACAACAGGTGTCTCCCCGGGTGCCTGACTTAAACAAACCACCTCACCATCAGAATCCTCCTGGTCAATTTCCTCCCCAGCGCCAGCAACACCCATATCCTCCTCATCCTGGTGTACTTCAACACTGACATCTTCAATCTGACTATCAGGAACTGGACTGCGGGTGCTCCTTCCAGCACTTGCAGGGGGCGTGCAAATGGTGGAAGGCGCATGCTCTTCACGTCCAGTGTTGGGAAGGTCAGGCATCGCAACCGACACAATTGGACTCTCCTTGTGGATTTGGGATTTCGAAGAATGCACAGTTCTTTGCTGTGCTGCTTTTGCCAGCTTGAGTCTTTTCATTTTTCTAGCGAGAGGCTGAGTGCTTCCATCCTCATGTGAAGCTGAACCACTAGCCATGAACATAGGCCAGGGCCTCAGCCGTTCCTTGCCACTCCGTGTCGTAAATGGCATATTGGCAAGTTTACGCTTCTCCTCCGACAATTTTATTTTAGGTTTTGGAGTCCTTTTTTTTCTGATATTTGGTGTTTTGGATTTGACATGCTCTGTACTATGACATTGGGCATCGGCCTTGGCAGACGACGTTGCTGGCATTTCATCGTCTCGGCCATGACTAGTGGCAGCAGCTTCAGCACGAGGTGGAAGTGGATCTTGATCTTTCCCTAATTTTGGAACCTCAACATTTTTGTTCTCCATATTTTAATAGGCACAACTAAAAGGCACCTCAGGTAAACAATGGAGATGGATACTAGTATACAATTATGGACTGCCTGCCGAGTGCAGACACAGAGGTAGCCACAGCCGTGAACTACCGTACTGTACTGTGTCTGCTGCTAATATAGACTGGTTGATAAAGAGATGTCTATGTAACTATGTATGTATAAAGAAGAAAGAAAAAAAAACCACGGTTAGGTGGTATACAATTATGGACGGACTGCCTGCCGAGTGCAGACACAGAGGTAGCCACAGCCGTGAACTACCGTACTGTACTGTGTCTGCTGCTAATAATATAGACTGGTTGATAAAGAGATGTCGTAGTAGTATGTATGTATAAAGAAGAAAGAAAAAAAAACCACGGTTAGGTGGTATACAATTATGGACGGACTGCCTGCCGAGTGCAGACACAGAGGTAGCCACAGCCGTGAACTACCGTACTGTACTGTGTCTGCTGCTAATATAGACTGGTTGATAAAGAGATGTCTATGTAACTATGTATGTATAAAGAAGAAAGAAAAAAAAACCACGGTTAGGTGGTATACAATTATGGACGGACGGACTGCCTGCCGAGTGCAGACACAGAGGTAGCCACAGCCGTGAACTACCATACTGTACTGTGTCTGCTGCTAATATAGACTGGTTGATAAAGAGATGTCTATGTAACTATGTATGTATAAAGAAGAAAGAAAAAAAAACCACGGTTAGGTGGTATACAATTATGGACGGACTGCCTGCCGAGTGCAGACACAGAGGTAGCCACAGCCGTGAACTACCGTACTGTACTGTGTCTGCTGCTAATATAGACTGGTTGATAAAGAGATGTCTATGTAACTATGTATGTATAAAGAAGAAAGAAAAAAAAACCACGGTTAGGTGGTATACAATTATGGACGGACTGCCTGCCGAGTGCAGACACAGAGGTAGCCACAGCCGTGAACTACCGTACTGTACTGTGTCTGCTGCTAATATAGACTGGTTGATAAAGAGATGTCGTAGTAGTATGTATGTATAAAGAAGAAAAAAAAACCACGGTTAGGTGGTATACAATTATGGACGGACTGCCTGCCGAGTGCAGACACAGAGGTAGCCACAGCCGTGAACTACCGTACTGTGTCTGCTGCGACTGGATGATAAATGATATAAAAAATATATATATATCACTACTGCAGCCGGACAGGTATATATTATATATTATATAATGACGGACCTGCTGGACACTGTCGGTCAGCAGAATGAGTTTTATTTTTATAGAATAAAAAAAACAACAACACACAAGTGAAGTCACACGACGAGTGTTTAACTTTTTCAGGCAATCACAATATAAGTATACTACTAACTATACTGGTGGTCAGTGTGGTTAGGTCACTGGTCAGTCACACTGGCAGTGGCACTCCTGCAGCAAAAGTGTGCACTGTTTAATTTTAATATAATATTATGTACTCCTGGCTCCTGCTATAACCTATAACTGGCACTGCAGTGCTCCCCAGTCTCCCCCACAATTATAAGCTGTGTGAGCTGAGCAGTCAGACAGATATATAATATATATAGATGATGCAGCACACTGGGCTGAGCCTGAGCAGTGCACACAGATATGGTATGTGACTGAGTCACTGTGTGTATCGCTTTTTTCAGGCAGAGAACGGATATATTAAATAAACTGCACTGTCTGGTGGTCACTCACTATATAATATTATGTACTCCTGGCTCCTGCTATAACCTATAACTGGCACTGCAGTGCTCCCCAGTCTCCCCCACAATTATAAGCTGTGTGAGCTGAGCAGTCAGACAGATATATAATATATATAGATGATGCAGCACACTGGGCTGAGCCTGAGCAGTGCACACAGATATGGTATGTGACTGAGTCACTGTGTGTATCGCTTTTTTCAGGCAGAGAACGGATATATTAAATAAACTGCACTGTCTGGTGGTCACTCACTAGTAAACTCTCTGCACTCTCTACACTTCTACAGTACTCCTCCTAGTCCTAAGCTCCAGTAAATCTCTCTCTCTTATAATCTAAATGGAGAGGACGCCAGCCACGTCCTCTCCCTATCAATCTCAATGCACGTGTGAAAATGGCGGCGACGCGCGGCTCCTTATATAGAATCCGAGTCTCGCGATAGAATCCGAGCCTCGCGAGAATCCGACAGCGTCATGATGACGTTCGGGCGCGCTCGGGTTAACCGAGCAAGGCGGGAAGATCCGAGTCGCTCGGATCCGTGTAAAAAAAGCTGAAGTTCGGGCGGGTTCGGATTCCGAGGAACCGAACCCGCTCATCTCTAATATATATATATTATGCAAATAAGAGGTAAAGAAAAACAGAATTCACTAACTTACGCAATAGGCTAGGTCTCTGCCATGAAAGAAGTCACGTAAGAAAGGACTGATGCATTATCAGTGCAGGCTCTCTTTTTAAGTAATGGACATATTCTCTTAGGACCCAATTCGCTGTTGTGTGAATTCGCAAGGCGGTTGATTATCGATCGACTGTGCATGCATACGGATCGTAGTGCACATGCGCTAGGCCAAACAGCGGAAAAAAATCCAGAGTCTTTTTGATCGCTAGGTGTACGCAAGTGGATTGCCAGGAAGCTGGCGTTTAGGGTGGTAGATGGCTGTTTTCTGGGAGTGTCAGTAAAAATGCACGTGTGCCCAAGCATTTGTAGGGAGGGTGTGTGATGTCAGCTCCGGCCCTGATCAGCCTGTTTCTATTGCACTGTAGGAGTAGGCCCTGGGCTACTAGAAAAATAATTTGATGGTGAGTAAGTTGCAAACCGATTTGCAGCTGACCAGCATTCGCAGAGATTTTTGCAAGGCGTACGCAGACTTGCACGGGGTGGGTATACACTTTGGGTGGCAAACATCTGATCACAAACCTCTGCAAATTTGCAGAGGAGCGAAGTTTCAGTCATTATCCCACCAGCAGCTTCTCCAGGGCCCCCTCCTTTGGATTTAACTTTCTTGGTGCCAAATGTTAATGAGTTACTTACTCGTAGGTTACTGTCTTTAGGTAGATGGGGAGAAGACACACAGCCCAGATGGATATTGGATTCTTTTAAAGGTGAAACAATGAATCTTGAGACACCTCCCTAACCTCTTCAAGATTTATATTTATTGAACTGGCCTGAAAAGGAGGTCTGGTTATTTGAGACTGAAGCATATACTTTAAATATAATATTTTATGACTGGTTTGAGATCTTTATCTTTCTTCCTTGGGCCTCAAGGAGGCCCATAAACTATCCCTTCTTCAGCCCAGAAAACAGGTCCCATACAGGACACAGCATGTCAGCCATTTTGATACATTTTACTGAACCAGTTCACACATTGAAGACACCTACAGTGTAGGTCAATAGAATACATTTGTTTTATACATACAAAGTACATGAAATATCATTTCTGGTGATTACTTATGGGTCTAACCGCTACACCACCCCTCTGGGACTGGCATGGGAGAGATAGTGATTCATGTATCACATCTTCTCCTGTGCCGCTGATACCATCTCTACACCTTTTCGGAGAGAAATCTGTGTTCCCGTGGTCATCGCCCTTGTCATGCTAAATTGTTACATTGTACTGCTGTAATGTGAGGCTCCACCTCAAAGTTTTCCATTATCGCCAGAGACTATTCAGCCAGCTGAGTAGGTCCTATCTACCTGGGTCTATATTGTTAAAGCCTAATCTTTATCTTATTTAAAACACTCTAAAAGGTTAAAGAACACAGTACGCTATTGGCGTATGGAATACTCGGGACCACGAGGAGATCACAAGCGGCGCTGACGCTCACAGTGTTAAACCTTTATAACTATACCATAAACAATATACTTATACTGTAAACCCTTGTGCAGTGATAAGGTGTAAATGCAACACAGTGTAACCTTGTTAGTTTAAAAGCTGTATGAGCGTATGTGACGCTCAGAGAACCCCTTAGCAATATAATAAACACTCAAATACCGGTCTAAGGGTCTAACGCCTTTTAAGGAAATGAATGAATGTTCAATCGCAAAAGAATAATACAGTACAAGTTATACACTACCAAAATAACATAGAATATCTAACCAAGCAACTACACATAAAATACAATAAAGATACAATTACTTTTAAAGGGGGAAGGAGAGAGAGAGAGAGAGTGAGAGAGAACGAGAGAGAATGGCTTATAACAATGAAGACAATATGATTGCAGAGAAACTTACGCACAAAGGGAAACAATCGCATGCGCCTTCTGGATGTCCAGCTCCCAATTATCAGTGATGAGAACCGTTGAAGAGAATAGAGAGCTGGCCCAGGTCGGCTTGTCCTTTTATACACTTACACACAGTACAATGGTCCCTACATTCTTATTGTTCATTGGACACAGGAATTCGTCTTCGCATTATAACATAAGGTCATAGGTTGGTTCATACAGGTGGGCTGTGACTATTTCTAACTGCTCAGGTGGGTGGGAAACTGGGTTTCCCGCCGCATGGGTAATAAAGTGCAAATACAGTAAATGTTCATAAACTTCTTATGTCCATAACTATTCGCACGAGCGATTAATCCGCTTCAAACCAACACCGGAATATTGCTAATTAAATACTCTTCCGATGGATACTAAACACCACTGTATAACCCCTGTCTGACCCTTCGTATCAAACAAAGAGGGATCTCTTTGTCTATGAACATGCTACATTAACTAAACTTTCAGATTCTATCAAAGGGACCATAATCTACAAAATACATTATATGGTTAAAATATGTTACGATTGAGTCGCACGCTAGACATATACAAACTCTACCGTAAATGCGCATACCGTGCGCCCGCGGGTGCACGCAACAGCGAGTATGCGCACGCACGGGAGAGCTCATGCACGCGCAGCGGGGACACGCATGAGGTGCAAATATGGCAATGTGTAGCGTGATATTTTTCTGACTTTGACAGTCCACCCTTTGGCAGTCACCAATAACTGCCACTTTCTAAAACATTTCAAAAAGAGAAAAATATATGTCATGTGTAAATACATTTCTATGGTTGGGTAGGGGAGGAGAGGAGAAGGTGGGAAAAGGGTATGACCTAGTGAGATAGCAGAAGCATGTGTGTATGAATCCATGTTTGGGGGGTCATGTATCATCGTGCCGTACGTGTTTTAAATCAAGCTTCGAGGTATTGCGAAGTATACATTTGAATTCCTTCTTATCCCGTGGTACGGGTCTGTGGATGGGCTGTCAAACTTTACCGAGCTCTCTTCGGCTTTTGGTTGCAACAAAATGGGGGAGCACATTTTAGTTGATGATACATGAATGGGGGAATATGTGAGTGCTGATATCTGTGCCTGTATTCCCTATCGACTATGTGTGTCATTACCTGAAGGTTGTAGAGATGAAGATAAGAAACAATTATGGTAAATGCAGTGATATTCTATGTGAGGTTAATATGCATTTGTTGATTGAAGTCTTGTCTGAAGTCTTGTCTTGATGTACATGTTGACTGTAGTCTCTTTGTGCTTTTGCCAATAAACGCAAGCAAAGCTTTATCAATGTCCATAGACTTACAAAAAGTGTTGGGCTAGCGTAAAATTAAAGGTACTAGGGATATGGGGGGTCTATGGCATAGTCCATCAGTTGTCTGTGTAAAAGGTTGTCAAATTCTTCTTCCAAGCGGATGTCTTTTTACCTTGGAGAGAAACAAAGGAGAAACGGGTGAAAGAAACGGACCGTGGAATCACATTTTCATCACAACATTGTCTCTATCGTTGGGTCATAAATCAATTCAGTTGTTATTACAGTATCTTCACTCCTTAAACTCATCACTCGGGCGCTACGTTTACACTTTGTTAAAACCCGAGCGCATCTAAATATCAGACCGACCAATATGATGACACCCAGAATACACAAAAGGAATTTCCCTACATCCATGATAATTCCTTGAGTCCATTCTCCTAAACCAGAGAACCAATTTCGTGGGTTCAACCATGACACCCAATTGGTCAGCTCATTACCCACAGCAGCAAGGGTGAGATTGTGTTTCCTTCGGAACTCCCATTTTAATTGAGAAAAGGTCCTCCATCTTTTGGTCTATGACCTCGACCGGGTCCTCGGTGCTGTTTGTGATATAAGTGCAGCATTTTACGCCGTACTGCGTTGCCAGTGTGACACAATATCCGCCTGTCACTGCTGTGAGATAATTAAGAACCATCCTATGCTGAACCAGTTCTGTTTTATAAGCTTGGAGCTCCCTTCCGGTATACCTAAAGGTGTCGTCATACATTTCAGTGATATTGTCTAATAAATTTGCAAGCGCTGATATGTATTTATAATTCAACACTCCTCTGGCGGTGCGAGTGATGTCTAATGCGAGTAGAACCTGAATCCCGGTGGATTCATGGATCAGGTCAGAGGCCGGATGCTCTGTTCTTTCTATTATGTGACGTTTAACGATGTGCTCGTAATGAGTGTGAGTATAAGGAGCTTGGGCACCGCGGTGAATATCTTTCATTTTAGTATGTGATACAGTCATTACCTCAGGCAGTACTTTTCCAATATAACACAACCCTTCTGAGTTTGGGGCAAGCCACTTATACGCCTTCCTCCCGCATATGAAATATGCATCATCGGGGAGAACATATGGGACGGAGTAGGACATTACCATATTACACATTTTCCATATGAAATCTCCTAACCCTAATTCTCCCATCTGTTTAGTACACGTATCAGTTTGTACGATCTGTGCACAGTATCCTGGTGATACCTCTCCAACTCTCATGGTCCTACTTCCTAGGGTATACCTATATCGGAAATATTTTCCACTACCGGCTATGTGGCGTATAAGTTCTGTATCTGTAGGCAATCCGTCGGCTCTATGTGAGAATGTCATGGTTTTGTTATTCCATGACACTTCCCAATTTCCCGGCTTTCGGGGATTGGAAATGTTAAAACATACTAGGGATCTATCCACATGATATTGGTGGAGCTTCAAACTAGGAGGACTGGAGATATTAAACCTCCTGTCCACCGGCCTCCCACCACTTAGCTCAAGTACCTCCCCTATCGTAAAAGGAAATGGTACTAGTCCTGACTTGCTGTGACCTTGAGGTACTTGAGAGCATACCCAACAGTCTGTCTGATTTAGTACTTTACCCACTAAGGAGTGATAGTCACTCAATGGATGCCTATCCATATGGATATTAAAACTGGATTGGCATTTCTTGATGCACCCATCCTCAACTACATTGTCACAATGCCTACAGATACAATTTTCTTCAGCTAACAATCCTTCACAATTCCTTCTATGGTCAATGCTATCGGATCGTTTTCTGATACTCGCCTTTGCTTGTTGATTATGTTGTTCTTGGAAAGATACGCCTCCATCTTTGTCATCAGAACCCATTCCAGAACCTCTCTCGACCTCCATGGTACTCTCGCCGGAACAGACTGCTCTGGTCAACATCATGGTCAACAGGAAAATCCGGATCACAGTCTCTTGGGGCAAGTCCATCTTATAGGAGGAAATGGAGAAGAATGAGAAAGGGGGAAAGAAATAATTGAGGGAGATGGGATGGGAAGTGGAGAAAAACAATAAAAGGGAACAGGGGATCGACAACTGCCTCCGATCTTATTATTTTCAATGCTCAGGTGCCGTCTCAATCCTCCTGAAACAGACACTCCAGTGATACAACTTCCTCTACCGTCTGCTCTTTATCACGGGACCTCTCTGGATCAGCAACCTTCTTACAATGGGACGAATGAACCCAAGTCTCTCTCTCGGCAACCTTCAATGCTGTCGTGCTAATCAATAAGACTTGGTATGGTCCTTCCCATCTGTCAATAAGGCAACCTGAGCGTAGAAAATTCCGTATCATTACATAATCCCCAGGTTCAATGTCATGACAATTACTATCTGGCAAATCAGGAATCATTAACTTCAGATTGTCATTCTGATTCCTTAGCTGTTTACTCATGTTAACCAGGTATTTTACAGTCACTTCATTGTTACACTTCAAATCATCCTGAGGGTTAATCATAACATGCGGTTGTCGACCAAACAGAATTTCAAAGGGGGACAGATTAAGAGGGGACCTGGGAGTGGTTCTGATGCTGTATAGTACAATGGGTAAAGCTTCTGGCCATGTTAATCCTGTTTCTGCCATATATTTGCTCAATTTATTTTTAATAGTGCTGTTCACTCTTTCTACTTTCGCACTCGCCTGGGGGCGGTACGGAGTGTGCAGCTTACTATCAATTCCCATCAACTTACACATTCCTTGAAAGACATCACCTGTAAAATGGGTACCCCTATCACTTTCAATTATTCTAGGGATACCGTATCTACACACAAATTCCTGTACAATTTTCTTAGCAGTAAACATTGCGGTATTTGTGGCCGCAGGAAATGCTTCGACCCAATTTGAAAACACATCTATACAAACTAGTACATATTTCAAATTTCGACAAGGGGGTAATTGTATAAAATCAATCTGTATTACCTGAAAAGGGCCGCCTGTAGGTGGGATATGAGATGGTTCTGTTGGTATTGCCTTTCCGATGTTCTTCCTCAAGCAGGTAAGGCATGACATTGCTCTCTTACCTGCATGGGATGAGAATCCTGGGGCGCACCAATATGCTCTTACCAACTTGCACATTCCTTCCTTGCCCAGATGAGTCAGCCCATGTGCTGCTTCAGCTAAACATGGAAGGTATGCTCTGGGTGCCACTGGTTTACCCTGTCCATCTGTCCAGAGTCCTGAGGACTCCTGGCCATATCCTTTTGACCTCCAAACTGCCTTTTCCTGTGTGGAACACAAATTTTGCATTTCACACAACTTCTGTGTGTTGATGGTATTGAATACCATCAATTGTGTGGTGTCTGTCTGTCTGGGGGTACCGGCTGCTAATTTAGCAGCTTCGTCTGCTCGGCTGTTACCAAGTGATACCGGGTCTTGGCTATACGTGTGAGCTTTACACTTGATAACAGCCACTCTGTCGGGTTCCTGTATCGCTGTTAGAAGTCTTTTGATGTGAGCTGCATGCGCTATCGGTGTACCAGCTGCCGTCATGAAATTTCTGAGGCGCCATAGGGCTCCGAAATCATGGACTACCCCGAAGGCGTATCTAGAATCGGTGTAGATATTGGCTGACTTTCCCTTAGCCAATTCACATGCTCTGGTTAGGGCAACCAGTTCAGCAACCTGGGCTGAGTGAGGTGGGCCTAGCGGTTCTGCTTCTATGGTGCCTTGGTCATCTACGACTGCGTATCCAGTACACAAGTCTCCCGAGTCCGTCTGTCTGTGACAACTACCGTCAGTGAAGAAAGTAAAATCTACATCTTCCAGTGGGTTGTCACTGATGTCAGGCCTTGCCGTGAAATTTTGGGTCAAATATTCCATACAATCATGTGTGTCATCCCTTGTATTAAATCCTCCTTCCCCATCACTCTCATCCTCCACCCTTTGTGCCTGTCCAGGCACACCTGGGAGATATGTTGCAGGATTTAATGCATTGCATCTCCTTATGGTGATGTTTACGGGGGCCATTAATGCCAATTCCCATCTTGTAAACCGCGCTGATGAGACGTGCCTGGTTTGGGCAGAATTCAGCAAGGCTGACACTGCATGTGGTGTATGAATTGTGAGGTTGTGTCCTAGCACTACATCTTCGCTTTTTGTAACTAGCAATGCTATCGCAGCGACACTTCGCAAGCATGTGGGGAGGGATCGCGCTACCGTGTCTAGCTGAGCGCTGTAGTATGCTACCGGCCTGCTGGCATCACCGTGCTTTTGGGTTAGGACGCCTGCCGCGCAACCAGCACTTTCTGTTCCGTACAGGTCAAAGGGTTTCCCATAGTCTGGCATACCTAATGCTGGTGCCTGCGTTAGGCACTGTTTAAGTCTCTCAAATGCCATCTCGGATTCGTCTGTATGCGAAATCCGATCAGGTTTGTTTGATGAAACCATCTCCTGCAAAGGTAATGCTAGAATGGAAAACCCTGGGATCCAGTTACGGCAATACCCACACATTCCTAAAAACGTTCTGATCTGTTGCTGGGTTTGTGGCAGAGTCATGTCTCTAATTGCTTGAATTCTATCAGCGGTCAGGTGTCTCAGTCCTTGTGTTAGACAGTGTCCCAGATATTTTACTTTAGGCTGGCATAATTGTAATTTGTCTTTGGAAACCTTGTGTCCTGTGTCTGAAAGATGAAACAGGAGCTGTTTCGTATCTTTCAGAGACGCTTCCAGTGAGTCTGAACACAAGAGTAAATCGTCCACATACTGTATCAATATTGATCCACTCTCTGGTTGGAAAGACTGTAAACAATCATGCAAAGCCTGTGAAAATATACTTGGACTGTCTATGAAACCTTGCGGTAATCGAGTCCATGTGTATTGGACTCCTCTGTATGTAAATGCAAACAAATATTGGCTGTCAGGATGCAGGGGTACCGAGAAAAAGGCGGAGCAGAGGTCAATAACAGTGAAAAATTTTGCAGTGGGAGGGATTTGCATAAGGATGACAGCTGGATTTGGCACTACGGGGAACTGACTCTCAACTATTTTGTTAATCCCCTTTAGATCCTGTACTAGCCTGTAACCCCTCCCCCCACTCTTTTTCACAGGGAAGATGGGACTATTGGCAGTGCTGGATGTTCTTACCAGAATGCCCTGTTGTAGCAAGCGCTCTATTACGGGGTATACTCCTAACTCCACCTCTGGCTTCAGAGGGTATTGTGGGATTTTTGGAGCTATCCTGCCATCTTTTACTTGCACAACTACTGGAGCTACGTTTGCCATTAATCCAGTGTCTTGTCCATCTTTAGTCCAAAGTGACTCTGGTATTTGGGATGTCATTTCTTCTACCTGGGATGGGTTCCTATTTATCATAACAGTATGTGACATTAATTTTTATGGGGAGTCTAGCATGTCTCGCACTTCCTGAGCGTGATTCTCAGGTATGTCTAAGAATACACCTTCAGGAGTACAATAAATGACGCACCCCATTTTACACAATAAATCTCTTCCCAGGAGATTAGTCGGTGCCGATGCCGCCAGCAAAAAGGAATGCTTGGTATGCAAAGGCCCTATTGTAATCTCTGCTGGTTTGCTAACAGGGTAGTGCTGGACTACTCCCGTTACTCCCATGGCTGGAATTGTCTTACCAGTGGTTCTCATGCCCACTGTCGAATTTATCACTGATTTGGCCGCCCCCGTATCTACAAGGAAGTTTAATGATTTACCAGCTACATCGATTGTGACCTCGGGTTCACTTCCAAGGCTTGCAATCAATTTCACTGGCTGCAGATTACAGGTGTGGCCACACCCCTATTGGGTATGGTGACCTCCCTGAATTGCGCTGGCAGCAACTACTTGAGAAGGGGGTAAATGGGAACTACCAGAGACTTGCCAGTCTCTTTTTGGGGGATACCTTTTTGTTTCCCCTGCATGTGGCTCATGACTCCGTCTCTGCGGTCCCTGATCCCAATTTCGTGTGTCATGTCGTTGTCTAGGGGGTTGGTATGATTTTTGTGTGTTTTTCACTCTACAGTCTCGTGCAAAATGTCCCTCTCTATGACAGGAATAACAAGTTACCACATTTGACTTACCCACAGGGTTTGGAGATTTATACAAAGGTTGCCTTGTGGTCAGGGCCTGTATACTTATGGCCATTAACTTATCACTTTGTGACTCCCTGTGTCTGGTGATATTCCGATCGTGATCAATAGCAGCCTCTCTCAAAGTAGCCACCGACAGACCTCGCCAACATGGTTGCGTGGTCTGTACCCTTGTCCTCAATACCTCCTTTAAACCATCCATTAACACAGATACTGCTACTTCTCTATAATTGGCATTTGTCTTAATGTCCTCTATGCCTGTGTATTTAGCCATTTCCAGTAGTGCCCTATGAAAATACTCAGCAGCTGTTTCTGACTCTTTTTGTTTAATGGAGAAAATTTTGTTCCATTTAACTACAGCTGGAAAATACTCTTTTAACTGTAAATTTATCCTCTTTACATTGTCTTGGTTGTACACATCCGTAAGGGGTACATCTTCATCTAATTTACAGTCAGTTAAGAATTGTGCTGAGTCGACATTGGAGGGTAAACATGCCCTCAGCAATATCTGCCAGTCTTTGTTATTGGGCTCTACAGTATTCCCTAGATCTCTGATGTATTTCTGGCTAGCAACTAGATCCTTCCTAGGATCAGGGAATTCAGACACTATTGCTCTTAATTCCATTCGGGAAAAAGGGCAGTGCATGGCAATGTTTCTGACAGGAGTAACTCCTGAAGTATCCGTTTTCCCATTTGGCACTGCTATTACCCTAACGGGATTAAGTCTAATAACATCATTCTGAGTAGATTCTACAGCTTGTGGTGAAATGGTTTCAGCATAGTGTATGGTGCCGTACTTACCCGTTGATACGACCTCACCTGTCCCTCCGCTAGGGGCCTTGGATACTAATCTTACGGGTTGGGTCGTGCCCACTGCTGTTTCTGATATGGTGGCTGCTAGAGAGAGTGCCGATAGTGTTGTTGACTCGTCCTCTTGATCACACTCCTGGGGAAAGTTTAAAACAGGGTACAACTTGCACGGGTTAATATTTGCATTACTCATCTTATTCATATTATCCTTAACATTTATACAGTTACTAAGTGCCTGTTTATTACACATTAGTGCGTCATTCTCTGCAACCAACTTCTCTCCCGTTATGTAAGGTGGCGGTGGTGCCGTAGCTTTCAGTTTCCTGATAGGGTTAGATCCAGCCGCCTGAGCCAATCCTCTCTGTATTTCACCCTCCTGTTGCCATAACTGTAAGTAGTCATAATGTTGGATCCGTCTCTTTGTTGATTTAATGAGACATATCCTTCTCCTTAGATTTTGTAACACATCTGGGCTAAAACTACCTACCCGGGGAAACTTTTCCCCGTCATGCACAGTCATCCTTTCCCATTCATCACATAAAACCTCTGTGTGTGAACCGTATTTTTCACACATTACATACCTTGCCGACCCGATTGGCCGGTTTACTGAATCAACCCGAACCGAGGTTGATCGCCCCCTACCTGAACAACTGGCCCCCATACTTGCAGGTGTTGCTTTCACTACCTCTGACCTTCAAATCAGGGTCTTCAGCGAACCCTTACAAAACCAAGATGTTCGGGGTAGGCCGACGGTGGCAGTTTACCGAGTACTCCACTCACTCGCCCACACCGACCAATACGCCCACACTCTGCCTTAGCGCTGGCGTACTCGACCTAGGGCCCCTGCGACCTGAACCGCTATTTACTGGAACATGCGAGTGTGATCCGCAGAGCACTTAACCCTTTCCAGTAACTATTGGTTGTTGGATAGTTCCTGAGTGACCAGCGAACCTCCCTTAAAATAAAAAAAAATTACACAAATCACGTTAGAGTGTACAAATAGCGTTTATGACCCCTTTCGTACGCAAATGGTACTGGTCAGGTTACTAACTAATGCACACAATTACGTGCGGTACAATCGTTCTGCACATAAGCAACTAATCTTATGTGCGGAGCGACCAGTGGAATCAAAAATTACGGCTGCGAATTCCTTCAGCCAGAGCTTTAATGGCCTATATGGGTTCCGCACCAACCCTTCCTGGTGTTGTGCTACTTTTCTCTATAGCGGACTTCTTAGTCTGCTGTACCTAGACCTCCTGGTCTGTTCTGGACCTCCTGGTCTGTGCTACAGTAGACCTCCTGGTCTGCTATACTCTAATGCTCAAATTTATGTTTAACAAGGGATGCCTCCCAAGCCACCATGCACGTCACTTACATGTATGTACCTCACGAGAACTCGACTTCTTGTGGTTCAACCCAAAAATTGTAAAAACTTATATATACAAACACTCACCACATGTACACTTTAATTTTATTTCTGCGCAGAAATTCCTTTCATTCAGTAAACAGTCTAGACCAGATGAGTCGCAAATTGGAGAAGGATCTATTAGCTTAAAATTTCAGACACTAAAATTGACTTGCGCTATTTATCGCGTTGCCTCCTTTTCGCCTGTTAAAAATAATACTATCGTGTGTTTTGAATTATGTGGGCGTACCCGGACGCTCCGTTGCGTAATATACGCTACGTGCGTCGGCCTTTGTGTTGCGTACACTACTCTCACCCTTTTGTTAGAAACACGTGTATGCCAGCCAGATATGTCCACAGAAATACAATTAACACGTTTATCAATGTAGATGATCTTTAATTGTATTCATCTACCGAGCACCACACAGGTCTCTCCTTGTATCTTAGGCAAAACTGTGTGCGTGCTTTACAAATTACCCCTTAATGTATTACTTTTACTCTTTAACTACTAATAGCAACAAATCTTTCTTAGCACGTTATCAATTGTGAAATGGCAACCAGGAGAGTGATATGTGAAAATACACGAATGAAAAGAAATGCAGATATATGCGTGCGTGCGTACGCAAGGCAGAACAGAAAAAAAAAACAGTTTTTAAAAGACACTAGCGTATTGTTCTTACCTCCGGTTCCGGATTCCTTCAGCACCCTTTACTAAGCGGAGCAGACGCTTATCTGGTCAGCACTACAAGGAATATTACCTCCCGCCCTTTGCTGACCGATAATGTCTGCTGAAATTACCTAGTGCAGATATGTGAAGGACGGAC